>NC_072004.2:94360000-94660000 GCF_028885655.2 Pongo abelii
TTTTGGTTATTTCGAAAGTTTATCTGTTGTTAATTATTTACCGAAACCACACTGAGTGGACTGACTTTATACCACACCCGGGCAGTTGAGGAGGGGAGGCCTGCTCACCACGCTGGGCAGCAGGAACCCCCTTCCACACTGCCTGGTGCCGAAATGTACCAGCCCCTGCCTCCCCCACCACAGGGACAATGTCTTGCTTCTCCCTTGACATCCCCCGGGACAGAGGCAGCCACTCCATAATTGCTTGTTGAAACACAGACAAGCCCAATATGAAAATCAAGATGAACAAAACTGACAATACAGATCAATCACATACTTCGCACAACGAGTCGCCAAGTTTCTTTAAAAAGCACCACCGCCGCCCCCTCGCATAGGAAGGCCTGACCCAGCTCACATGAATCTGACGCTGTGTTGCTTTTCCTGAGCACGTGTCCTGAAGACAGAGCCATTTTTGACTGTGTGCTGTGTGTTTTCTGTCTGGTCCCTGTCACTGTGTCCCCCAGGAACCAGGTCACCCTTGGCTGTTCACCCCAGGAAATAGCAGGTGTTCCCCTCTTGGTTGTGGACCCCTCTCTAGCTGGAGCTGGAGCTCCTCGGGGGGTTTGCAGAGGACAGTTTCTGGAGATGGGGACATGTGAGGAAGATGTCATCCCAGAGGTCTTCTAGGATAATGTGTGGCTTTAGGTACTGCCACCCAAGCCACAGGAGAGGTTTTATTCTCTGCATCCAGAGAGCTCCTGGCTTTACCCTTGAGTCCAGAAACGGGCCCAAGCAGCCCGAGTCTGCCAAGTAGCTCAGCTGGCTAAGTGGCTCCAGGCATGGTACTGCCTGAATGGTGAGCCCAAAGCTAATTTCCAGCCAGATCCCTGTAGCTGTGCAGGCTGGCAGTAGATGTGAAAGATTTCACTGGGTGAGAGGGAGCCGGGCCAGCAGCGCGTTTGAATAGTGCTGTAACTGAGACACAAAATGCTTCCCGTTCGTGCTGGCCTTGCTGGAAAGGACAAGGACCTGGGGCCTTCCAGGAAGAAATCAGGTCACCTCTTACCATCCCTTATCCTAAACATCACCACCTCATCATGAATTATCTTTGCCGACCACAGTTCCGGTCCTACCAGCTGCAAGAGCTGCTAGGGAGATACCTCCCAGAAATCCTCAGCTGGGCAGACAGAAATCTGACTGTTTCTTAAGCCAATTGCCTCTTATAGACACCAAGCCATTTAACAAGCCTGCATGCAGCGAAGAGTAAAAGGAGCCAGCTTGCCACATAACAAGCCAGCCTTTATTAACCCCCACTGTACCCCCTTTCTGAGACCCCTGGGTCACAGCCCTGGTTAAATCACCTGTGGGCCTTTTAAAACTGCAAAAGCTGAAGTCTGAGCAAGACCCTCTGTATCTGCAAAGAGACCCAGACCTGAGCAATCTTTAAGAATCTTCCAGGCAATTCTGCTCTGAGCCAGAATGTGGAACCATTGCTGAGAAAGTCACAAACCTGCATCACTTCGAGGAGAATCGAACACTAGAGAATAGACAGGCCACTGTCGTCCCTGTGGGATTTGTTCCGGGGCCCTACCCTGGGATGTCCTGGGTTGTTTATCCCAAGTTGGTTGAGCACGGAAAGGGTGACTGGGAATAAGAGAAGGCAGGCTGGTGTATGGGCTGAATTGTGTCCCCCCTCAAATGCACATCTAGTCAGATCCTATGAATATGACCTTATTTGGAAATAGGGTATTTGTTGATATATCAAGATGAAGTCATACTGGATTAGGGTGGGCCCTAAATCCAATGGCTGCTGTCCTTAGAAGAACAAGGCAATTTGGCCGGGCGCGGTGGCTCACACCTATAATCCCAGCACTTTGGGAGGCTGAGGCAGGCGGATCACCTGAGGCCAGGAGTTCGAGACCAGCCTGGCCAACATGGCGAATTCCTGTCTCTACTAAAAATACAAAAAATAAGCCGGATGTGGTGGCAGGTGCCTGTAACCCCAGCTACTTGGGAGGCTGAGGCAGGAGAATTGCTCGAACCCAGGAGGCGGAAGCTGCAGTGAGCCGAGATTGCGCCATTGCACTCCAGCCTGCTGTCTCCAAAAAAAAGGAACAGGGAAATCTGGACACAGAGACACACAAGAGAGGCGGCCGTGTGAAGACAGAGGCGGAAATGGAAGTGATGTGTCTACACACCAAGGAACATCAAGGAGAGAGGCCTGGAAGAGAGTCTCCCTCACAGCCTCCAGAAGGAACTAGCTCTGCGGACACCTTTTCAGACTTCTGGCCTCCTGAGCTACAGAGAATCGATTCCTGTTCTTTTAAGCCCCCCAATTTGTGGTCATTTGTCACAGCGGCCACAGAAAGCAAATGCCCTGAGCTCTGCAGTGCACCTCTGGCATCTGACTGGGCCTCTGGGCTGGGATGGGGTGAAAAGTTTTAGCTACAGGATGATTTTGATGCAAAGATTTAGACACAAATGCCAGGCAACCCAGAAGAGGAGAGTGCCGTGCCAAGCATGAAGGAGGCGGGAGGCACGCACTGCAGCCCTCCACCCTCTGCCATCCTGGATCCACACCCCACGCAGAAACAGCTCCCAGCTCAGTGGCCGCCTTAACTTATGCCAAGCAAGGACAGAGTGGCTGCCTGGACATTCTCCCACACAGCTGAGGAGTGTGTGTGTGGGGCGGGGTGGGGGTGGGGCAGGGGGGAGGGGTCCCAAGGCCCAGCTCCTACAAATCCAACTCCCAGGTCCTTTTCTCGGCAGCCTCCTTCTGGGTCTTCTACATCCTGCCCCACCACGTGCTGGTCAGCCAAGGAGCCTGGACAGGCCTGCACTCCTCGTGGACCCCCAGAGAAAGGCCCATTATGGCTCCCTCATCAAAGGAGCCTCTCCTTCACCCCCAAATCTTGCTGAGCACCAAGGCTAAACTGGAGAAAAGACCTCATTTCCCCCAAACTGGGTTCTGTGGAAACTGTGACACGGGCACACACCAAGCCCTCCACCCAGGTGGCCTGAGCCGCCTGAGACCTGTGATCTCAGTAGACCGGTGCAACTGAAAACTTCCCCAGCTGGGCACGCAGCTCCTAGGGCTAACCGGGGTGGGGCAAGAAGCCGTGGGCGGGGTATGGGAAGGGCGTGGCTGACAGCAGGAGAAACAGAAACTCCCACCTCCACTCTGGGCAGGTGAGGGGGACCCCGCCTTGCTCCATCTGCCCTGGACAGGTCACTCGACTGAGACTCAGACATAAGAAGGAAGGAGGGCAGGGGGCTCCAAGACCACCTGCTGTGTTGCCACACTTGCCCCAGGAAAACCATGCTCACCAGCACCAGGGCTGCAGAGGCTTGAGGTGCAGGACCAGGGTGGAAACTTCGGGCCAGCGGGTTCCTCCCATTTCTGCTGGTCCTCCACCTCCATTGATCAGAACAAATAACTGGGCCCCTCCTCCCTCCCTCCATGACGCCCGTCTTTTGGGGGGCTAGGAGTCCTGAGGTCATGGATATTTGCTGGGGAATCTGAGCAGCAGCACAGTCCCACGTGCCGGGTCCGGTCACGAAAGTCTCCAGCTTTTGTGGACGTCCCGAAAAAGCGGAACATTCGGGGGTCCCGGTCCCTGCCCAGCCAGTTTGCAGGGCCTCCTGGGCAGGGCACAAGCAAGGAGCCAGGCCAGGGGACGCCACCGGCTTTTTCACCTGCCCCTCTGGGCCTGTGGAACCTGCCTCGGGTAGGGCGGGCTTCCATCCCACCCTGGCTTGATCGGGGAGCCCCCAAATGGGGCTGGTGGGAGAAGCCCCAGCAGAGAAGCCCTTCCCCACCCAGCTCCAAGCCCAGAGAAGCCCAACTCCCACCTTATCTGCGAAAGTTTCTTCCTGGGGTCCCCAGTCCTCCAGCCCCCCGCCCCCACGCCGTGTCCCCCACGCTCCCCGCCCCCAGCGCTGGCATCCCAGGGCGCGCCGCCTGCCAAAACCCAAACTGGCTCCCTTTCCTGGGGCTGGAGCTGCGGCGGAATTTCGGTGGAATTTTGAGGTTGAGACGCATCTCGGCAAAGAGAGGGAAAGAAAGGGAGAGGAGGGAGGGGGGGAAAGAAAGTCGGCTCTGGGCGTCCACTTGCAGGATTCGAGAAGGCGCCGAGGGACCAGGAGGCGGGCGCTGGGGTCCCTCGGCCAGCGGCGGGCGGGCGGGGCGTCCGCGAACCCTCGGGGTCGCGGGGGAGGTGGGGCCCCGCGCGGGGGCTGGGGTCGCCGCTCCTTACCTACATCTGCATTGCAAAACGCCTGTTGCGGGTGCACCGGGGAGCAGCTGCAGGCGTCGGCCGGGCGAAGCAGCGTCGCCAGCAGCAGGAGGCCGAGCGCCAGCCGCAGGGTGCGGGCCGCGGCGCCCATGGCGGGCCGGGGGGCTGGGCGGGCGGGGGCCGCCGCTGGGGGGTCCGGGCGCTGCTCGCGGCGGCGGGCTGGGGGCGCGGGCGGGGGCCGAGCCGGGGCCGAGGCGGGCCCCTCCCGCGCGGCTCACCCTCCTCACCTGCCCCGCTCGGCCGCGCAAACTTTCTCTCCTCTTTGTCTCGGGGGCGCGAGGGGAGGGGCGCGGGGCGCAATTCGCCGGGCGGGGCGGCGGGGTGGGGGGCGGCGGGCGAGCGGCGCTGCAGCTCTCGGCGGCCGCGCTGCCTTCTACGGATGTGTTTGCTGCGGGCTTGGGCCGGGCCGCCGTTTTATTGCGCTCGGAGGATTTTCTGCTCCTCCTCCCGGTGGCTGGCGGCCAATGCAGGCTCCGGGCGCTCCCAGCAGCCCCCTCCTCCCCCTCCGCCCGCGCCTCCCCCCAGCCCGCGCTTTTGTTGTGCCCGGCCTGGCACGTCGGGGGCTTCCCGCACCACCTGGCGCCCGCGGCCCGCACCCGCGCAGGGGTCCCCGGACGCCCCCAGCCCCCCGACCCCGGTCCCTGCTGCGTGGCCTTCTGCGCCCGGGGTCCCTGACTCAGCGCGTGGGACTCGCGCCCCGTCCCTCCAGGGCACCAGGCGACCCACCCGCTACCCTTTCCCCTCCAGCTCGACTCTGGAGGGCTACGCTGCTCCGTCCCCCGCCACCCCGGGGTCCCTTCGAGCCCAGTCTCGGGGCGAGCCAAGGGGTGTCCTTTGGAGCAGGGGCCGTTCCCTGTCGCCACCTCCCCGTTTCTGTGGGCGGGTGGCCTATTGAGAAACTGACAGGATCCCTTTTTCAAATGGAGGCCTTAGAATTTTAAGTGCGCCTGGCCAGTTTAGTTGGGAGGTGGGGGGGTGTGGTTACTGTGAACAAAACAGGATTTTATATAAACTGGCCATATTTTTGACCAGCCAACAAGAGACGGGGGTGGGCCCAGGCGCCCAGGAGCCAGTAGGAGCGCAGCAGAGGCATTGGCTGGGCTCCGCTCACAGTTTCCTCTCTTAGTCCACAAATGTGGGAGCCGAAGGACTTTTCCCAAAACAGTTTTGTGTTCCAGGAAGGACCCAGGCATACGAAGGGATGAACATGTGTAGGGTGGTGAGGCGGGCTTCCTGGCTGTGAACCTGCCTGCGCCCGGCTGTGGACACCCACCCTGTACGTTCGGAGTGTGCCCCATGGGGCTCCGTGGACACTGCTGCACTCAGGTCAGCACTCCAGCCCTCAGGTCAGCTGCTGCCCTCAGGTCAGCATTCCAGAGTGTTTGCAGTCCAGCTAGGGAGATGGAAGCCCAGGAAAATGACACAAGAAGAATCAGGGCGGGCACGGTGTCTTGTGCCTGTAATCCCAGCACTTTGGGAGGCCGAGACGGGAGGATCACTTGAGGCCAAGAGTTTGAGACCAGCCTGGCCAGCATTTAGTAGAGACAGTGAAACCCCGTCTCTACTAAAAATACAAAAAATTAGCCGGGCTTGGTGGTGGGCACCTGTAGTCCCAGCTACTCAGGAGGCTGATGCAGGAGAATGGCGTGAACCCGGGAGGCGGAGCTTGCAGTGAGCCGAGATCATGCCACTGCACTCCAGCCTGGACGACAGAGACTCCATCTCAAAAGAAAAAAAAAAAAAGGCCGGGTGCAGTGGCTCACGCCTGTAATCCCAGCACTTTGGGAGGCCGAGGTGGGCGAATCACGAGGTCAGGAGTTCGAGACCATCCTGGCTAACACGGGGAAACCCCGTCTCTATTAAAAACACAAAAAATTAGCCGGGTGTGGTGGCGCGCGCCTGTAGTCCCAGCTACTCAGGAGGCTGAGGCAGGAGAATCGCTTGAACCCAAGAGGCGGAGGTTGCAGTGAACCGAGATTGCTGCGCCACTGTACTCCAGCCTGGGCGACAGGGCAGGACTCTGTTTTTTTTTTTTTTTTTAAAAAAAAAAAGAAGAATTGCCTACTAAATTGTGCGGTGCTGACTTGAGGTATGAAACTTTGGAAAATAGTGAAAGAATGGAAAAACATCTTCTTTCTGTTTGTGTATGGTTTGTAACAGACAGCTCTGAGAAAAGTTAAATAAGCAATGCCGTTATTTTTAGCACCCTGACAAATCCAAAGTCACTTTTTTGGTTTTTGTTAGCGTGAAATAGAGTTGTGTCGTTCACGAAATGATGTTTGAAGCTAACATTTAGAAGTACAGTTAATTCAGAAAATTGTTATGTGCTGGCTGCCTTCAGCCATTTCATTATTTTCTTTCCTTCTCTTTGGTTACGGGAGAACAAAATGCTGTTGAACTTGTGTTTCAATTTGTCAGTTCATGATAGAAACAGGTAGCATAGGGGCTCTCGGTCTTTTAGACAAGCTCTACATATAAGTGATCAGGTACATGTTAGGGTGATAAATACCTTAGAGCAGTTGTGGTGCTGACAACCAAGGGGGTGGGGCCAATGTGGGATGTACCTGGGAGGAAAGGGGGGCCTAGGATCCAGGGTTGGGGGTCGAGACTGGAACTTCCAACCCAAGGCCTTGCACCTGTATCCTGGACTGCCCTCCCCGAAGTCATCCCCACCAGCACACAAACAGGCTGGAATTGCTCCCAGGAAAAGTGAAGCAGAAATCTTGCCAGGTGCAGTGGCTCATGCCTGTAATCCCAACACTTTGGGAAACTAAGGTGGGAGGATCACTTGAGGCCAGGAGTTTGAGACCAGCCTGAGGAACATACTGAGACCCCATCTCTACAAAAAAAAAAAAAAAAAAAAATTAGCTGGGCGTGATGGCACACACTTGTAGTCCCAGCTACAGGGAAGCTGCGGTGGGAGGATCGCTTGAGCCTGGGGAAGTTGAGTCTGCAGTGAGCCAAGATCACACCACTGCACTCCAGCCTTCGTGACAGAGTGAGACCCCGTCTCAAAAAAAAAAAAACAAAAATCTTCTCTCCCCTCAATTCCCCCACCAGAGAGTACCCTACTTTTCTGCTCCCTCTACCATTATCTCCTCCAAACAGGTCTCTAAACCAGAAGTTTCCAGCTTTCTTTTCCTCCCTTTTCTCTTGGTTCTCTCTCTCTCTCTCTCCCTCCTCCCTCCATCCATCAACAAATACTCATTTGAGTATCTACTGTAGCCTGGACACCGTCCTAAGAGTGAGACATTCAGCATCTACAGAACAGAGGAACATTCCTGGAACAGCAGGTGGAAACACGCAAGGCCCCAAGGTTGGACAGTGCTGGACCTGGTGGAGCCCGTGGTGTGGCAGAGGAGTGAGAGGAAGGAGGGCTGAGGCAGGAGGCCAGGAGCAGGGGCTGGGAGGGGACACGGTGGAGGGCGGCCAGGCTACCGGGAGGATGTGCATTTTGTTCTGAGTGAGGTGGGAGCCTTTGGAGGGTTCTGAGCAGAGGTGCAGGATCGGACGCATCCTCTGGAAGGACGGGACTCTGGTGGATGGGCCGGGTGGGGGCGAGGAGCCCAGTGAAAGGGCAGGTGCTGGAGATGCAGAGACTCCAGAGCCACAAAACGGTGAGCACAGAACCCCTTTCTGGTGCAGTGTCGTGAATGGCTGACCTGCGGCTGCAAAGTCAGATGAAGAGGGGACTGAGGTCCGAGGGGCCAAATGACTCTCCCAAGGGACAGCAGGGAAGGGAGAGGGCAGTACCAGCAGCCAGGCCTCCCTCGCAGCCCACAGCCCCCAGCTTGCTGACCCAGCCATCTCCCTGCCGCTTGGGGCCCTCAGGGTCTTGGCTCCTGAGCCGGCTTCTGGCTCATTGACCACCCTCCCCCTGAGGCCTCAGACCAGGAACCTCCTGAAGACAGGGAGTAGACTGGAATCTGGCTCATGGCAGCACAAACCCACTTTTTCTTTCTTTTTTCTCTTTTTTCTTTTTTTTTTTTGTTTGAGAGCCGGGGTCTCGCTCTGTCACCCAGCCTGGAGTGCAGTGGCTTGATCTCGGCTCACTGCAACCTCTGCCTCCTGGGCTCAAGTGATCCTCCCACCTCAGCCTCCTTCGTAGCTGGGACCACAGGTATGTGCCACCACACCTGGCTATTTTTTTGTATTTTTTGTAGAGACACAGCTTCTGCAAGCTGCTCCTTCTCCTTGTCCTTCTCTGTGCTCTGTGGCCAGGAGGGCTTGACCTGGCAAGCAAGCTTGGACACGGGGAAGGGCTGCCACCCATAGGGGAAGGGACAGGGTCCGCATGCCCCACACCTAGGGCAAGAGAGGAAGGAGGAAGGCAGACCCTGGGCTGGGAGCTCCCTCCACTGCTTCACTGCTTTTTTTTTGAGACAGAGTTTTACTTTGTCTCCCGCTGGAGTGCAGTGGCACCATCTCGGCTCACTGCAGCCTCTGCCTCCTGAGCTCAAGCAATTCTCGTGCCTCAGCCTCCTGAGTAGCTGGGATTACAGGTGCCCACCATCACACCCGGCTAATTTTTGTATTTTAAGTAGAGACAGGGTGTCACCATGTTGCCCAGGCTGGTCTGGAACTCCTGAGCTCAGGTGATCCGCCCGCCTCGGCCTCCCACAGTGCTGGGATTACAGGCGTGCGCCACCACGCCCAACCCATGGCTTCACTCCTAACCAGCCCCCTTCACTTCTCATCTTGATATTGGTGGGTGGACTACCATAGGGACCATAAGGGACACCCAGCCCAGCCACAGCCTGGGGGACCCTGGTTTGGACCAGCTTAAGAGCAGAGGCTCTCAGCTTCTCAGGACAGACAGGGGCATGAGGGAGCCCTGTGAAGTATGGGGGTGATTTCAGGGCCCTCAGACCACGCTTCAGGGGCCACCGCTTCCCACGAGGAACATCGCCTTGCTCCCTCACCCCCTCAAAGAGACCTTCCTGGCAGAGAGCACAGCAGAGCTGTCAGGCTTGTGTGCACCCACGCCCGAACACACCCGGCAAACACCTCCCAGGCTGGACCTGATGAATGCTGTCCGGGGCCGGAGGAAGTGCCAAGACCTCCTCCCTGTCGCTCCCTTCTCAGGCCACCAGGCAGGATGCCCTCCCTGCTGCGCCGGGCTGGCAGGAGGATGCTGCTCTTCTCAGCGGCCTCGCCCTCCCAGGCTGGATGAGAGCCATCTTCCCCTGAGCAGGTCGCGTTCTCTCTGTGGAGACAGCTTGAACCGACCCGAAGCCCCCACATTCTTTTTGGCAGGTTCCTAGAGAGCCAGATGTTCTCATCCAGAGACAGCATGGATGTTGGCCCCACACACTCGGGAAATTGACCCCCTGCCGACGGCTGGAACTCCGGCCCTCAGGGGAGTGTCCAGGGCAGTCTCAGGGGCAGGGAGCCAGCAGCTGTAGGGGAAGGTGGGGACCGTGTCTGAGTCTGGCTGTCTGGGAGGTGACACGTCAGTCAGGTGACACGTGGCTCTTAGGAGCAGGCAGCCCATCTGTGCCTCCCCATCCAGCCGGCCTCAGACTCTTGGTCACAATGGGCACCCAGCCCAGGTGTCGGTCCCCTACATCCACTGGTGGGTCTGTTCACCACAGGACATCCTGAAGATGACAAGAAGGTGAGTCAAGAGTGATGGCTGGGCGTGGTGGCTCACGCCTGTAATCTTAACACTTTGGGAGGCCGAGGTGGGCAGATCACTTGAGGTCAGGAGTTTGAGACCAGCCTGGCCAACATGGTGACACCCTGTCTTTACTAAAAATATAAAAATTAGCTGGAATTCACTTGAACCAGGGAGGCGGAGATTGCACTGAGCCAAGATCCTGCCACTGCACTCCAGCCTGGTCAACAGAGCGAGACTCCATCTCAAAAAAAATAAAATTAAAAAAAAATAAATAGAGTGACTGGGACCCACTGTGCTTGAGACAAGATACACAGGCAGCATAAGCTGCTCATCGTGTTCCATGGCGGACGTGCTGAAGGGCATTTCAACATGGATTTCATTAGTCATCTTCTTCGTTAGGGGCCGGGCTTCTCAGCCTTGGCACAGTTGACATTTGGGCCAGATCCCTCTTTGTGGGAGGCTGTCCTGGGCACTGTAGGGTGTTCAGCACCATCCCTGGCCTGGACCCACTGGATGCCAGCACCCTCTCCAATTGCAACCATCAAAAATGTCTCAAGACATTGCAAAAACGGTTCTGGTTGGAAACCACTAACAAACCAATAAGTCTTTGGTCCTGAGCAAAGCAAGGTGCAGAGACATAGGAACAAAAAGGTTCTATTTCATAGAGAAGAAGAATGCAGATAGGAGAGTGAAGGTCCCCACAGCCTGGAGACACCGATTGTCAGGGGAGAGAGGCCAGGCACAGAATAGAATTTTTTTTTCTCTTTTGAGACGGAGTCTCGCTCTGTCGCCTAAGCTGGAGTACAGTGGCACAATCTTAGCTCACTGCAACCTCCACCTCCCGGGTTCAAGCAATTCTTCTGCCTCGCCTTCCAAGTAGCTGGGATTAGAGGTGCCCACCACCATGCCCGGCTAATTTTTGTGTTTTTAGTGGTGACGGGGTTTCACCATGCTGGTTGGGCTGATCTCGAACTCCTACCTCAAGTGATCTGCCCACCTCGGCCTCCCTAAATGCTGGGCTTACAGGCATGAGCCACCGCACCTGTGGCCGAAAAAGATTTTTTATAAGTGTCCATGGTACGGACACAGTGTCTTGCGCCTGTAATCTCAGAATTTTGGGAGGCTGAGGCAGGAGGATCACCTGACGCCAGGAGTTTGAGACCAGCCTGGGCAACACAGTGAGACCCCATCTCGACAAAGAATTAAAGAAATTAGGTGGTCAAGGCCAGGTGCAGTGGCTCATGCCTGTAATCCCAGCACTTTGGGAGGCCAAGGAAGCTGGATCACTTGAGGCCAGCAGTTCCAGAGCAGCCTGGCCAACATGGCGAAATCCTGTCTCCACTAAAAATACAAAAAATTAGCTGGGCGTGATGGCATGCCTGTAGTCCCAGCTACCCGGGAGGCTGAGGCACAAGAATTACTTGAACCCAGGAGGCTGAGTTTGCAGTGAGCCGAGATCGTGCCTCTACACTCCAGCCTGGGTGATAGAGCGAGACTCTGCCAAAAAAGAAAAGGAAAAGAAAAAGAAAGGAAGAAATTAGCTGGGCATGGTGGCATGTGCCTGTAGTCTCAGCTTTTCGAGAGGCTGAGGCAGGAGGATCACTTGAACCCAAGAGTTCAAGGCTCTAGTGAGCTCTGATTGGGTCACTGCACTCCAGTCTGGACAACAGAACAAGAGACTGACTCTTAAAAAAAAATTTCCATAATAAAACAGCATGTATAATACTTCGTGTATGTGAAGTCAAATATGTGAATGATCTAGAAAGAAGTATACAGGCCAGGCACGGTGATTCACGCCTGTAATCCTAGCACTTCTGGAGGCCACGGCAGGAGGATCGCTTGAGCCCAGGAGTTTGAGACCAGCCAGGACAACATGGCGAAGCCCCATGTCTACAAAAATTAGCCAGGCATGCTGGCACACACCTGCAGTTCCAGCTACTTGGCCGGCTGAGGCAGGAGGATCACTCGAACCCAAGAGGTGGAGGTTGCAGTGAGCCGAGATCGCACCAGTGCACTCCAGGCTGGGCGACAGAGTGAGACCCTGTCTCAAAAAAAGAAAAAAGAAAAAAGAAGCATACAAAGGTGTTCGCGGAAAGGTTAGTGGGTGCGCCTGGGCAATGGGAACTCAGGTAGGTGGGTGTCTTCTGTCCTGCTCTGTGTGGAGCAGGTAATGTAATGTTCCGATGAGGGTCCGGCCCTGAAATGGGCAGCCCTAAGGGTAGGAGCACAGATGTTTCCCCCCCTTTCTGTATAACACTATTAAAGCCTTCTTGGCCACAGCGATCAGGGTTTACTTTTTAAAGATCCTGCTCCACCTTCCAGCCACCCTTGGTTCGCGCCTCCCTTTGGTTTTTTTGTTTGCTTGTTTTGTTTTTTCCTTTTTTTGAGATGGAGTCTCGCTCTGTTGCCCAGGCCGCAGTGCAGCGGCACAACCTCGGCTCACTGCAACCTCCGCCTCCCAGGTTTAGGCAATTCTCCTGCTTCAGCCTCCCAAGTAGCTGGGACTACAAGCATGCACCACCACACCCGGCCTTCTCTTTGGGTTTTGTTTTGCAGAGTCTGTTGATCTATTTCATGCCATCCCACAGGCCATCTTTGAGAAGGTGGGACTTTGGCCTCTCTCTGTCACTTCCATCTCCTGTCACCCCAACCTGCTGCCCCTCCGCAGACAGGCACCCCTCAGGGCAAAAGCAGCCATGAGACAGGGCACCTCCCTTTAGCAAACCTGCTTGGATTCCAGCCTCTGCACACCCCTTGGGCCCAGCACAACCTTCACAGCCCCAGGCAGCAGCCCCAAAGCCAGCCCTGTTGCCCTGGTCAAGTCTCCAGTGACTCCAGAAAGAAAGGAGGAGAGGCAGAGAGGTTGTCCTGGTGGTAGGCAAGAAGCCCATGACATCACTGGCTCTACAGACTGCCACAGGTAAACAGCTTGGACCAGATGACTCAGGATGAAAGCATATGAACCCTTCCTGCAGGGAGGCTGCCTGGATGCAACAGTGGTTTCACCCCTGAGCCGGGCAGCCTTCGCAGACCTTGCTTCACGCGGGCTGAAATGGCAGTGTCTCTCCTCTTTGTGGCCGGGTTTTGTCTCCTCTTTGACTCGGAAGCATCTCCTATCCTGTAAGGACAGTTTGAGCAGGGCCCCTGGGCCCTCCTTCCAAGAGGCTCCTGCAGCTGTGGACCCCCAAGAGTTTATGCCGCTGAGCTCTGCTGCCTCTCCCCACCTGCTCCCCACCTGTCTGCCCCCACACCTGCGACGCTGACTCTCCTGGATCCTCCTGTAGACTGGTTCCTATAAGCACAAGGAGGAACATGCGAGATGCTGGGATTGGATGCTCAGGGCCTGGGGCTGGTGTTTCCTCATGCCCGGGCTATTTCCTTTTGGCCCTGGGCATGCCGTCATGTGCTTCCTTTCATGGGCGGGTTGGGGACCAGGGCCAGCAAGCAGAGACAGTCCCCAGGGCTTCTCCATCGCTGGCTCTCCCCAGGAAGCAGCCTCAGCTGGCGTTCTGGGGACTGGAGCTGGCCACGAGGGAGGGGTGGACAGTGGAGGAACCGGCTGCCCAGCTCAGCAGGGATTTGTGGAGGCTGACTTGCATGGTTTCGGGTTCGCCTTGCCTGGAAGCCTGGCCAGGGGAGGCTCAGGTTTCCCGCCAGCTGGCCTTCCTCCTCCTCCTCTGTGTGAGTGACGCCCCATGGCCATGATGTCATCACCTCGTACAAACAGAAGGGAGACTGGCTTGGCGGAGCTGGCGGCTGTCCCATGCTGAGTGCAGCAGTAAATTTCATTTCAAGGCTATGATTAGGTCTGTGCCCAAGAATGTCCCCTCTCCTCCCCTCTCCCCAGGCCTGTTTTTCTCTCTCTGTTCCTGTCCTGCCTGCTTTTTCTCCTTGCCTTCCCCTCTGGTCCTTCGTCTCTTCTCTGGGGATGCTTCAGTTTCTCTGTGATACGGACCCTGTGGCCAGCAGCAGCATCAGGCCCGAGCCAGACTCTCGTTACCTCCAGTTTCAAACTCAGCCTCGCGTCCTCTGGAACCAGCTTCAGGAAGCGTGGGACAGGTCTGAGTCCCTGGACTTCCTCCTGGGGAGGATGGGTTGGGGTGAGGGGCAGAGTTCCTGAAGGTCCTCATTCAACCTTGAGCTGGAGTGCCAGACAGCAGGAAGAGCAGGCTTGGGGATGGCTGTGGTGACTACCACCGAGATCAGAGGCAGTGAGGCAGGAGAAAGGTGAGAAGGAGCCAAGCTTCTTGGAAAGCGATTCAGATCCTTCTCGCCATTCCCAGCTGGTTTCTGGAGATTTGGGTCTGACTCGTTAACTTACTTTTTGGCATGGCCACCCTTCCTCTCAGCCTCGAGAGGGCCCCTGGGCTCTGTGGACACCTGTGACAGCCCCGTCACCCATCACAGTCTGCCTTGCCTCCTGCGTGACCGGCTACCCTGGTTCTGTCCTGGTGCTCTCCGGCCCAGGAACGAGGCCGACGGCTCGTCACCCCTCAGTGTCCCCCGGGTTCACCGGCCCCTGCTTGCCTCCCCTTGAAGGTACCACCCGGCCACAGAGCCGTGTTGCTGTGGATACCCATGAGGAAGGCTCCGAGGTCTGGGCAGGTGGTGTCCCACCGCACCTGCACTGGGCTGGGCTCCCTGCTGGGGTAGAAGGTGCTCTGGGTCACTGTTGGTGCTCCCTGTCCTGTGGGACTGTGGTTCTGACCCCTTGGAGGAGGTAGCAGCACACCCTAGATGTGGTCTCATTGATGAGAGAGCCCACAGTCACTCCCAGCCCCATCAGACACTGCCTGCCCCGCATTCAGCCATCCTTCCTCATTAAGATCGGCCTGGCCTCCAACCCCTGCTCACCAGGCAACAGCCAGCCGAGAGTGAGGCGATGCGCTGCAGCCCCGGGGAGGGGCCCAGCTGGGGCAGGGCGGAGATGCAGTTGTCCTAACAACTGGCAGAGGTGGACACCGCATTTCCGTGGCTCATCACCCTGACTTCATCTGGACTCCCTGTATTTTATCTCATAGATTTCGCATTCTCATGTCTGTCTCCCCTACTGACTTAACCTCTTAAGGCTACAGTTCATTTATTCATTCAACTGGTATTTACTGGGCACCAGCCATGGGCTGTGCAGACGCCAGAGAAATGGATGGGGAGTGACCCCTCCTTCCTGCAGGGCAAACCATCCTTTAATATGAAAGGCACAGAGATCATTGCAAAGAGTGTGCTGGGTGCGGTGAGTGTGGTGCAACCCAGGACAATGGACGGGTGCCAGCAGGGTTGGGGGGGTCTGGGGGGGCTGTCTGGGATGTCTCGAGTGGGACCTGGAGGTTGAGTCGGGGTGATCCAGGTGGAGGAGGCAGGCACTGCTTCAGACCAGGGAGCCAGCGGCGCTGGGAGACCCACAGGCCGGAGGACACCCAGGACTCCAGGGGGTCAGGCTGGCTGAGCCAGAGCCGGGTGGGGGCAGAGCCTGGACTGTCGGCACAGGGGGCTGAAGGTGAGTGCAGGGAGATGGAGACAGCGGCAGCTGTTGGTGGTGACTCACTGCTACTCCGATGATTGGAAACACATGTTCCCGCCGAGAAGCGCGTTTATTACTCACAGCCGAGGGTTCTTGGACGACATGGACGTCAACAGGGAGAGGGGTGGGGAGGGAGAGTGGTCGGCAGTGGGGTGGTGGGGAGGGGCTCCAGGGTCCCTTACTTGTCACTGCTCACCGACTCTGCCCCTTAGAGTCTGCGACGGGATGCTCTGGCCATATTCCTACTTGCTGCTTAAAAAAAAAACAAAAAACAAAACTTATGACCAGGCGCCATGGCTCACACCTGTAATCCCAGCACTTTGGGATGCTGAGGCGGGCAGATTGCCTGAGGCCAGGAGTTCGAGGCCAGCCTGACCAACATGGTGAGACCCCATCTCTACTAAAAATACAAAAAATTAGCTAGGCATGGTGGTGGATGCCTGTAATCCCAGCTACTTGGGAGGCTGAGGCAGAAGAATCACTTGAACCCGGGAGGCAGAGGTTGCAGTGAGCTGAGATTGCACCACTGCACTCCAGCCTGAGCGACAGGGTGAGACTCTGTCTCCAAAAAAAAAAAAAAAAAAAAAACCAAACAAACAAAAAAACATATTATGAAAAATTTCAGAATTGCAAGGACAGAGGCCAGTACCAGGCTGACCCATGGACCAATATGCACATTGGCAAATGATCAACTCATCCAGGTTTGTCTCATCAACATCCACCCAGGTGGATTATTTTGAAGCAGATCCCAGACATTGTAGTTCACAGGCAAATATTGGAAGAACTTTTTTTGTTGTTTTTACAATTTTATTTCTTATTTCTTTTTAAATGAAGGATTACCTTCTCTTCTTCTGGATAGAGAAGCATGTCAACTTTATTTGGCAACGGCTTATCTTAGCACAAGACATTTCTCTTAAGGGCAAAACCAGCTTCCCAGCATCCTTGCCTTGGAATCCTCACCCTCTGTGAAAACACACTTTTCACCCATCCTTGCAAATATGCCCTGGGGATGCCTTCAGGCCTGAACATTTTAATTTGGCAGGTGGCCAAGCAATATGCTTTATTTCTCCTTCCTAATTCTTGAGGATTCTGAGAGGCTCTGCCCGAGGTGTCGGCTATAGGTAAAGGCTTGTCATTTTTTTTGAGACAGAGTTCTGCTCTTGTTGCCCAGGCTGGAGTGCAATGGCACGACTTCGGCTCACTGCAACTTCTGCCTCCCAGGTTCAAGCAATTCTCCGGCCTCAGCCTCCCAAGTACCTGGGATTACACACACACGCTACCACGCCCGGCTAATTTTTGTATTTTTAGTACAGACAGGGTTTCACCATGTTGGCCAGGTTGGTCTCGAACTCCTGACCTCAAGTGATCCACTCACCTTGGCCTTCCAAATTGCTGGGATTACAGGCGTTGAGCCACCGCACCAGGCCAAGTCTTGTGATTTCTCAGGAGCCTGGAGGTTTCTAGGTGGGTGAAGGGACATTTGAAATACGATTATTACTTATCATGGTGGAATGCCTACGACATGCCACTTCCAAGCCCTGATCTGATCTGATTCTTCTCCTGCCGTGCAGTGCGGAAGGAGAGTTTAATGCAGCAGCTCAATTGGGCTTGAGAATCAGATAAGCCGGAGTTCGCCTCCTGCCGCCAGCTGTGTGACCTGAGCGTGTGTGCTTCATCGGCTCCACCTCTCCTTCCTTATTTGGAAAATGGGATCCTGCTAGCACCTGTCTGAAGGAGCACGCGGAACAGCATCTAGCACATGGGAAGTTGTTGTGATGTTGGCTATGAAGGAGCCAAGAAACAAAAGCAGGATCATACAGCTGGGAGGTTGCTGGAGCCAGGATTCAAACCCCCCCAAAAGCTGTCAGACCCTGAATGCTGTCCCCTTTTTCCACCAGCAGGCACCCCTGAGCTCCCTTTGTTAGCGTCCACTGACCGACCCAGACCAGTGACTTTTGCTCCTGATCTGAAAGGTCTCTCTGCTGGGACCCATTCCATGGGCACCAGGGTTAGGGGAGATGTCCAGGGAAGCACCTTCCTTAAGAGATCAAGAGCCTTGGGAACCAGTAGCAAGGGGGGCCTTTCAGCCAATGCAGGAGCGGAGAGGAACCAGAAGAGAGCCACTCCTTTCCCCTGGAGGCAGGTGGAGGCTGCCCCTCCCACTTGCGGACAGGTCACCTTAGTGTGACCCAGTCCAGATCTTTGGCATTTTTGTTTTGTTTTTGAGACAGGGTCTCACTCTATCACCCACACTGGAGTGCAGTGGTGCAATCTTGGCTCAACTTGGTGCACTACAGCCTCAACCTCTAGGGCTCAAGAGATCCTCCCATCTCTGCCTCCCAAGTAGCTGGGACCACAGGTGTGCACCACCACACCAAGCTAATTTTTGTACATTTTTATAGAGAGAGGGGTCCCCCATGTTACCCAGGCTGGTCTTGAACCCCTAACCTTAAGTGATCTGCCCGCCTCGGCCTCCCAAAGTGCTGGGATTACAGGCATAGAGCCACCACACCCAGCTGATATCTTTAGATTGTAAGGAATAGACCCCCAGATGAGACAGCTCAGTTGAAGGGGCTTCATTCAAATGATACAAGGAATGCCCTGTGACCTACAGGCAGAAAGCACAGCTGGCGGGCAGGGGACTGCAGTGTCCTGGGGGCCACCCTCGCCTTCTTGCTCCTCTTGCTCCCGGCACGTCATCTCCACTGCTGCCCTCTCTGCCTCCACTCTCCCCACTGGCTCGCTCTCTTTTTTTTTTTTTTTTTTTTTTTTGAGACAGAGTCTCGCTCTGTCACCCAGGCTGGAGTACAGCGGTGCGATCTGCGCTCACTGCAATGTCTGCCTCCCGGGTTCAAGTGATTCTCGTGCCTCAGCCTCCTGAGTAGCTGGGATTACAGGTGTGCTTCATCATGCCCGGCTAATTTTTGTATTTTTAGTAGAGATGGGGTTTCACCATGTTGGCCAGGCTGGTCTTGAACTCCTGACCTCAGGCGATCTGCCTGCCTTAGCCTCCCATGATACTGGGATTACAGGCGTGAGCCATGGCGCCTAGCCCCCACCGGCTCTCTGCATCTCCATGGCCCAGTGTGACGGCTGTCACCCACTCTGCCACCATTTTAGTTCAGATACTCCCATCTCATTCATTCTTCTCCCAGGGTCCCCTTCTTGGAAGTAAGGACCTGACTGAGCCAGCAGGGGCCAGTTATGGCCACTGACACCAACCGGGTGGTCAGGGCCTGGGAGTCTGAAGGACAGGGCTGGTCTAGATGGGAGAGGGATGGACACCTCTTGGAGGGAGGGCAGTGCCCCTACAAAAAGACTCATGGCGGGGCAGGTACAGTTGGGCCCTTGACTGCCCTCCTGTGAGACCCTTCTACCCTCAGAACCTTTCAGCAACAGAAGAAGGCAGTCAGGGGCTGGGCCTCTGGAGGGTCTGCCACACCGCTTGCTGTGACAGCCAGGTGCCATCAGCTTGGGAGAGGTTGTGTTGGCCAGAAGGCTCCTTTGGGCCCCCATCCCTCAGGCAGTGATCTCTCTGGCCTTGATGGGGGAGGGAGAAGAACCCTATTTAAGGCAGATGAGTTCAGAATACTGGCCTTGTCCACTGTGTCTCCTGGGCAGCTGTGGAGGGCAGCGGCCACTCCAGGCTTGGCCATCACCCGGGAGAGATGTCTGGGGCTGCCACCCTCATATTGGCTGCCAAAGAAAATATTTTTTGCAGGTTTCCTGTGAGCTGAGAATGAAACTCAACACCCAGCAGGATGAGTTGTGCAGGGTGGGGAGGGAGGCTTGGCTCAGGGTGCTCCAGCCACACCAGGGCCTGAAAATCTTGGCGGCTGAGAAAGGGCTGGGTGAGCAGAGCAGCTGAGAGGGGCTGGCCTGGGACCCCAGCAGAAATGGAGTTGTTGGGGCCAGGCATGGTGGCTCATGCCTGTAATCACAGCACTTTGGGAGGCTGAGGCGGTCAGATCACCTGAGGTCAGGGGTTTAAGACCAGCCTGGCCAACATGACGAAACCCCGTCTCTACTAAAAATACAAGAATCAGCCAGGCATGGTGATGTGTGCCTGTAGTCCCAGCTACTCTGGAGGCGGAGGCAGGAGAATTGCTTGAACCCAGGAGGCGGAGGTTTCAGTGTGCTGAGATTGCACCACTGCACTCCAGCCTAGGTGACAGGGCAAGACTCCGTCTCAAAAAATAATAATAATAATAATAAAATGAGAAAAAAAGGGGTTGTTAGGAAAGTGCATATGCACTAAAAAGGCAAAGGAGGTGACAGGCTGAGACTAAACACTCACCAAGAGGCATGTGCTAGAAATGACTTCTCAAGGGGGATTGCAGAAGCTCCAGCTAAAAATAAACAGGATAATAACAACCACTTCTGAAAAATACAGAATGCACAGTGAGTTTAGAAAGTTCAGATAAGCCAAAAGAAAAAATACAGCTGATCCTCATACACAGAGCATTCCTCTTAGCATTCTGGCCCATATTATCCATTCTTTTTCTTTGCATATGATTCTATATATTTTTTTCATATAGATGAACACATATATAGCTAGTGAGATCGCATGTGCTGATTTGTAGCCTTTTTTTTTTTAACCCAGGAAGTTACCATGGACATCTTCCCACGTCATTAAGGGTTTTCCTGCAGTACCACTTG
The DNA here is from genome assembly GCF_028885655.2 of Pongo abelii. NCBI lineage: Eukaryota > Metazoa > Chordata > Mammalia > Primates > Hominidae > Pongo > Pongo abelii. The sequence goes on from NC_072004.2 coordinate 94,380,072, forward strand.
GAATGTCTGCACAGCATTCCGATATAGCTCTCTCCCTCCCCAGGAGGCAGAATGAGGTTGGCAATGGCAGTTCCAGGCTTGGTGGCCCTTATAGCTCCCAGCCCCAAAGAGTAAGCAGGTGTCCTCAGCTGTTGCCATGGAAAATACCTGAGGATGGCTCTGATTGGCCAGGCTTGGATCCTGTGCTCATCCTTGAGCCAATCCCTGTGGCCAGCAGGATTGAGGACTTGGATGGGCCAGGCCTGAGCCACGTGCCCATCCTGTAGCCAGGAGGAGGCAGGTGGAAGGGATGCTGAGGCGACAACAAACAGAGATCCCCCAGGCTGCAAGCTGACAGGAACTCCATAAATATGAGTGGGAAAATGCCCCATGGTGTCTTGGGCCTAAGGCTAAAAGCCATGAGATCCAGCCCCCTTCTTCTGAAGAAGCTTATAATTTTGGGGAGACCCCAAAATATGGAAAACTCAGTTTAAAAAGGGTTCAATGTCAAACATGAGATCAAAGCTACAGGAGGACTTCGCTGCACGACAGATTTGGGTTTAAGTCCCAGTTCCACCATGACCTTGGCCAGTCTCTTTCCTTTCCTGGAGCCGAGCTTCCTTCTGCAGCAAGTGGGAATAATAACACCTGCCACACTCATCAGTGGTTGAGAATTTGATCTGCTGCCATAAGCAGTTTGGAGCCTGGCACGTAGTAGGTGTTTAATAGGTAGTAATTTGTAATCATAGGCCAGGCATGGTGGTGGCTCACACTTGCAATCCCAGCAATTTGGGAGGCCGAGGTGGGCAGATCACTTGAAGTCAGGAGTTCGAGATGAGCCTGGCCAACGTGGTAAAACACCGTCTCTACTAAAAATACAAAAATTAGCCGGGCGTGATGGTGGGCACCTGTAATCCCAGCTACTTGGGAGGCTGAGACAGGAGAATTGCTTGAACCTGGAAGGTGGAGGTTGCAGTGAGCTGAGATTAAAACACTGCACTCCAGCCTGGGTGACAGAGTAAGACTCCATCTCAAAAAAAAAAAAAAAAAAAAAAAAAGAGTAGTAGTGTTCAGGGAAGGGAGAGAGTGTGATGCATAGACCCAGTGAGTGCTTGGAAAAGGCCGGAAAATGAATGGTGGACTCATCACAGCCATGAGGTGGAAACAACCCAAGCATCCATCAACTGAAAAATAAACACAAGGGCGTCCCTCCATGCAATGGATTATTATTTGGCCACGAGAAGGAACAAAGTGCTGATCCATATGCAACCACATGGCTGAACCTAGAAAACATTATGCTAAGTAAAAGTAGCCAGACATAAAAGGCCACATATTGTGTGATTCCATTTATATGCAAGCCCATAGAGACAGAAAGTAGACTAGTGTTGACTTTGAGCTGGGGCAGTGGTGCAGGTGCGAATGGGGAAATAGGGGTTTGATACTCGAATGGGGAAATAGGGGTTTGATACTCGCAGGGTCCAGGGTTTCTCTTTGAAGTGATGAAAATGTTCTGAAATTGATTGTGCTGATGGATCCACATCTCTGAGGATAGTAAAATCCAGGGGCCGGATGCAGTGGCTCACACCTGTAATCCTAGCACTTTGGGAGGCTGAGGCAGGCAGATCACCTGAGGTCAGGAGTTCGAGACCAGCCTGGTCAACATGGTGAAACCCCATCTCTACTAAAAATACAAAAATTAGCCAGGTGTGGTGACATGTGCCTGTAATCCCAACTACTCGGGAGGCTGAGGCAGGAGAATCACTTGAAACTCAGCAGAGTTTGCAGTGAGTTGAGATCGCGCCACTGCACTCCAGCCTGGGTGACAGTGAGACTCTGTCTCAAAAAAAAAAAAAAAAAGAAAACCATGGAACTGTCTGTTTCAAATGGGTGAATTGTACAGTAAGTGAATTCTATCTTCACATAACTTGTTTTTTTTTTTATTTGAGGCGGAGTTTTCCTCTTGTTGCCCAAGCTTGGGTGCAATGGTGCCATCTCAGCTCACTGCAACATCCGCCTCTTGGGTTCAAGTGATTCTTCTGCCTCAGCCTCCCAAGTAGCTGGGATTACAGGTGCGCACCACCATGCCCAACTAATTTTTTGTATTTTTAGTAGAGATGGGGTTTCATCATGTTAGCCAGGCTGGTCTTGAGCTCCTGACCTCAGGTGATCTGCCCGCCTTGGCCTCCCAAAGTGCTGGAATTACAGGCGTGAGCCACCATGCCCGGCATAACTATGTTTTTAAAGGAAGGATGAAAGAAATGTGAATCTGAGACTTGAAAGCTGGGTTGAGTTTAGAAAGTCAGAGAAAAGAAACCTTCTAGGTGGCAGGGAGGGCTTGCCTGAGGCTGAGGGGAGCCAAGCGTGGTTCGCGGGCATGACCCTGGCAAGAAGAGGCTGATGGTGCAGGGCGCTGAGGGGAGCCAAGCGTGGTTTGCGGGCATGACCCTGGCAAGAAGAGGCTGATGGTGCAGGGCACATGCTGGAAAGTGGGCGGGGAGGGTAAGGCAGGCCCAGAGGACACCAGAGCCCCTCAAAAGAGGAGCCGGGGGCTGGGCCTCGTACTTCTACCTCTGTCCAGCTCAGTGCCAGGACAGACAGGGACCGCTCCGTGGCCTTGTCAGGACGCTGTGAACAGGAGAAACTGCGAAAAGCCTCAGCTCACTGGCTCCCAGGAAGATGAACTCTAGAGGCCCCGTGCCCATGGAGGATGAGAGTGTCTCCATGCCACCTGCTCACACGCCACCTTCTGCAGCCGGCCTCTCCTTTCCTTGACAGCCCTGCACGCTTTCTGCCAACAATCTCTCACTCACCTGCTCTCTGAGCCAGGACCCACACGAACCACACGCATCCACTGTGATCTAGGCAGTAAGACACAAGGCAGAACAGAGCAGTGGCAACGGCGGCGCCACCAGCTCCCCCATCGCCATCCTCTCCTCTTGGACAGACACCCCCCAGCATGGGAGTATTTTCTGCCACTTGGTGCCCACCCCAGCCCTCAGAGCTGTGAGGTCTGCTGGTTTGGTGCTGGGCATCTGAGTGGGAGTTGTGTGTGAGTGAGGGACCAGAGGAGGTGAGAAGAGCTTCTCACACATGAGCTGGAGAAGGCAGAGCTTTGCTGGCAAAAGAGCGAACAAAATTAAATGAAGCCACCTGAAGACCAGAGGGCGGGGAGAAATGACAGGAGTCAAACACATTAGTTGGGATGAGGTGATGTTTCGTGGACACCGGCAGCAGGAGTGGGGGGACTCTGAGGTGGCTGCTATGGGCTTGATGCAAGGAAAATCCGGGAAGGAGGAAATAGGGGCGTTTTGCTGCGTATTTTGAAAACAATGCCTTCATTAAATGCCTTCATTAGACGCCTGTAATCCTAGCACTTTGGGAGGCTGAGGTTTGGGAGACTGAGGGAGGATTGCTTCAGCCCAGGAGTTTAAGACCAGCCTGGGCAACATAACAAGATCCCTATCTCTACAATCACTTTTAAAAATTAGCTGGGTGTGGTGCTCGCCTGTATTCCCAGCTACTTGGGAGGCTGAGGTGGGAGGTCAAGGCTGCAGTGAGCTGAGATTGTGCCACTGCACTCCAGCCTGGGCAACAGAGCCAGACCCTGTCTCAAAAAAAAAAAAAAAGAAAAAGCAGGCGGCCCAGAAGACATGAAGCCAGGTTTGCGTTGTCCTCCCAGTGCTGCTGAAATCTGACGTTTCTCTGAGACCTGGTTCTGCTTGGGAGAAACAGCCAGGCTGGGAGCTGCCGAGGGCCGCCCCACACAGCAAGGGCTGGGGACGGCTGGTTCGCAAGCCCCATGGCCCAGGTCTCCCTCAGCTTCTCCATCCTCACGGACATCATGAGATACTGTGATCACTTTGCTCTCTGTGATGGTGGAGTGTTTGATGGGGAGGCATGGGGCACGAGGAAGGGGCAGTCCTGACATCGTGGGGGACTCTGCCTCACTAAGGCGCCCACTGAAGGTTGGCGTGATGGTGGCAAGTCCCACACAAGGTGCAACAACCTCTAAAAGGCAGGTGAACTTCAGGGAGCATTCCAGGGCCAGCCCAAGTCCCAGAAGAGGGCATACAGCAAAGCCATTCTCATTTGTGTGGGCAGACACTCGGCCTCCCAGCGCTGCTCTGGAGGGCCACCCACCAGGTTGGGCACCCCATGCCCCTTGCCTTCCTGTGTGTGGAACTTCACGAGAGACAAATGGCTCACCCTCAAATCAGAGTGGTGGCCTTGCGACTTTGGAGCTCAGACCTAAACCCTCTGCTGATTTCCTTTTGCGGGGGCATCTTGACAGGTGTGATAACTTTATGGCCCCCTCCCTCTCGACAGGTGGCTCCACAGGCTTTGCATCCATCCTTGTCCTGGCTTCAGCTGCCTGAGGGAAGACTGACAATCTCTGACCCACCCCTCGGGGTGAGCATCAGGCACCCCCTGGCCTCCACAGATATCCAGAGCCATGTTTTTCTTCAAGCCCACAAATGTTGAGGTTAGAGCTTGGTGCATCTCTGCACCGTGGTCATGCCCGGGTGATGACTGTTCTGAATGAGAAACGGAACGTCACCGGACCCCCCGACACCACCTCCCTCGAGTCCCTCCCAGTCACCACCCCTGCTTTAAAGCAACTGCTTTCCTGACTTTCAGCACTGGGCATTCACTCTGCCAGGCTTCTGTTTTAGGTCAGATCACCCCAAACACACATCCCAATTTGCCAAAACCCCGTCTGGTCATTTTTTGGCAAAAACAATTCTATTTATATAGAAAACACAGTCTCTGCTTAGTTTGGTTAAACTTTCTTTTTTTTGAGATGGAGTCTCGCTCTGTCACCCAGGCTGGAGTGCAGCGGTGCGATCTTGGCTCACTGCAACTTCCACCTCCTGGGTTCAAGCGATTCTTGTGCCTCAGCCTCCCAAGTAGCTAGAATTACAGGCATGCGCCACCATGCCTGGCTAATTTTTTTTTTTTTTTTTTTTTTGAGACGGGGTTTCGCTTTTATTGCCCAGGCTCTGGAGTGCAATAGCATGATCGCAGCTCACCACAACCTCTGCCTCCTGGGTTCAAGTGATTCACCTGCCTCAGCCTCCCAAGTAGCTAGGATTACAGGCATGTGCCACCACACCTGGCTAATTTTGTATTTTTTTTTTTTTTTTTTAAGCAGAGAGGGTTTCTTCATGTTTGTCAGGCTGGTCTTGAACTCCCCACCTCAGGTGATCCACCTGCCTCGGCCTCCCAAAGTGCTGAGATTACAGGCATGAGCCACCATGCCCAGCCAATTTTTTGTATTTTTAGTAGAGTTTCAACATGTTGGCCAGGCTGATCTCAAACTCCTGACCTCAAGCAATCTATCTGCCTCAGTCTCCCAAAGTGCTGAGATTACAGGTATGAACCACCCTGCTTGGCCAAACTTTTAATTTCTTGCCAACAATTTGTCTATATTTATCTATATCAGGGTGACTGTCTTAGGGAAAAAGTTACTAGGTGTCTAAGTCATCAATATCTTGATCAATTTCTAGATTTGATCCAACAATCTTATTCCCATCCTGAAGAACCAACCCCAAATATAACTAAAGGACAGACAAGATGGGAAGGTTTTCCCTGCAGCCATAGTTGGGATAACAGGAAGACGTCTGACGACGTGGATTCTAGTAGCAGGCAGTGGCCAAGGGAATGGCAGTCATCTCTCCAATGGCCGTGCCACCACACTGAGTCTCAGATGAACACACTTAACTCTGGGCTCCCTGTTGGGTGAGATTTTAAAAACATCTGTCTTGGCCGGGCACGGTGGCTCACGCCTGTAATCCCAGCACTTTGGGAGGCCTAGACGGGCGGGTCACCTGAGCTCAGGAGTTCCAGACCAGACTGGCCAACATGGTGAAACCCGTCTCTACTAAAGTACAAAATATTAGCTGGGCATGGTGGTGCATGCCCGTAATCTCAGCTAGTCAGGAGGCTGAGCATGAGAATTGCTTGAACCTGGAAGGCAGAGTTGCAGTGAGCCAAGATTGCACCACTGCACTCTAGCCTGGCAGCCTGGGCGACAGAGTAAGACTCTGGCTCAAAAACAAAAAGAAAAAAAAAGGAGTGAAGCAGTGGAGGGAGCTCCCAGCCCGGGGTCTGCCTTCCTCCTTCCTCTCCTGCCCTGGGCGTGGGGCATGCGGACCCTGTCCCCTCCCCTATGGGTGGCAGCCCTTCCTCATGCTCAAGTTTGTCTTGAATGGTTGAGCCCTCCTGGCCACACAGCACAGAGAAGTAGAAGGAGGAGCGGCTTGCAGCCTGGGCAACATGGCAAAACCCCATCTCTACTAAGAATACAAAAATTAGCCGAGTGTGGTGGTGGGCGCCTGTAATCTCAGCTTCTCGGGAGGCTGAGGCAGGAGAATTGCTTGAACCTGGGAGGCAGATGTTGCAGTGAGCTGAGATCGCGCCACTGCACTCCAGCCTGGGTGACAGAGCAAGACTCCATCTCAAAAAAAAAAAAAAAAAAAATCTGTCTTACTTAAGTCTGTTAAGTTGGAGTTTTATTTGCAAACCAGACAGACAGACACAGTGTCAGATCACAAGGCATTTCCACCCACTGAAGAAATTTTGTTTTCTGAAAAAAGGCTGTGATGACCTTTTCCTTAGTTTGCCCATTTCTTGTGGACAGGTAAAGATGGCCTGCCACCCTTCTGGGACCGGCTTTGGACTCGGCTTCAACCAGCTGGTTCCGAAGGAAGTGCTCAGGGGACAGGACCTGAGCACTCACACGCTGAGGAGGGTAGGGGCCTGCGGCCGAGGGCGGAGTAGGGAGGAGGGGAGGCAGGAGACTGGGCTGCTGGGCACACCTTTCCCAGAGACGGCACCTTTCCTAGAGATGCTCTCAGGACACTGTTATTCTTGGAGGCTTTCTTGACCATGCTCAACAAAGCTTTATGTGCCAAAGCTGTGGGACGGGGCTGGGTATGTAGGAGGAAATCAGGCTTGTAAAAGTTAACCTTGAGCAAAGAAAACAAGAATGGCTGTGTCTTGGGCTGCAGTCTTTTACTGTAACAAGGCTGAGTTCATGGCCATGAAATGTGCTGATAACATAAAAGCACTGAGGCGCCGCTCCTTCCTGCCCTGCCCCCATGTCCCACACAGGTCCTAGAGAGTCTTTCTATTGCCCATTTCTGCCAATGGCCTGGGAAAGCAGTGGCTCCCTGGTGCCAACCAAATTGCCGCCTCTGGGCTGTGGGAGGCCTGAAAAGGCTCTAAGCACCAGGCTGGCGGGGCAGGGTGGCCCTGGCCCTTCTTCCCACCTTTCACAAGTCCACATCTTAGAGGACTCAGCCACAACGTGGGGGTGGCATCTGGGTTTTGAAAACAAGGGACTGGGCATAGTGGCTCATGCCTGTAATCCCAACACTTTGGGAGGCCGAGGCGGGCAGATCACCTGAGGCTAGGAGTTCAAGACCAGCCTGGGAAACATAACGAAACCCCATCTCTACAGAAAATACAAACATTATCTGGATACAAACATTATCTGGATGTGGTGGTGTGCACCTGTAGTCACAGTTACGCAGGAGGCTGAGGTGGGAGCATCACCTGAGCCTGGGAGGTTGAGGCTGCAGTGAGCTGTGATTGTGCCTCCATATTCCAGCCTGGGTGACAGAGTAAAGACTCTGTCTCAAAAAAAAAAAAAAAAAGAGAGAGAGAAAAGAAAATAAGTGAATGGCTGGGCATGGTAGCACATGCCTGAAATCCTAGCACTTTGAGAGCCTGAGGCCAGAGGATCACTTGAGGCCAGGAGTTTGAGACCAGCTTGGGCAACACAGCAAGACCCTATCGCTACAAAAAAAGAAAAGAACGAGCCAGGCATGGTGGTACTTGTAGTCCCAGCTGCTCGGGAAGTTGGGGTGGGAGGATCACAAGGCTGCAATGAGCTATGATCATGCCACCACACTCCAGCCTGGGCAACAGAGCAGGACCCTGTCTCTTAAAAAAACAAACAAACAACAACAACAAAAAACATGGCTGGGAGCGGTGGCTCACACCTGTAATCCCAGCACTTTTGGAGGCTGAAGCAGGCGGATCGGAAGTTCAGGAGATTAGGACCATCCTGGCTAACACGGTGAAACCTCATCTTTACTAAAAATACAAAAAATTAGCCAGGCGTGGTGGCGGGCGCCTGTAGTCCCAGCTACTTGGGAGCCTGAGGCAGAAGAATGGCATGAACCTGGGAGGCAGAGCTTGCAGTAAGCTGAGATCGCGCCACTGCACTCCAGCTTGGGTGACAGAGCGAGACTCCATCTCAAATAAATAAATAAATAAATAAATAAATAAAACAACTTAATGAACCTTGCCATATTCAGAAGCAGAGAAACGTGTTTTGTAACATAAGCACCTAAAAATTCTAGCTGAATAGCTATACTTGTCTTCATTTATTTTCTCTCCAAGTATGATTTTTTTTTAAAAAACTTTTTTTATAGAGACAGGTGGGAGGATCACTTGAGCCTGAAAGGTTGAGGCTGCAGTGAGCTAAGATTATGGCACTTCATTCCAGCCCGGGCAACAGAAACTCTGTCTCAAAACAAAAGAACAGTGTTTCTCAAACAGTGGGTCATGACTCTTAATGGTTATAAAAGAAATACTTATTAGATGGAGAAAATAGATCTCGCGCCTTAATCCTAGAACTTTGAGAGGCTGAGGCAGGAGGATCGCTTCAGCCCAGGAGTTTGAGACCTGCCCAGGCAATATAATGAGATTTTATTTATTTATTTTTTTTTTTGAGATGGAGTCTCGCTCTGTCACCCAGGCTGGAGTGCAGTGGCACGATCTCAGCTCACTGCAAGCTCCACCTCCCGGGTTCATGCCATTCTCCTGCCTCAGCCTCCCGAGTAGCTGGGACTACAGGCGCCCGCCACTGCGTCTGGCTAATTTTTTGTATTTTTAGTAGAGACGGGGTTTCACCGTGGTCTCGATCTCCTGACCCGGTGATCTGCCCGCCTCGGCCTCCCAAAGCGCTGGGATTACAAGTGTGAGTCACTGTGCCCAGCCATGAGATTCTTTCTCTACAAAAAATAAAAAAATTAGCCAGGCATGGTGGCATGCGCCTGTAGTCCCAGGTACTCTGGAGGCTGAGTTAGGAGGATTGCTTGAGCCTGGAAAGTCGAGGCTGCAGTGAGCTATGATCCCATCACTGCACTCCTGCCTTGGTGAGAGAGACCCTGTCTCAAAAACCAAACAACCCCCCCACCGCACACACACAAAATCAACGTCTATCACGTGGAATACAGATGGCACCTGTTTTGGTTACATATAAATACATGCTGTGTCCACTAGGTAGGGATGCAATGGCCTTGGTTAAGAAACTCTCAATTGCGCGGGCGCGGTGGCTTACGCCTGTAATCCCAGCACTTTGGGAGGCCGAGGCGGGTGGATCACGAGGTCAAGAGATGGAGACCATCCTGGCCAATATGGTGAAACCCCATCTCTACTAAAAATACAAAAATACATGGGTGTGATAGCGGGTGCCTGTAGTCCCAGCTACTTGGGAGGCTGAGGCATAAGAATCACTTGAACCCGGGAGGCTGAGGTTGCAATGAGCCAAGATCACACCACTGCACTCCAGCCTGGTGACAGGGCGAGACTCCATCTAAAAAAAAAAAAGATACTCTCAATTATAAGTAACTATGTACCAAACTCTCACAGTCTTAGACAGTGAAATAGATTTGCTTGCTCACTTAACTGAGGAGTCCCCAGGGAGGGAGCTGTGGAAACGGAACAAGGCTCTCCCCCTTCTTCTGAGCATCTGCTTCTTTCTCAGAGTGGATCACCTCATGGTCACAAAATGGCTGCCAGTACAACCAGAGTACACGTTCCCACATTCAAGTTGCTTTCTTCAGCCACAGACTGGAAGTCTTAAACTTTGCTATGAAGTGGTTAATAGCATAGGCTCAGAATCATATAGATCTGACCTTTAACTTTGCCTCCATTGTTTTCTGGCCTGTGACCTTGGGCAAATTACAAACCTCAGTTTCTATAAAGTGGGAAGAAAGATCACTCCAGTCTCACCGAGTTGTGGTGAGAATTAGGTGAACGAATATTAAGCACTTAGCATGGCCCCCACGGTGTTGCGAGCGCTATATGAATGTTGGCTGTAGAGGGCCCCTGATTGCATCAGGGCCTAGTCTGGATAAATGGCCCAAAGAGGCTTGGTGAGAATGGAGAAGACATCTGGGAGACTGTGGCAGAAGGCATTTTCCGAGATGGACATAGCAGCTTCCACGCTACTCACACTCAATGTGACCTTGACACTGCTCCCAAGAGCGGTGGGATATGCAGCCCTACCCCTTGGTTCCAGGCAGGCCTTTGTGACTGCCTTAACCACCAGTCTATCACAAGTGGTGCTGTGTGGCTTCCAAGGCTGGGTTATAAAATGCCATGTACATCTGACTTGTTCTCTAACCTAGCCACCATGCTGTGAGGAAGCCTATGCAGCCCTCTTTGAAAGCAGCCGAGGCCCCTATTTCACAGCCCTTGTTGAGTTCCCAGACAACAGCCAGCACCATTTTTTAGCCACGTAGGTGAGCCATCTTGAAATGGATCCTCCAATTCCCAGGTGAGCTGCCCCAGCTGATGCCACGTGGAAGAGATGAGCCACCCTTGCTGAGCCCTGCCCAAATTGCAGATTATGAGCAAAATAAAAGCTCCTTCTTAGCCTGTAAGTTTTGGGGTAACTTGTTATATACAAATAGATGACCAACATGGATGTTCTGGAAAAGAGGCTCACTCCTGCCTTTTACCTTTTTAGGGTCCCACTCTATCACCCTGGCTGGAGTGCAGTGGTGTGATCATAGCTCACCGCAACCTCAGACTCCTGGGCTCACACAATCCTCCTGTCTCCACCTCTTGAGTAGTTGGGACTACAGGCTCATGCCACTCCTGCCTTTTAAATGTTGTGGTATAGAGCCTGGAGCCACTGCAGCCACTTTGCCACTATGATGGAAACTAGCATGTGAATGAGTTGCTGCTATAGAAGGCATAAGAGAGAGGAAAACCTGAATCTGGACATGGTTGAACTGCTGGGCTCCATACTTTCTAGTTAATATGAGTGAAAACGCCATCTCCAAAGGGTAAGCATTTCTCAATCAGATTTGTTACTTACAGCCCAAACCATCCTAATATACCGTCTATCCCTAACAGGGAATCATCAGCTAGGTTTAAGCAGAGGAAAATGTCTCGATGAGATGCTTTAGAACAATAGCTATGGTGGCTCCACAGGGCTGTCCTGGAGAGGGCTGGGAGACAGGAAGACCAGCCAGGAGCCTGCAGCAAAACTTCTAGGCAAGAGAAGGTGGGGGTCAAGGTCATGGAGCCAGAGGCCGGCATTGCGGAGTGACAGTGCAGGGCTGTGCACGACAGAAGGACACACCAGACACCACCTGTGCTCCACGGAGAGATGAACAAGCCCTGAGCAACCGGGGAATAGCAAAGGAAACCACCAACCCCCTCCCTCTCCTCCCTTCCTAGAGAGGAAGCCTCTCTCTCCCCTCGTCCTCACTGCCTGGCTATGAGGATCGGCCAGAGATCTCCCAGGAGGATTTTGGAAAAGGCTCTAAAGGAAGTAGAAGCTTCCAGACCCAAGTGGCTCTCCCCTTTCAGCCGCTGCCCGCCCCTACATTTGTGCTTGGTCGGTCCCCACCCAGCTGACCTCAGCTGAGCTAGGACAGGCTCAGGACCCCGCCCCCAGCACCCCACACAGCTGGGAGTTGTTACTGCAGGCCCTCAGATGTTTACCCAAGGGGCCTGCCTTGCCTTCGCTCTCTGCTGGCAACACAGACTCTTAAAGGGCCCAGGCTGGTTTCCCTTCTCCTGGGCCTGGGGGACCCTCTTCTCTCTGGACGCTTCCTGGGAGTCCCCTCCAGGCCCTGGTGTCTGTAGGGAAACCCCTTTCTGTAGGCGAGTGGGGCGGAATTTGGACAGCCACGGCCAGCAGTCTGGATGACTCCCTCAGTGGCCAGCCCCTGGGGCCCAGGTCCCCCTGACTGTCCAGGGTGGCCCACCTAACAGGTCTCCTTTTCTTCCATGGCTGGGAGGGCATTCACCCCCACCGTGGGGAAGCTCAGGGCAAGTTCCTGAGACCCACTTTTTGGGGACCCCCTCCTACCAAGGTCTTCCTGGCCAGGCCTCCTCTCTGATCGGGTGAATAAACACAGGAACCCCAGGGTTTGGGGAACCCACAGCCCCAGAAGTACCAAGCTGTGCTGAAATGCAGAAAACCCTTTTTAAGGGAGCTGAAGGTTTTAAGCATTTGAAGAAATTCTCTGAACTCGTAAGACACCAGGCAGGCTATGGACGTGTCCCACGGACTCCCCACCCCCGAGCCCAAACGGAGCTGCCGGTCCAGCAGGGCGGAAGGAGCTGGCTTGGCCCATCATGTGGTCAGTGGTGAGCCCTCCGAGTGGTTCCCCAGGCTGAGACCAGGGAGGAGGGCAGAGCAGCCACCCAGGCCTCGGTGGGCTCAGTGCCAGCGGGGTCCAGCTCCTCTGCTCTCCTTTTCCTGAGCCCCAGCCAAGGCAAAGCCTTCGGATTGTGGCAAAGCCTGAACCCCAAACATGGAGCACTGCCCGTAATCAGATGGAGGTGAGAGAGAGCTTGTAGCCAGGCCTGGGGCAGCACTGAAATTCCTAACCTGGGGCTCCAAAAGAGGAAAGATTCCTGCAGGACTTAGCGTGGAGCTGGCCCTCCATGAACATCAGGTAATGACAAGAAAAGATGCTGGCCAGATGTGCTGGCTCACGCCTGTAATCCCAGCACTTTGGGAGGCCGAGGCAGGAGAATCACCTGAGGTCAGGAGTTCGAGACCAGCCTGGCCAACACGGTGAAACCCTGTCTGTACTAAAAATGCAAAACATTAGCTGGGCGTGGTGGTGCATGCCTGTAATCCCAGCTACTCAGGAGGCAGAAGCAGGAGAATCACTTCAACCCGGGAGGCGGAGGCTGCAGTGAGTCAAGGTCATGCCACTGCACTCCAGCCTGGGCGACAGAGTGAGACTCTGCCTCAACAACAACAACAAACAAAAAGAAAAGACGCGTAAACATCCCCACCATCTTGATCGCAGAAACAGTCACTGTCAAAGACTCCTGATGCCTTTCATTATTTACAACACCCTTGAAGAGGTCAGCAGCCCATATTACAGAGACCAGAGCTGAGCTTCAGAGAGGGGGAGGCCTCCTGCCTAAGATCACACAGCCAAGAGGCAGGCGGCCAGCCTGGACTTGTGACTCGGAGCGGCATCTCACCACCTTTTGCAACGGATCCGTCTGGAGCACAGAGGTCACGTTGCTTGCTCGCCAGGCTATAGCTGCAGAGTGAGAGGCAGGCGTGGTCTTGGGCTACGGGGTAAGACCAGGGCAAGCAGGGCCTCAGCTTTGGGTTGGGGGCTTTAAAATGGACACAGGACTCCTTTGGGCCTCCTGGAGAAATCTGTCTCAGGGCAGCTACCCTCTAGGATGAGTGGGTGGGAGGGATGGGGTCGCTGAGGCCTCCCCTGAGCTCTAGTCTCGTTGCAGGCTTGGAAACGGCTCGAGTGAATGCGGGAGAGGAGAAAGCCAGCAGCCCCAGGAGATGGTGAAGGTCAAAAGCAGCCCTGGTTACCATCGCTAGCCAGCCCCCAAGTCTTTGCGTTGCCACGGCAACGCTACTCCTGTGCTACCCATCCCCGCACGGGGTCTGCCGTGACTGAAGCAAAAAGCCGCTTCCACGAGGCTCCTTAAAAAGGGTTTGAGGCTGTCTAATGGGGACCAGCTGCTCAGCAAATTACAAACACGCAGAAGAATAAGGCTCTGCTGGCGGGTAGAGTTCCCCTGCCCAGCCCTCCCTGCGTGCAGCTTCTGCTGGGGGCAAGAGAGCAGCCCCTCCCGGGGAAGCTATCCGCCCACCCTTTCCACCTCTGACGGCCTCCCTGGAGCTGAGCTGTCCTGACCTCAGACACCCGGCTGGCTCCCCAACTTCCACGTCCAGCTCCCCACTTTGTCCTCCATTCTGTTGAAAAGGAGACGGGGGCAGGGAGACAGCCCAAATAAAGTGCACCCCATCAGAAGGGTACGGTGGGGCAAAGGTGTCCCCAGCGTTCCAAGCTCCCAGGAGATTCCAATACAGAGCCCCAGAGGTGAATCACTGGCCCAGACCCAGTGGATTTTACACTCATGTGGTGCCAGAATTCCAGGAGGGCTCTGAAGACACAGGCACAAACTCACCCCAATTCCCTGGTCTCCAGTTGGACTGGGGTGTTCCCGAGAATCCGCGTTGCTGACTGGTTTCCTAGGCACCGGGATGCTGCTGATTGGAACCCCACTTTGAGAAGTACAGTTTCCATCTGCTCTGAGGGTGAGCAGAGCTGCTCCTGCATCTGTCACCTTCGTCATTTCCTCCACTTGTGACTCAACTAGGATTCATGTTCTGAATTTCGGGGGTTTCCTCCTAGGGTGTAGATGTAGTGAAGGTGGACATAGGTCTATACTGACCTTTTGTGTGAAGGCAGAGGTTCATTCATTCATTCAGCAAAGACTTGAGGGCTACCCATGTTCCCGCCTGGTGCCCGGCTTTCCCAGAAGCTGATGGTGGGAAAGATGAATTCAGCCTGGCAGTGATGGAGACACCGGCAGGGATCCGCCACACCCTGTGGAAGGGCCGTGAGGGACACAGAGTGCGCTTCGGTCACAGGGTGGGGCTGAGACTCGGACGCCCGAGAGGCACTCTCAGAGGTCGTGAAGGCTAAGCCCCTGGTCCCCAGAGTGTGGCCGGAGGACCAGCAGCGTGGGCATTGCCAGGAGCCGATTAGAACTGCAGAAGTGCAGGCCCCTGTTTAGCAAGAGCCCAGTGACTGAGGGTACTCAAAGGTTGAGAGATCCCCAGAAACACACATAGGAATTAACCTGGTAAAGAAGAAAAAGAATGTTCCATCCTGGCCAACGTGGTGAAACCCCGTCTCTACTAAAAATACAAAAATTAGCCAATCATGGTGGTGGGCACCTGTAATCCCAGCTACTCGAGAGGCCGAGGCAGGAGAATCGCTTGAACCTGGGAGGCAGAGGTTGCAGTGAGCTGAGATTGAGCCACTGCACTCCAGCCTGGGCAACAGAGCAAGACTCCGTCTCAAAAACAAAACAAAAGAATGTTCCAGAAAAGGAAGTCACATGTGCATTTTTTTTTTTTTTTGGAGACAGGGTCTTGCTCTGTCCCCAGGCTGGGGTGCAGTGGTGCCATCTCAGTTCACTGCAGCCTCAACCTCCCTGGGCTCAGGTGATCCTCCTGCCTCAGCTTCCCGAGTAGCTGGGACTACAGGTGCACAACATCATGCCTGGCTAATCTTTGTTTTTTTTGTAGAGGTGGGGTTTCACCACGTTGCCCAGGCAGGTCTTGAACTCCTGGGCTCAAGCGATCTACGGCCTCCCACGGTGCCCGGCTGAAAAGAACTTCCGACGACCAGAGCCAGGATTTTTGGGGCTGGGTGATAGAGATGGGGAAGCATCTTTCTTTGTGAAGGGACCACCAGGGGCTGCTGTCGGCCTCTTATGTGGGGTAGCCAACCCTCCCAGTTTGCCCAGGATGGAGGGTTTTCTGTTGGTCATATTACAGAAAACGATTCAGTGACACTTGTGTGAGGTCAGTGTGGCTGACCTGACTCAGGGCCATCTCGATAGGCGCAGGGGCCATGCAGGGACCTGCCATCAGGGTCAACCAGATACAGCATGACCAAGTGAATTTCTAGCCAGGGAGCAGCGTGGGGGTCAGAGCGGGGGGAATTACTAAGAGGAAGCAGGGGGTCAGGGGGATTCCAGCTAAACCCACCTAACAGGATTCTTGCTGAAGGCAGGCCGGGGTGACCAGACATCGCCTGAGGGACGGTGGAGGATGGGGGCTTCTTGCTAAACTGACTTCGCAGGAATGGCAGAAACTGGATTTTACAAGGAGGCCTGGAGATGGGGCCCAGGAGAAGGTTTGGGGGCCTGAGGCTAAAACGCCAAGGACTTCGTCTTCACTTTCCCCACCTCTGACTCTGCCCTGTGGTGATGGAATGACTCACCTGATGGAAAAAACTGGGTGTTGATTTGCTAAAATCCCAAGAGCAGGTATGCATTTAGAAAGCGCTGGCTCCTTGAGAAGCCTGGCCTGGAATCTGGAGCCTAGGTGGGCTCCTTAAACAGATGATGGCTGAGGGATGTCGCCTGGATGTTGGAAGTGAGCGAGGCAGCAAAACGCGTCTCTTGGCCTGTCCCCAAGTCAAAATCCCACCGTAGGGGGGCCAGCTGCTTTGGGTTAAGGGTCGGGGAGTTGAGAGATGGAGAGGAGCCTAGAAGTCATCAGGGCTCCCGTTTTAGAGAGAGGAGCCTGGGGGGAGGGGAGAAGGGACTCAGGTCTGGAACTAAGGACTGGACCTTGGGTCCCAAGCCCCAGTCTTAGGAGCTGCTACCTCCTTATTAAAGCGCCAGGGGGCCCTCCAGGACGGGCCCCGTCCAACGCCAGCCGTCTCATCTCTGTCCCGCTCTGTTAGAAAACACCTCCTTATATTAAGCCAAAATCTGTCTTTTCCACAGTTTCTTTGATTCGGCCTCTTGGATCTTTTTAAGATGCTGTGATCAATGATTTACTCAAATCCTCTCTCACCAATCCCACCACCAGCATCCTCAAATTGACTGAATTTGGTATTTCTAAGGTCAAATTTGCAGCCACTTCCTGATGCCTCCCACGGAGGTTGGCGCTGGTCCCCCATGCAAGGAGGTGGCCGCGGCCAAGGGACTCACCAAACGCGGAGCTTTGCCAAAGTTATGTCGAAGAGCCTGGATCTCAAAGTGAGCCGTCTCCCGGGAAACAGCTCAAGACGTTCAGATTCTGAACATCCTCTCCACACGCGGCAGGGGGGCTTGAGAGCTCAGCATGTTCATGTGAGAGAAGCAGCCCAGGAGGCCCCCATGGGCTCTGACATCCAGAAGGCTTGCAGTGGGAGGATGGGGGTGTGGGAAGGTGCCCCTGGGAGCCAGGACTCCATCCCACACCCAGCATCCACCTGGATGCCAGCAGGATTCGAATTAGAGAATGTACATGAAGGCAAAACAGCCTGCACTCCCGGAACCCTGAGCAGCCTCCTGTGGGCTGAATTCCGTCCCCCAGAAAGATACATCTGCGTCCTGACCACCAGTACCTGTGGCTGTGACTTTTTTTGGATATAGGGTCTTCGCAGATACAATCAAGGCTCTTGGCCAGGTGTGGTGGCCCACGCCTGTAATCCTAGTAGTTTGGGAGGCCAAGGCGGGCGGATCACCTGAGGTCAGGAGTTTGAGACCAGCCTGGCCGACATGGTGAAACCCTGTCTCTACTAAAAATGTAAAAATTGGCCAGGTGCGGTGGCTCACGCCTATAATCCCAGCACTTTGGGAAGCTGAGCGGGGCAGATCACCTGAGGTCAGGAGTCTGAGACCAGCCTCAACATGGAGAAACCCCGTCTCTACTAAAAATACAAAATGAGCCAGGTGTGGTGGTGCACGCCTGTAATCTCAGCTACTCAGGAGGCTGAGGCAGGAGAATCAGAATCGCTTGAACCTGGGAGGCGGAGGTTGCGGTGAGCTGAGATCATGCCATTGCGCTCCAGCCTGGGCAATAAGAGTGAAACTCCATCTAAATACATAAATAAATAAATAAAAATAAAAATAAAAATTAGCCAGGCGTGGTGGCAGACGCCTGTAATCCTAGTACTTTGGGAGGCTGAGGCAGGCAGATCACTTGAGGTCAGGAGTTCGAGACCAGCCTGGCCGACATGGCAAAAGCCCATCTGGGAGTTTCCCGAGCTGGGAGATAGGGTAGGGACAGATTCTCCCTTAGAGCCTCCAGAAGGAACCAGCCCTGCAGACTCCTTGATCTCAGACTTCTGGTCTCCAGAGCTGTGAAAAGGAAATTTCTGTTGTTTTAAGCCACCCAGGAAATGTCTGTTCTTTAGGCAGACGCAGGAAACTAATACCAAGCCTCACATTCCTGTCCCTTCCCAGGAGTCAGGTCTGGACATCGTGTAGCCCCCAGGATCTGAGGTGGGCCGGAAAGGCTGGAGACTGGGTCCTGCTTTGGGGGGATTGAGGGGGTCAGAGACACTGGCAAGCTTGGGTGAAGCAGAGATTTGCAGGCTGGCTCCCGGCTGCCCCGACTTAAGCTAGTTTGGATAAGGAAGCAGGGCCGGGCAGCGTGACTCAGGCCCCCACTCACCCTACCTGGCCCTGGGCAGTGCAGTGATGGCCCAGAGTCCAGCCCTTGGGTTGGGATGACCTGGCCCTCCTGAGACCCCACTCCCACTGCTTGGAATGTTGGATTCTCCCCAGACCATCTCTGAACACCGCCTGCCTTTTGTCTTTGGGTCAATACCCTGGCGTACCCCTCCAGCCAGGCTCCAACTCACCTTCCCTCCCTCCTGGCAGTTGTGTCTTTCTCTCCATCTCTGCTGTGGTCTGTTTATCTCCTCTCCTCCCATTAGACTGTAAATGAAAACTGTCTCTACTTCTGAAACCCAATGTGTGGGCTTTCCTCCCCCATACCGAGTAGTTCTCCAGTTTTGTTTTTGTTTTTTTTCCTTAGACAGTGTCTCACTCTTCGCCCAGGCTGGAGCACAGTGGTCCGATCATAGCTCACTACAGCTATGCAATCCTCGCACCTCCTGCCACCACACCCTGCTATTTTTAAATTTTTGTATAGACGGGGGTCTCACTATGTTGCCCAGGCTGGTCTCGAGCTCCTGGGCTCAAGATATTCTCCTGCCTTGGTTTCCCAAAGTGTTAGGATTACAGGCGTGAGTTCATTCAATCCTGAAACTATCTAGAGGTAGCACAGACCCCACAGGTTAGGAGCTCAAGACTGCCCCCCACATCAGACCCCGAACACAAGCAGAGGGTCCTCAGGTTGCCCACATTCCGGTCCAACTTGGCTACAAATTGGAGGCTTCCATGACCCTCTTCTTGGGTTTGGTGATTTGCTATTGGGGGCTCCCATGACCCCCGCCTCAGGTTTGGTGATTTTTTCTTTTTTTTTTTTTTTTTTTTTTTTTTTTAGACGGAGTCTCACTCTGTCACCCAGGCTGGAGTGCAGTGGCGTGATCTCGGCTCACTGGAACCTCCGCCTCCTGGGTTCAAGCAATTCTCCTGCCTCAGCCTCCTGAGTAGCTGGGACTACAGTCGTGTTGTCCGGCTAATTTTTGTATTTTTTAGAGACAGGGTTTCACCATGTTGGCCAGGCTGGTCTCGAACTCCTGACCTCAAGTGATCCGTCCCCCTCGGCTTCCCAAAGTGCTGGGATTACAGGCGTGAGCCACCGCTCCCAGCTGATGATTCACTATTGGTGGCTCCCACAGCCTCCTCCTCAGGTTTGGTGATTTGCTATGGAAGGGCTCACAGAACTTTCCTTAGGGCCTCAGGTTGATGATAAAGGATGCCAGAAGGAGACACACAGAGACCAAGGTCCAGAAGGGTCCAGGGCAGGCGCTTCTGTCCCCCTGGAGTACGCGTTGTGCCAGCCTCCCGGCTCATGGGTTCGTTCATCACCCTAAAGTTCTCTGAGCCCTTTCTCTTCAAGCTTTTATGGAAGTTCCACTATGTGAGCACGATTGATGAAATCATTGACCATTGGTAATTGACTCAATCCCTGGCCCTTCCGCCTTCCTGGAAGTCAGAGGGTGGGGCTGAAAGTTTCAACCCAGTAATCCCATGGTTGGTTCCTGGGACAACAGCCCCCATTTTGAGACTAGCTAGGGACCACCGAGTCACCTCACTAGCGTAAGTGGGGATGGTGGAAAGGGGTTCCTTATGAATAACAAAAGGGGCTTCTCTCACCTCTCTCACTCAGAAAATTTCAAGGGTTTTAGGAGCTCTGTGCTGGGAACCCAGGAACTGGGAACAAAGACCAAATAGAATATATATTTCTTGCCAGGCACAGTGGCTCATGCCTGTAATCCCAGCACTTTGGGAGGCTGAGGTGGATGGATCACCTGAGATCAGGAGTTCGAGACCAGCCTGGCCAACATGGTGAAACCCCATCTGTACTAAAAATACAAAAATTAGCTGGGTGTGGTGGTGAGTGCTACTCGGGAGGGTGAGGCAGGGGAATCACTTGAACCCGGGAGGCGGAGGTTCCAGTGACCCAAAATTGTGCCACTGCACTCCAGCCTGGGTGACACAGTGAAACTCTGTCTCAAAAAAAAAAAAAAAAAAAAAACCACAAAAAACAAGAATATGTATTTCTTATTCTCACAGCCCTGACTGAGCCCCTTGCAGACAGAGCCCCCAGTCCTCTCCCTGGTGCCCCTGAGCTTGGCCTGGAGGAGCCTCTGTGAGAATCTCCTGAACTGGGCTTTTGAACGCACATGGGTGAATGCACACATATGGTGCGTGCATATGTGCAGACAGAACACACATGTAACATTTGGAGTGCTAGTGTAAGCAGGAGGGAGGTGTGGAAGACAGGCCTGCATTCTTCCTCTGCGTTTTGCAACTGCCACAGGCTTGGCTTCGAGCTCCTGGCTTCGCCCCAGTGACATTCTTTCAGAAGACCAGCTGCTGCCACATCAAACCATTTCTATCCAGCTCTCACTCAGGCCCAGGGCCTGCCACCTCCATGGGCCACACGAGTGGGGCATGAGGAAGCCCAGCCCTTTCAGGGAGTTCGTGAGTGTTATTTGTGCAAGGGTGTGGCCAGAACCTGGGGTGTGAATGCCTCAACAGCCAGGAGGCTGCTGTTAAGAAATATTTCACTGCAGCCAGGCGCAGTGGCTCACGCCTGTAATCCCAGCACTTTGGGAGGCCGAGGCGGGTGGATCACCTGAGGTCGGGAGTTCGAAATCAGCCTGATCAACATGGAGAAACCCCATCTCTACTAAAAATACAAAAATTAGCCAGGCATGGTGGTGCATGCCTGTAATCCCAGCTACTTGGGAGGCTGAGGCAGGAGAATCGCTTGAACCTGGGAGACAGAGGTTGCAGTGAGCCAAGATCATGCCATTGCATTCCAGCCCGGGCAACAAGAGTGAAACTGTCTCAAAAAAAAAAAAAAAAAAAAAGAGTCATCCATGAATCCCCTCCCCAACAAAGGTGCTAACACAGGTCACATGCTCTTCTCCCTCCTAGCCAAATCCATCCCAAACCAATTCCCACAGCAAAGAGGATGGAATTTCCCCAAGTCCCTCCCTCAGATTGCCCCAGGCTGCTGCCCAGTGGGATGGTTCCCTGAAGGAACATATAGGTCATTTGGGGAAGGAGGAAGAGTGGGGAATGGAGACTCAACAGACAACCAGTGAATGTTCTATACAGGATTGTTCTGCACGTTGCTGTTTTGAAAAACTTGGGCCAGGTGCGGTGGCTCACACCTGTAATCCAGCACTCTGGGAGGCTGAGGCAGGCGGATCGCTTGAGGTCAGGAGTTTGAGACCAGAATACTAGCCAACATGGTGAAACCATTTTCTACTAAAAATACAAAAATTAGCTGGGCGTGCTGGCGGGTGCCTGTAATCTCAGCTACTTGGGAAGCTGAGGTGGGAGAACTGCTTGAACCCAGGAGGTGGAGGTTGCAGTGAGTCAAGATCGCACCACTGCACTCCAGCCTGGGCGACAGAGCGAGACTCCATCTTAAAACAAAAAACAACAATGACAAAAAAACACTTGATATTGTATCATGAAGATCTTTTATGTCAGTACATATGGGGGCCACAAAATCCAAAATCCTTCTGAGTAGCTCTACAATATTCCACTCTCCGGATGCCCGGAATGAACTTAGCTGTTCCTCAATGCATGGAACCTTCTTCTGCCTTTGTGAAGCCTGCCTCCATGTGAGCTGCAAGGACCAGGTCACTGCTGTTAAGTGGCCTCGTGGGGCTTTGAGCCTGGAGCAGGGCTCTCGGTAAGGCAGGAGTGGTTCAAATGCTTGCTGTGGGTGGTGACAGCAGCCGCAGCCAGAACCCAGTGTCCCCTGAGGGCGGTGAGCAAGTCTGTCAATTCCAGCCAGATTATTCCGGGTTCAGAGGTCCTCAGCTTCCTGGTTATGGCCAATAACAAATGGTCATAAATTCTTCACAGCAACCCTCATGAGGAGGTGGAGTTTATTTTCCACCTTTGGATCGATGCTGGCCTTGTGATGTGTGTGTCTAAGCCTGGACCTCAAGAAGCCTCGCATGTTAGGCTGGGCGTGGCGGGTCACGCTTGTAATCCCAGCACTTTGGGAAGCCAAGGCGGGCATATTGCTTGAGCTCAGGAGTTCAAGACCAGCCCGGGCAACATAGCGAGACTGGGTCTCTACAGAAAATTTAAAAATTAGCCAGGTGTGGTGGCGTGCGCCTGTAGTCCCAGCTACTCAGGAGGCTAGGGGACTCAGGTGGGAGGATTGCTTGAGCCCAGGAGGTCAAGGCTGCAATGAGTCATGTTCGGGTCACAGCCATGATCATGCCACTTGCACTTCAGCCTGGGCAGCAGAGCAAGACTCTAAAAAAAAAAAAAAGCTGGTTTTTTTTTTTTGAGACAGAGTCTCGCTCTGTTGCCTAGGCTGGAGTGCAGTGGCACGATCTCAGCTCATTGCAAGCTCTGCCTCAGCTCACTGCAACCTCCGCCTCCTGGATTCAAGTGATTCTCCTGCCTCAGCCTCCCCAGTAGCTGGGATTACTGGCACGTGCCATCACGTGAGGCTAATTTTTGACGGGGTTTCACCATGTTGGCCAGGCTGGTCTCAAACTCCTGACCTCAAGTGATCTGCACAACTTGGCCTCCCAAAGTGCTGGGATTATAGGCATGAGCCCCGTGCCCAACCAGAAAAAAAAAAAAAAAAAAAGGTTCTGCATTCCACATCATGGAACACTGCTACCATGGGACCACCAGAATGAGACCCTATGGAGAGAGGGGCCCCACCTTCCCAGCTCTTCCAGCCATCCCAGGTGAGGCCTCTGACATAAGTGAGCCCAGACAACACCATGGGGAGCGAAGGTGAGCCCTCCCAGGTGAGCCCAGCTGAAATGACAACCCACAGGGTCAAGGCGGATGAATGGTTATTATTTTTATGGTTTTCAGCCAGTGAGTTTTGAAGCAGTTTGTTACTTAGCAAAAGTTAACCGCACAGCCACCTTACTTAATTCCTGCTCAACTCTTAGCCTTCCTATCAATTCTGTGAGCTTCATAATTTTTTCCATAAATCTTTTTTTCTGTTTAAGTTAACCAGAGGTGGTTTCTGTTGGTTGCAACTAAGAACACTGGCTGGTATAAAAATTTGTATGAGGCTGGCTGGGTGCAGAGGCTCATGCCTATAATCCCAGGACTTTAGGAGGCCGAGGTGGGCGGATCACGAGGTCAGGAATCGAGACCACCCTGGTTAATATGGTGAAACCCCATCTCTACTAACAATACAAAAAAAAAAAAAAAAATTAGCCGGGCGTGGTGTCAAGTGCCCGTAGTCCCAGCTACTCAGGAGGCTGAGGCAGGAGAATGGCGTGAACCTGGGAGGCGGAGCTTGCAGTGAGCTGAGATGGCGCCACTGCACTCCAGGCTGGGCGACAGAGCGAGACTCCGTCTCAAAAAAAAAAAAAAAATTAGTACAAGGCTGGGCACAGTGGCTCACACCTGTAATCCTAGCACTGTGGGAGGCTGAGGCGGGTGGATCACCTGAGGCCAGGAGTTTGAGACCAGCCTGGCCAACATGGTAAAACCCTGCCTACTAAAAATACAAAAATTAGCTGGGTGTGGTGGTGCACACCTGTAATCCCAGCTACTTGGGAGGCTGAGGCAGGAGAATCTCTTGAACCCAGGAGGCAGAGGTTGCTGTGAGGCAAGATCGTGCCACCGCACTCCAGCCTGGGCAACGAGAGCAAAATTCAGTCTCAAAAAAAAAAAAAGTTAACAGGAGCTTTACTCAAAATAATAACAACAACAACAACAACGAAAATCACCCTCTGAAAACGACCCAAATGCCCATCCCCCGTAGACTGGGTTGATAACCTGTGGTATAGTCACGTAACGGGGTTCACTTCAGCTACAAAGAACAACGTGTGCGAATCTCATAGGCATTGTATGGAAGCCAAAAAGGCTAACACGACACTAAGGAGTGGGTTCTTAGGTACAACTCCATTTACATGAAGTTCAAGAGCAGGAACAACTACTCTGTGTCGACAGAAATCAGATTTAGTGGTTCCATGATGAAGGTTCTGACCTAGAGAGCCTTCTAGGGTGAGGGAAAGGTTCGGTATCTCTATCCGAGGGGTGGTGCCAGCAGTGTTTACATGTAACACAACAATTAACCAAGCTCTACGCTTCCCACATGTGTGTGTGTAATATACCAATAAAATGGTTTTTAAAAATTTCACTGGCAGGCAGGGTGCCGTGGCTCACGCCTGTAATCCCAGCACTTTGGCAGACCCGTGCGAGAGGATTGCTTGAGCTGAGGCATTTGAGATCAGCCTGAGCAAAATAGCAAGACCCCATCTCTAGAAAAACTCAAAAATTAGCTGGGCATGGTGGCACATACCTGTGGTCCCAGCTACTCAGGAGGCTGAGGTGGGAGGATCGCTTGAGCCCAGGAGGTCAAGGCAGCAGTGAACTATGATCACGCCATTGCACTCCAGCCTGGGTGACAGAGTGCGACACTGTCTCAAAAAAATAAAAATAAAGAGGAGCTCAGTCTCGGGATAGACGATGGGAAAAGTTTTGTCCTTTTCTGCTACCTTCTTCCTGCTGCCTGAAAGGCAGAAGTGATGGCTGGAATCTCAGCAGCCACTGTAGATCATGAGGGTAGCCTTGAGGGTGGCAGGCATACAATAATGGTGTACAAATGGAAGAAGTCTACCTCCAGAAAGGATGCCTTCTCCCTTTTATGTGTCAGAAAATAAAGAAAAATGTCATATAGAGTCCCTGCTATGTTGGGCTTTCATGACAGGGAGCTGAAGCTAAAAATATCTAGTACAGGTGCATGCATGAGAGATTCTGGCATTGTGCACTAGCTTGAGCAGCTGGGAGCAGTGCTAATTATCTTCTCAATTGCTTGACTGAAAACTGGAGTCACGGATGGCCCGTGAATTCCTCAGTGTATTGTAGAGAAAAGAATCCAAGGCATCGAGGAGCCAGGTGCCCTGGAGTGTGTGCCGTGTGCAGTCAATTGCTGGCCTCGACTCTGGACAGACCCAGGAAGCTCTCCTCCCGCAAAGCCCGCCCAGGGAAATGTGCAGGGAAGGAGGAACCAGTCTCCTAGAAAATTCCCTGCGGCTGCTCTGTGTAGGTCAGAAAGGCCCTCTGGAGATGCCACAATTGAAATGCTTCCTGATGGCCACAAGGAGGAGGTGCACAGGACCAAAACAGGCAGGCAGCTTGCAAAACCCTCACGTGATCTGTAGCGTTAGAAAAGCTCAAGATCCGGGATGGGCGCGGTGGCTCACGTCTGTAATCCCAAACACTCTGGGAGGCTGAGGCGGGTAGATCACCCGAGGTCAGGAGTTCAAAACCAGCCTGGTCAACATGGTGAAACACCGTCTCTACTAAAAATACAAAAAAATCAGCCGGGTGTGGTGGTGCTCGCCGGTAGTCCCAGCTACTCGGGAAGCTGAGGCAGGAGAGTCGCTTGAATCCAGGAGGTGGAGGTTGCAGTGAGCCGAGACTGTGCCACTACACTCCAGCTTGGGGGACAGAGTGAGACTCCGTCTCAAAAAAAAAAAAAAAAAAAGAAAGAAAAGCTCCAGATCTGGTGAACAGAGACCTTGCGCCATCACAATAGAGTCCTGGCCTCTCACCCATTTCCTGGATCACCCAGAGCGCCTTGGAAGGAAGGGTGGTCAAATCTCTTACAGAAAGGACTCTGTAATAAAATGACAAGGACTTACAGTACCAAGGATCCGCTTCCTGGCCTTCCCCAAAGAGGCTCTTGGCCATGAACCCGGCGACTGAGCTCCAGGGCAGGGGTTCGGCGGCTGTCCTGAGGACTTGGTGAGTAGCTTCTCGTGAGTTACACCAGATGAAGACGGCGCTGCCACTGTTTCAGATGTGGCTGATTGGAGTAAATGAGCACACCCCGCACGTGGATGCAGCAGTTGCTGACGGCAGCTCCCTCCCGCTCTCCCTATCTCGGTCTGTCTCTCTCCTGCGTCCACACACACACACGCGTACACACACATGCACACACACGTGTCCTGCCTCAGGAGTACACCCGCTGTCTCATTCTGCTTCCTGCCAACTCATCACGCTACGGTCGTCACACTGGACCAAATTGAACCCCAGTGGGTGCCCTATGTGTGTGCCCCTTGGTCCCTTAGAAACGGGCCCAATCTTGGCTAGATCTCTGTGGACTTTTGAGGGGACACATGCCTTACTTGGGGAGTGGCTCCTGCCTCTTCACTAGAGAACCAAGTCTGGTGTCAGAGCATGAGGCCACCGTGTGCTGGTGCAGCTGCCTTGCCTGTGGCCTTAAGATTCGTTAGGCCAGGATGTGGGGTTTGAGATGCAGGAAGCTATGCTGATGGCGTGAGGGGCCTGCGGCAGGCCCGCTGGGAGGACCACCCAGGAGCATCCAGCGGTTTGGAGCTGAGCAGGGCCCTCTTTGGCAGGGAGACTCACTCCTTCCAGCACAACCAGCTTTGGCCCAAACATTCAAGCATGGATCACGAGCTGCCCTCCATGAGCTGGAAGGACACAGGTGGACGTGGCCCTCAGGAGCGTGGGCAGTCCCTGGAGACCTGGGTGATTTGCATCTGTGCCAAGGTCACCCCACCCTCTACCCAGGGCACCTGGGGCCTCCCTTGGGGCCTGATGGGGCATTCCCTAATACCGGTGACGGAGGTGGGAGAAACACAAGCCTGTTTCAGATTGCACTGCAGGCTAATTCCAGGTGGGAGTGGCCTGTTGCCCAGCAGAAAGGGGACCTCGCTTTGGGCAGAACCCTGAGTGGCCAATCTCAGTTTCCGTGTGGATGGAGGGAAGCTGGCGTAGGCCACGTGACCTGTGGAAGCAGCTCAGGGTTTGATCAGAGATGCCAGGGCTGGAGGGAGGAGAATGGAAGAATGAGTAGCTGTGAGCTTTGGGAAGAAAGCAGGGACCAGCGTCTTGGGATGGCCACGGAGATGAGGATGCTTCTGTCCCCTGACTGTTCCCTGAAAGGCCCCACTGCAGTCCCATGCTGGGGCGCCTACCCCGGGGTGTGGGGACAGGTAGACTCCAGGGCCTGCTGTGCTGAGAGGTGGCCCATGGGGAGGGAGGCTTTGCACGGGCTCACCACTGCCGTGTCACCAAGGCTGACGGGAGCAGACCTGGTGCTCCTGGGCCTTCGCTCGGTGCCTCGATGCCCATGGGGAGCTCCGGCTCCCTGAAGGCCGTGGCTTGAAGCCGACCCCTTCCATCGGAGGAGGCAGCCGCTTGCTCCCCAGGAATCAACACTTATTCTAGATCTGAATGCCCCCATCCTATACGGCCCTCAGTGCCACCAGCCCTTCACTGACTCAACACCTTTCCCGCCCTGCTGGCCACCCACAGACATGCAGGTGACTCAGGAGCTGCAGTCAGGCCGCGGGCTCATGGTCACATGTGTCACCCATCACACATTCAAGGGCTCATGAAACGGGAAGGCTGGGATGAAACCTCAGGCTCAGGAGGTCAGTGAAGGGAAAAATGCAAGAGCCTGGCTCTGCGGACGTGCTGGGCGGCAGATGAGACAGCCCCGGAAGTCCCTGCCTCCAGATCCCCTAAATCATCCTTTCCTCCCTCCCTGTAGACAAGAAAATGCTGCCCTCCACCTGTGGACGCACCAGCTCAAGGAGCCCATCTGCAGTTCTCCTTGTTCAGAACGCACAGGTGTGAGCCATGGGGCCCTGAGTAGGGCACCCATCACCTAGTGCAAAGGTTCTGCTTCTAGTCCCTGAAACCTGGGTTCTGTTTTTTTTTTTTTCTTGAGACAGAGTCTTGCTCTGTCACCAGGCTGGAGTGCAGTGGTGTGATTTCGGTTCACTGCAACCTCCGCCTCCTAGGTTCAAGCAATTCTCCTGCCTCAGCCTCTTGAGTAGCTGGGATTACAGGTGCATGTCATCACGCCAGCTAATTTTTGTATTGGGGGGGTTTTCACCATGTTGGCCAGGATGGTCTCGATCTCTTGACCTCATGATCCGTCCTCCTTGGCCTCCCAAAGTGCTGGGATTACAGGTGTGAGCCACCACACCCAGCCGACATAGGGGTTTTACACCCAAGAGAGGAATGTTTCCACCACAAGACATCTCCATGTTCCTTCGAATTGGCAGTGAAGATGGGGATTCGCCTCTGGGACCACGGTGCCTGTGGGTGAACAGGTGAAGAAGGGAGGAGCGTTTCGGAGGCTGGGATGGTCGGTCCTGACTGTCCCGGGGGAACAGGGCTGCCGCTCAAAACTGCAAGCAGCACGGAAGAACTCAAGTGACTTCTCAAACTCCTGCATCTCCCAGCTCCACACAGGGCTACAGCCTCCCTTGCAGACAGGACCCACGGAGCTCAGAGTTCCCTGGAAGGAAGACTCCAGTTACCTTCCCTGGCCCTGAGATGCCAGGGAGCACGGAGCGGGAGAGAAGAGAGCTGCTGTGGTCCTGGGACTGACTCGAGAAATTGAGGCTGTGATTCTGATCTTTGCCATGTCTGCCACGCCTCTACCCTGACATCGCTTTTCCTTCTTTTTCCTGATCTTATTGTAGTTTGTCCCCAGTAGTGGTCTCGGCGGTGGTCCATGGCGATGTGGCCCCTCGGTTGCTAAAATGTCAATAGGATCAAAATAGAGGTGGAGGAGATAGGCCGGGCAGAGTGGCTCATCCTTGCAAGCAGAGGCAAGCAGATTGCTTGAGTTTGAGACCAGCCTGGGCAACATGGCAAAACCCCGACTCTACTAAAAATACAAAAAAAGAAAAAAAAATTAGCCAGGCCTGCTGGCGCACATCTATAGTCCCAAGTACTTTGTAGTCCCAGAGGCTGAGGCGGGAGAATTGCTTGGGCCCAGGAGGCAGAGTGTGCAGTGAGCCGAGATCCTGCCACTGCACTCCAGCCTGGGCGACAGAGTAAGACCCTGTCTCAAAACAAACAAAACACATGTGGAGGAGGAGGGGATGTCCTGCCAGGATGGTGGACCTGGGCTGGACGCAGGATCTGGAGGTGGGGGGTTGGGGGAGCAGGGGCCTCCCTCCAGTACAGGGAGCAGCTGCCTTCGAAGGCAGGAGGTTTTGTGAGCCTGCTTTTGTTCCTTGTAGCACCCGTGGGGAGAGGGTGGGTGGGGCGTCTGCTGCCGTCTTGGCTGTTCAGCACCTGAACCTCCCTCCCGTTAGGGGAGCCCCTGTGCCACCTCCTGTTCCAGAGGCCACACTCTTGTCCTCCCAGACCCTGGCACAGCGGCAGGTGCCAGCCTGAGCTCGGCCCAGCAGGTGCCTCCCTGGCGACTCTGTGCCTGCAACAGGCCATGGAGAAGCAGGGGCAGTTTTGAATTCCTGTTGGTGGTGAGCGACGTTCTGTGCCCAGAACCTGCTGTGGCATTGTCACGGATGTCCCCCAGCATCCAGTGGGTCCCCCAGCCTCCCCTGAGACTCTGTGGTTCCCAGGATCTTCCAGCGCACCTCTCCCCACCTCACTCAGCCCAGGGGAGATGCCTTTTATTTGCAGTCAAGCGCCTGTTGGTGGGTATTGATGTTTCCAATTCTTCACTCTTACAAGGCTGAGATGAGAATCTCTGTCCCCTGCCCCTGTGGACCAGGATTTCCAGAGCGAAGTTTCCTAACTCCTGCTGTTCGTTCTCTCTCCTCCCAGCT
Organism: Pongo abelii; assembly: GCF_028885655.2. Lineage (NCBI taxonomy): Eukaryota > Metazoa > Chordata > Mammalia > Primates > Hominidae > Pongo > Pongo abelii. Next base: position 94,409,804 of record NC_072004.2, read on the forward strand.
TCCACAGTCTGCTGTCTGCTGCTCTCCACGACCCAGCCCGGTCATGTCTTCCAGAGACCCGATCGCCCCGCCGGAGGTGCAGCCCTGACCTTGACGCCTCAGCAGCCTCTCTTTCCCATCGGACGTGAGCAGGAGGTAGTGCTCGCAAAAGCACACCCACCCATAGGCCAGGCACGGTGGCTCACGCCTGTAATCCCAGCACTTTGGGAGGCTGAGGTGGGTGGATCACCTGAGGTCAAGAGTTCAAGACCAGCCTGGCCCACATGGTGAAACCCTGTCTCTACAAAAATATAAAAGTTAGCCAGGTATGATGGCAGATGCCTGTAGTCCCAGCAACTCAGGAGGCTGAGGCGGGAGAAGCGCTTGAAACTGGGAGGTGGAGGTTGCAGTGAGCCAAGATCGTACCACTATGCTCCAGCCTGGGCGAGAGAACAAGATTCTGTCTCAAAAATAAATAAATAAAATTTTAAAAGCACACCCACCCAGATAAGGGGTGAGGACACCCGTCACAGCCAGACTTCCATGAGCACACACATGCCTATGCACATGCAATCACACACCCATGTGCACGCATGCAGTGGCATGCACCCTCCTGCTCGTGTCCCACTGTGTCATTGCTCCAGGTTGGGAGGTGTGCTTCCTGTTCCCTGTCTTCCCTGCTAGCCCGTAGCTTCACAAGGACAGGGACTCTGGCTCATGACCTGTCCCCCAGAGCCTGGCACACCTGATGTCTAAACACGTTATGGACCCAACAACACTTTCTGTACAAACAAATGTAGGAACCACAAGGTAATTTTAATGACCTCAGACCAGTGACAAGGGCAGACTGACCAGGGGCTGTGGGGGGATCCCAGAGCAACCTCGAGGGCGTCCTGGTGCTTACCACCTGGAAACTGGTGAGGTGGTGGGAGAACTCCTGGTGGACACTAGTGGAAGCCTTCCAGTAATTTCTTGAAGCTGAGAGCTCAGGGCGACATCTGGTGGCCGGTTGTTGAAGGTCGTTGCAGAGAAGAAGGAAGCCAAGGAGGGGAGCCTGCAGTGAGGGGGTCCTGGGGTTCTTGAGTTCTCACCACCCTTGGGCCTCGCCGTCTAGTCCACACCTGAGGAGTTGGTCAGGTAGAAGGGGCGGACGACTGTGCGGAAGCTGTTGAAGTGCCCTGCCGGGCAGGGGAAGGAGGAGGTGCTCTTGGAGCTGTTGGTGTCCAGGGCACTGGGGATCGCAGCCTTCCAGCCCTCGAAATCGGTGACGTCTGCCACGAAGAGCCCTTCACAGAGCATCAGGGCTTTGTTTTCGTAGGCGATGGTGCGATCTGAGCCGCCAGACTTGGTGAGGCCCAGGACGGGGAGCTCGTCCGAGGAGCAAGAGAAGCCGTAGTTCCAGCAGCTCTGGATGGTGGGGAGGTAGACCAGGGACCAGGACACCCTCTTGTCCTGGAAGAGGAAGCTGGGGTGTTGTGGAGTCTGGAAGGACTGGTAGGGGTAGTATCTGTAGTCAGAGGGGGCTTGGAAGTAATCAGAAGAATATTTGACCAAAGGCTCCCGTCTGGACTGATAGATCAGCTGGGACTTCCGTGCACTCCAGGAACTGTCTGTCACAGAAGCACTCCAGGTGGGCGAGGTGTAAATCCGGGGCTTGTAGGTATCCTCGGTGAGGTTCAGGCCTTTGTACCGGGCCAGCAACTGGAAGGGCACAGTGTGGAATTCCAGGGCCTGCAGAGTCTTCTTCTGGAACAGGGCCTCATGACTCCAGTACAGGGACAGGTTGAACTGCAGCTCAAAGAGCTCCTCAGGGAGCATCATGGGGAAGCGGACCTTCTCCACCAAGCCCTCCACCTCCTCATGGGAGGCGCGCTCCCCCCAGGTCCAGGTGTCCACAGCCTTCAGTAGGGCCAGCTCGCTGGGCACTGCCAGGTCGCTCCTGGGCAGCAGCAGTTGGAGCAGGTCTGTGGGGACGCTGGGCCAGGCCTCGGCCTGTGTCAAGGCCTCGAAGTTCCAGGCCAGGAACTGCAGGCAGAGCTTCTCCAGCAGGGCGTCCCCTGTGGCCACTGCATAGGCATACAGGTCCAGGGGCGTCTGGAACGAGGGGTCCTGGGGGAGGAGGATGGCAAAGAGGCTCGCACAGTAGCCCTGCAGCTGCTTGGCCCCATAGGCAGAGGCCAGCTTGTGGAAGCACTTGACCGACGACAGGGCGATGTCGATCCTTCGGGAGTAGAAGTACCTGGGGAGAAAGAGGGAGAGCGGATGCCGGCCCCACAGGACAGCAGGGGAGCCCTGGGTCCACCTGTCCAACACAGCCACCCGAGTGCACACAGCGTGGGAGTGAGCATGCCCGTGTGTGCAACTGCGCGAGTGCACGTGTGACTGCGTGTGTACATGTGCATGAGTGTGTGCAGGTGTGTGTGTGTGTGGGTGTGCTTTTGAAGAGGGGAGGAGGACAAAGCCCCTGGCGGCCCCAGAGCCTGAGGACGAGACGGCTCACCTGAGAAAGTCCCTGACCATGGGCACACACTCAGCATGCACACTCATGGTGACATTGCTGCCCGGCTCCTTCCACAGGGCCTGGGCCTCTGGGTTGGCAGTCAGGATGACCGTGTGGCCACAGAAGCCCAGGGCGTCCTCGCCCTGCACACTCACGCTGATGGACAAGTCGCAGCCCCGCTGGCTGTCAAAGATCTGGCCAAGGGCCTCCGAGAGCTCCCTGGAGAGGTCCAGGGTGTGGGTGCTCCTGGTTTCTAAGAAGGGGAGGGAGGGAAGTGGGCTGTGTTAGGAGCCGGGGTGCTGCCACTCTCTGGGGTCAGCGTCTTCATCTGAAAGTGAGGGATTTGTGGCTGCCTCATCCACTCTGGAAGGCTCCTGGGAAGATGAGGGACAAGAGAGACCGGAAGTGTCGGATCCCTGGGCTCTGAGACCCCGCCCCTTCCAGCCCTGCGGAACAAGAGGAGCTGGGACCTGGCCAAGCCTGTCAAGGCCCCCGCTTTAGGCCCTCTGCTCTGTGCTGCTCCCCCGATTCAGGCAGCAGCTCCGCATGGAGACTTGGTGGTACTGACCCCGGAGCCCCCACTCCCCAGCCTTGGTCACCAATCACCACTGACACCAAAACCACTGCCTGCTTAGATGGCCTGAAAAGTTAGGGTCCTGTGGCAACCCCATTTTAGAACTCCGGGGGTCCTCGAGCAGCCTCCTGTGGGGGACAAGGCCTGCAGAAGTCATGGGAGGCTCCCGGGTCGGGGGTCAGTGTGGTGCACCCTCTCCCCTTCTTTGAGCCCCTCTCAAAGCCTAACTCAAAATGAAATCTCATAGGTTTTTCTTTGCCACTAATATAGTAGTTTTGAAGTAACTGTGACCTTTCAACTAGGTGAGGTCACCCTGGGCCTCTGAAAACCTGAGCCATGGCAGGACCCCCAGCTCCCTCCCACCTGCACACCTTACCACAGCTCTCCTGCCCCAGGAGCTTTTGCCCCGCACCCACGGCCCCGTGTGCTCCGCCCGGCCTCCCCTGGCCTCCGACAGCCCCATGGCGTCTCCTGGGCTTCCCCCACTGTGAGTCCAGGCTCAGCTCCAGCCACTTGTCCATGCCATGTGGGCACAGGGGCTCCCTGGGATTCGACCCCTCCTGCCTTAGGGGCCTCCAGCTCCTGGCAAAGGGCGGTGGGCAGGAAGTGCCCAGGTTGTCACGTGCAAGCCCAGGAAGAGCCACCTCGGCACGAAAGAAAAACAAGAAACTCAGATCCAGGGGCTCCAACCCACAGAGCAGCCTGGGTTCCCTCCAAACTGGGCCGGGCTGGGGGAAGCAAGCTGAGGCTGTGAGTAGCCGGGACGCCCTCCGCCAGGACGGGCTTGAGCCTGTCGTGTGCTGTGAAGTGTGTTTCCGAGCGGACACTGGCATTTCAGGTCAGGCTGGAGCCAGGTGTCGTGCTCACTGAAACTGTGGCTCACTGCCCCACACTCGGGTTCCGCATGGAGACTTGGTGGTTCTGGGTGTTTCTCCAGAAGAGGCTGGGGAGGAGTCTGGGACTGTGGGACTGGGAGCTGGTGGGCTCTTGGGACGTCTGGGCCTCTCCATGTGGAGTGAGCAGGCGGTAGTGAAAGGAACCTTTGTGTGCTTCATGTGTGTGTGGGGGTGGTGCTGGGAGGAGCAGGGGCCACGGGACCCTAGGGCACACTGGGGTCTCCGCAGGGAGGTGCGCCCCCGCTCACCGTTGGTGCAGACAACACCGGCGTCTCTCTCGTGCCTGCAGTTGCTCTTCAGCCAACCCAGGGACTTGCAGTCGGCCAGCGAGGCCTCGGTTCCCATGCATTGGACCTCGTCCAGCATGATGGGGCCTGATCCTGTGGACACAGCAGACGGCAGGGCTGGGAGCATGACGACTGCACCCAGGTGTCCCACAGTGCGACTCAGCCCTTTGTTCCCCGCCCCAGCCGTGTGGGTCAGTCTGCGTCCAGGTCCTTCACCGGCAAACCACGGTGGATATTCCAGCACGGGCTGGATTTGTGATTGCAATGTCAGGCCATAAACTTAGCCTTCATGCTTATAAAGCTTACTGGCTGCTTCAGCAACATCACATTCATGTATAGTAATTGTGTGCCTATCCCTGCAACCTCAGGTTCACATACTGTAATTGTGTGACTATCCCTGCAACCTCAGGTTCACATACTGTAATTGTGTGACTATCCCTGCAACATCAGGTTCACATACTGTAATTGTGTGACTATCCCTGCTGCTAAATAGTTTATGGATTGTTTCTTTTTTTTTTTCCAGAATCGCAACTGCTGTGTCAGTGGAAATCTTCCTGCAGACTTTTCTTTTGAGGGGAAATTGTTTCAAGGGGATAAACTCCCTGGAGTGGAGTTTCTGGGCCGGAGGGAATGAGCCCAGCTGAGCTCTTGAACCTGCCCAAGCACCTGCCACCGTCACCGGCCAAGCATGGGTGGAGCAGTCCCTCGGAACCTGATCCACAGGCCTTCAGCGCCATCCAAAGTGTTTGCTCCTAGGCCGGGTGTGGTAATCCCAGCACTTTGGGAGCTGAGGCAGGCGGATCACTTGACACCAGATGTTCAAGACCAGTCTGGCCAACATGGCGAAACCCCATCTCTACTAAAAAATATAAAAATCAGCTGGGCATCGTGGCAGGTACCTGTAATCCCAGCTACTCAGAAGGCTGAGGCAGGAGAACCACTTGAACTCAGGAGGCGGAGGTTGTAGTGAGCCGAGATCATGCCACTGCACTCCAGCCTGGGCGACAGAGCGAGACTCCATCTCAAAAAAAAAAAGTGTTTGCTCTTGCTAAATTAATAGGAATCCAATTTGCATGTCCTTGAAACCCAACTGTCTTGTCTTAGGGGATTTGCCCCGCCTGGGAGCTGGCTGTGCTGTGGGTCTCAGCCTTGGTGGATGGGGACAGCAGGCCCTACCTTGCCCGAAGGCAGCTCTGCCCAGAGCCTGGGTGGCGTTCTCAAAGCCCAGGGCCCGGCAGACGACGCTGGCATCAGTCAGGTCCCACAGGTTGTCACACACAGTGCCCCACTGGCCTCTGTAGAAGATCTCCACGCGGCCCTGGTTGGTGGCGCCCCCATCGGCCAGCCGCATGTCTCCATCGTTCACGCCTGCAGGCAGAGACCAGAGAGGATGAGGCTGGGGCCTGCAGCACCCACCACCCACACCTCCAGGCGCCATATGCTGTCCTGGGTCTCCCCTGGTGAGCTTGTTTTTCAGGGCTTCAAGGTCCCCCGGCCTCTCCATGAGGGGCACCTCCATGAGGGAGGAGTGGAAGATACATACAGCCCCCCCACCCCACAAGGAGGCTAAACTCGCCTTTCCTTGTTTTAGGGGTTTCAGCCCTTCACTCCACAGACAGAACAGGGGCAGAGAAGCCCCGGGTTCTCCAGCACTGGGAATGGAGGTGGCAAGACCCTGAGGGAAGGATCGGAGGGGAACGGAGGCCCCATGCTGACTCCTCCTGAGGGTGTCTACAGTTTGGGGGTGCTGGCCTATGGGGGCAGCAGGCCTAGGGACCCCTGGGAGCACAGGCAGAATGTTTCCAGGGCAGATAATGGGATTCCCACCCCACACATGTCCTTCTGGGACTCAGCCCACCGACACTCCAGCCCCTACAGGAGCTGACAAAGCCGGGCAGGAGCTGGGTGCCTGAATCCAGTCGGGGGCACATCTGGCTTCCATGGGGCCCCCAGGATGAGCATGAGCCTCCAGGGGCTCACAGTGTAAAGAATGTGAGGAAAAGCAGCCAGGATCCTCTGGAAGATTGACCTGCGTCCAAGGCCATTGACCTCACAACGGCCCCTGTGACTGCTGATTTGATCAGCTCCTCTGGTTCCCTCTGGATGGAATGGAGGATTCCCTAGTGTCCTCTCTATAACCTGCATCTCACCTGAACCCAGGTGAGTCCCCGGGAACCTCCAAGTCACCATCACTTGGGATACCTGGTGCTTCAAGCAGGAGAGAAGACCTGGCTAACCGCTGGGCCCCGGGCCCCAGGGAGAACATCTCCTTGACGCTCTGCGCAGCCCCAGGGCGCAGCAGCCTTCCACACTTCTGCTTTTGGCATTTCCCAGGGGCTCAGCTCACCTTGGGTCCCTGCAACCAGCAGCCACACCCAGAAGAGCCTCGGAGGGGCCATGGCCATGCCTGGATGCCCAGATCCTGCTGCAGACAGAAGCGGCGGGGTGAGGCACGGGAGCCAGATGGCCCGAGGCCCGGGGACTGGCCTGCTCATTCACCCTTCAGCCCAACCTGGGCTGTGTGGCAGGCGGGGTCCCTCTCCTGCAGAGCCCACTATGGTCCCGGTAAGTGTGACGGGTGCTGTGGATGCCCCCGCGGGGGCCCCTCACCTGGTCTGCAGTGTGGTCCTGGAAGGATGTGTAAGACTTGGCTAGATGAAGGGGTGGGCTGGGGGCACCCCCTGGCAGTAAGGACAGCAAGAATTGGTGACTAGAGGCAAGTGAGCTCGTCTCAAAACACCAGGCCCCGGGCAAGGCTGCCACACGGGCATGGGCGGGGAGGGTGGAGAGGGAGGAGGCCACGGGCGCGGGCCCAGGTTGGGAGGCCAGGTGAGCCTGGTTAAGATCTGGGCCTTAAGCTTCAGGCAACAGACCCCTGCAGGGACTGTCCCAGAGGGTGTCAGCAGGCAGAGACGAGGCTGCAGCCCGGAGAGTGGATGGGAGGGGACTCACCGTCCCAGAGGGTGTCAGCAGGCAGAGACGAGGCTGCAGCCCGGAGAGTGGATGGGAGGGGACTACAGAATCCCGGCCACGGGTGACAGAGATAAGTGGCAGGGAGATACATCGGGGCTCCATGGTATTCCGACGGGGAAGATAGGTGAAAAGGGTCAGGGCTGCAGCCCAGGGTGGGCCAGGCTGGGGGAAGAACAGGGAGGAAATGCTGAAGTATCCCCAAGACACTGACACTCAGGCCGGGGCTGGGGAGGTCCGGGTCTCCACCTTCTGGCCTGGTGTTCTTGCCTCCGTGTAATTTCCATGCTTTTGTCTTCATCTGCCTCCCTCCCCCACACCCTGCTAATGCAGAGACAGTTATGGTTTCTCTGGCTCGGTAAGAATCCTGTGACACCTGACACTGTCCCCTTAGTTCAGCAAGCCTGGGGCAGGCCTCTGGGTGGCATTGCTGTGGGCACCGGCTGGAAGTCTGGGCTTGGTGACCTTGAGGCTGCTCAGAGGGGGCCTGGTGGACGGCTGCAATGGCATCCCCAGGGCTCGTCGGAAGTGCAGTCATGGTTGGCCTCGCCCTAGCCCCTCTGCATGGGAGTCTGCATGAACAAGCGCCCTGGGAGCTGGGTGCACTGGCTGGTGAGCAGCTTTGCTCTGGGACTCGCGCTCGCTGGCACTGTGCAGCCACCCCTTGTCGGGGCTCCCCAGGCACCACTGGAGGCCTTACCGTGACCCTGAGAACCACCTTAGTTACACCTCACCTTACAAGTGAATGAGCTGACACCCAGAGAGGCAAACGGGCTCCAGGTCCATAATCAGTGCGCCACAGGCAGGGGGTCTGCTCAGGGGAGCCCACCTCTCCTCCCTGCGTCAATGTCAGTAGATGGCTAAAGGGGCCAGGGTGTGACCGCCTATCCTGTGTGCTGGAGACTGTACTGGTTTTAGCACTGAAGTTTCCCTGTGTCCTGGGAAACCCCTCAGTCCCAGGCACGCCGGTATGGGTGGACGCCCTCTCCACTTTTGCCCCCAGCCACTTCACTCTGCTGTAGCCACCAGGTTTGTCTGTCCTGGGAGAGTAACTCAGGGCCTTGGAAAAATGGCCAACTGGCCAGGCGCGATGGTTCACACCTGTAATCCCAGAACTTTGGGAGGCTGGGGCAGGTGGATCACTTGAGGTCAGGAGTTCAAGACCAGCCTTGCCAACATGGTGAAACCCCAGCTCTACTAAAAATACAAAATAATAATAATAATAATAATAAGCTGGGCATGGTGGTGTGCACCTGTAGTCCCAGCTACTCAGGAGGCTGAGGCAACAGAATCGCTTGAATCCGGCAGGCAGAGGTTGTAGTGAGCCGCTGCACTCCAGCCTGGGTGACAGAGCAAGACTCCATCTCAAAAAAAAAGTGGGCAACGAAGCACCTGGCAGGTGGCGTTGCTGCCCTTTGGGTGGCAGCGGCTATTTTTGCCTGATTCCTTCATACAGTTGAGACCTGGCTGCCTGTGTTGGCCCCTTCGTGTAAATCAGAAAAAAAGGTGCTCTTCCTTGGAGTGGGTGCAGGCCTGAGAGAGGGCCAGGCTGAATGCTAACCCACCTGCCCTTTGGCTGGTATCCTTGTGCAGTGAGCAATCTGCCCAACTGTACACAGAGGCCCTGTGGGCCTGGGAGCAGCAATGATTATTGCTGGGCCCAGAAGCCCTGGATCCCCAGCTCCAGGCCTATGTGCAAACAAGGAGGCATGACCCCCACTTGCCTGTGTAGAGAGAGGGGTGCCCTGGCTGGGTGCGGTGGCTCACACCTGTAATCCCTACACTTTAGGAGGCCAAGGCGGGTGGATCACCAGAGGTCAGGAGTTTGAGACCAGCCTGGCCAACATGGCGAAACTCTGTCTCTACTAAAAATACAAAAATTAGCTGGGCGTGGTGGCATGCGCCTGTAATCCCAACTACTTGAGAGGCTGAGGCAGAGAATCATTTGAACCCAGGAGGCGGAGGCTGCAGTGAGCGGACATTGCATCACTGTACTCCAGCCTGGGTGACAGAGTGAGACCCTGTCTCAAAAAAAAAAAAAAAAAAAAGAGAGAGAGAGGGGTGCCCACCTGAGAGCTAGAGGCAGGAGCTTACCTGGCTGGGGCAGCTGCGATGGCTGTGCTGGAGCCTCCTCGCTTCCAGCCACAGGAGCCCTCTGCAGACTGGTCCTTCGACCCAGAAGCCTCTCCCCTTGTGGATCGTGGTCAGGCTGATCCCAGGAAATGCTTCAGAAAAGAGTCTACTTTCGATTTCCAGAAACCACCTGACATAGATGTCTTCTGGGATTGGCTGCTGCTGATACTCCCCAGGGCCCCTCTCTTTTGTCTCAGCTCTGCCCATGGGTATCAGTGCTGGGCTGGCAGAGGCCCAAGGCTGGAGTCTGGCTGGAGCAAGGCCTGCAAGAGGACTAACAGCCACACTCAGTTGGAAACGCCACCAGGCTGGTCAGGGGCTGGCGATTGAGGGACGGGAGGCGAAGAAGCAGAGGCTCTGGGCCCAGACAGTCTGCACCTCGTGGTGTGACTGTGGACTCTGACAGAGCGCTCCGAGTCTTTTCCGGGGTCTAGCACACTGCTGGCTGGGTGAACACCACACAGGTGGCTGCTCATGTGCAAATCCACCCTCTCCGTGCTCTTGGCATGCTGACCACACAGAGGGCCTGTGCCCCACAAGGTTGCATGGCACTGTCCCCTGTCCCCAGGAGAGAGAGGCACTGAGAACCAGGTATGCAGCTGGCCGGTGGAGGAGCTGGACCCCGCTCCAACACCTGACCCCAGAGCCTGTGCTCGCCACTGCTGGACCTGTGGCCACTCTCCTACTGTCCCCCCATCAGCGGGGCGGGAGACAGAGCCTCTCTGGGTGACATAATGGCTCTGTCCAGCTCATACCCATTCCCTTTCCTCCCACCAAAAGCCAGCACCTCAACTGTCCCTTGGGGAGCACCCCCTCCCACTCCCGGCTGTGTGGTTCCCAGAGGGCCCCCAGCTCTTGGCCTTCAACCACCCAAAGCCTGGCTGTCTGAGCCCTGCAGGGCCCCCGGGCCACACTGCTGGTTTCAGGGTGGGGCTGTGAGCCCAGCCAGCTGGTGAGAGCAGGCTTCTGACTGAGAGGATGTGGGCCGAGGCTGCTGGGGCTGGTGGGGCAGAGCAGAGGGAAGCAGGCATCCTCCGGCCTGAGCTTCTGGGTCCAGCTGGCCTAATCCGTGGTCAAGGCTGGGCTTCACCGCTCAGTGAGGCAATCAGCAGCCTCTCTTGCTTCTGTCACTTGCACCCCACGGTTCTGGATGAGCCTTGGGATGTGCCCAGGCCTCTGACCAGTGGTTCTCAGCCTGGGCTGGACAGAAGAATCATCAGGGAGTTTTACAAACTCCTAATGCCTAGACCCAGGAAGTCCCCATCTCTGGGACTGGGGGACAGGCAGGGGCATTTAAAAGCCCCCAGGCAGTCCCACTGGGTGGAAGGCCCTGGTTCCCTGGCAGCTTAGAGTCCGAGACAGCCAGCCCAGAGGTCAGACATTCGATGACTATTTCCCTCAACGTGTGAGGTTTTAGACAGCTGCACGGTTTGCCTCATCCCCTCCAGAGGAGCGGTGAAGACCCAGGGGCAGCTACAGCTGCAAACAGAACTGGCTGTGGGGAGTTTAAAAACATCTCATCCGGATTAAGGGCCTCGGCGCACAGAAACCCCAGCATCATCCCTTCTCAGCAGTGCTAATGACTCCTGCCCAAGTGGCCAGGGAAGGACAGGAGTGCAGAGGACAGCAGGGCATCTCTGGGAAGTGCTGGGAAAGGTTTTAAAACTCAGGTGCCGAATCTTTAGCCCCAGAGCCCGGGAAAGTCCTGAGCCATCCAGGCAGGTAAAACGGAAGACCCAGAGGCCTCCTCGTGGAATCAGAGCATCAGTATCTGCTCCCCTGGGGCTCACAAGGCCTTTCTGGTGTGCGATGACCATGGGGTGGTGGGAAGCGCTGGCAGGGGACAGGCAGGGGAAGGGGCAGCGGCTCGGTTTTGAGAAGACAGCTGGGTGAAAGCCTCAGATTCGTGTGGACAGAACTGCTGTCATCAGGAAGCCGCTCCCAAGACACGGTGGGGAAAGTGCTGGGCGTTTCCGAGATGAGAATGGTTAACCGGCCTGTAAGTCATCTTTTGTGCCTCTACCCCAAACCTCTCCGCAAACAGAGGAACGCTCCCTATCACAGCTAATATGGATTTCGCCAGGCATTCCTGTAAACTTTGCCACGAATGAACGCATTTAATACTTCCAGCCATGATGGGAAGCAGCTGCTCTTATATTCCCTGTTACAGATGAGAAAACAGAGGCTCAACGAGGCAACGTAATCAGCTAAAGTCGTGCAGCTGGAAGGGGAAGAACTAGGGTTTCAAACCCATCCTTTTCTTCTTTTTAAAAATTGGCTTTCTTGGCATATAATTTACACGCAAAGTTTTGGCAAATGTGTAGTGACGGTATCACGACAATAATCATTACCTAGGGCGTTTTAATCACCCCTAAGAATTCTCTTATACCCCTCTGCAGCCACCCCTCCCCCCAGCCCCTTCCCAGCAACCACCTCTCAGCTTCTGCCACTGCTGGTTGCCTTTCCTAGAATTCCCTCTATTTCGTCTTCTTTTTTAAGACACAGTCTCCCTCCATTGCCCAGGCTAGAGTGCAGTGGAATGATCTCGGCTCACTGCAATCTCTGCCTTTCAGGTTCAAGCGATTCTCCTGCCTCGGCCTCCCGAGTAGCTGGGATTACAGGTGCGCCCACCACCATGCCCAGCTAATTTTTGTATTTTTAGTAGAGAAGGGGTTTCTCCACATTGGCCAGGCTGGCCTCGAACCCCTGAACTCAGGTGATCCGCCTGCCTCTGCCTCCCAAAGTGCTGGGATTACAGGCGTGAGGCACCACTCCTGGACCCTAGAATTCCCTCTAAATGGAATCATACGGTATTTAATATTTTGCATGTGGCTTCTTTTACTTACCACGATGCTTCTGAGATCCATCCACGCTATCTCAACAATCAGTAACTGGCTCCTGGTTTTGCTGGGTGGCAGCCCACTGTATGGACAGAACACCACTGTTAATACATGTTTGCACTGATGGACATTTGGGTCATTCCATCTTCCACTATTATGCATAAAGCTGCTGGAAACATTTGGATACAAGTCTTTGTGTGAACATAAGTATTTATTTTGTGTAAATACCTAGGAGCAGGATTACTGGGTCATATGGTAGATATATGTTTACCCTTTTAAGAAACTACCCAGCACTTCAGGAGGCCGAGGTGGGTAGATTACGAGGTCAGGAATTCAGGACCAGCCTGGTCAAGATGGTGAAACCCTATCTCTACAAAAAAATACAAAAATTAGCCAAACATGGTGGTAGGTGCCTGTGATCCCAGCTATTCGGGAGGCTGAGGCAGGAGAATCGCTTGAACCCAGGAGGCAGAGGCTGCAGTGAGCCGAGATTGCGCCACTGTACTCCAGCCTGGGCAACAGAGCGTGATGCCGTCTGAAAAAAAAAAAAAAAGAAAGAAAAGAAAAGAAAAGAAACTGTTTTCCAAAGTTGCTGAAACATTTTGCATTCTTGCTAGTAATTTCTTCATGTTCCAGTGGCTTTAAATCGTCACCAATACTTGGTATTGTCAGTCTTTAAATTTCATCCATTCTGGCAGGCATGTAGTGAAGTTTCATTGTGGTTATAATGACGAATGATAGGCCGGGTGCAGTGGCTCACGCCTGTAATCCCAGCACTTTGGGAGGCCAAGGTGGGCAGATCACCTGAGGTCAGGAGTTTGAGACCAGCCTGTCAACATGGAGAAACCCCATCTCTACTAAGAAATACAAAAAATTAGCCAGGCGTGGTGGCGCATGCCTGTAATTCTTACCCAGCTACTGGGGAGGCTGAGGCAGGAGAATCACTAGAACCCGGGAGGCAGAGGTTGCAGTGAGCCGAGATTGTGCCATTGCACTTCAGCCTGGGTAACAAGAGTGAAACTTCGTCTCAAAATAATAATAATAATAATAATGTCGAATGACGTTGAGCATCTTTATGCTTCTCTGTCATTCACACATCTTCTTTGGCAAAGCGTCTGTTCAAATCTTATGCACATTTGAAAACTGGCTTGTTTGTTGTGTAAGTTCTTTATATATATTCTGTTCCTATAACAGATAGATGATTTGCACTTTTTTTTTTTAATGTAAATCTTGCTTTTCATTATCTTTTTTTTTTTTTTTTTTTTTTTGAGACAGAGTCTCGCCCTGTCCCCCAGGCTGGAGTGCAGTGGCATGATCTCAGCTCACTGCAAGCTCCGCCTCCCGGGTTCAAGTCACTCTCCTGCCTCAGCCTCCCGAGTAGCTGGGACTACAGGCGCCCGCCACCACGCCCACGCCTGGCTAATTTTTTTTATTTTTTTAAGTAGAGACAGGGTTTCACCGTGTTGGCCAGGATGGTCTCGATCTCCTGACCTCGTGATCCACTCACCTCGGCCTCCCAAAGTGCTGGGATGACAGGCGTGAGCCACCGCGCCCGGTGAGCAGAGGGTGACTGAATAGAATGGGACGCAGGATGGCCCTAATCAGTCCCAGCTTGACTTTTCCCTTTAGCTGGTGATTTTGGGGCCCAAGATATTTTCCTTTCACAACTCTTTTCTCTATGGGAACAAATGACTTCAACTTCAAGGCAGGAGAATGGTGTGAACCCGGTAGGCGGAGGTTGCAGTGAGCCGAGATTGCACCACTGCACTCCAGCCTGGGCGACAGAGAGAGACTCTGTCAAAAGAAAAAAAAAAGAATGCTACCGTTTGTCTCTCATCTACCTGTGACCTGGAAGCCCCCTCCCCACTTGGAGTTATCCTGCCTTTCCAGACTGAACCAATGTTCATTTTACATGTGTTGATTGATGTCTTATATCTCCCTAAAATGTATAAAACCAAGCTGTGCCCTGACCACCTTGGGCACACACTGTCAGGCCCTCCTGAGGCTGTGTCAGGGGCGCCCACGTCCTCAACCTTGGCAAAATAAACTCTAAATTAACTGAGCCTGGCTGGGCGCGGTGGGTCACGCCTGTAATCCCAGCACTTTGGGAGGCCGAAGAGGGCAGATCACTTGAGGTCAGGAGTTCAAGACCCGCCTGGCCAACACGGTGAAACCCCATCTCTACCAAAAATATAAAAAATCAGCTGGGTGTGGTGGTGCACACCTGTAATCCCAGCTACTCGGAAGGCTGAGGCAGGAGAATCACTTAAACCTGGGAGGTAGAGGTTGCAGTGAGCCAAGATCACACCACTGCACTGCAGCCCGGCAAGAGAGAGAGATTCTGTCCCAAATAAATAAATAAATAAAATAAAATAAATTAACTGAGGCCTGTCTCAAATTTTCGGGGTTCACAGGGTTGTCCCAGCACCACGGTGGGAAGACAATCTTTTGGATTTCAGGTGAATTACCGTGGCTCTTTTGTCAAAAGTCAATGGGCCACATCCATAAGGATCTATTTCTGGACCCTCTTCTGTCTCACTCGTTGGTGTCTGTTTTTCTTATGGCAATACTACACTGTTTTGATTACTTACAGCATTATATTAAGTCTTGAAGCCAGATAGTATAAGTCCTTCAACTTTGCTTTTCTTTTTCAAAATCAAGTCTGTAGACCCATGAAGATGTATACTGTTTTATTCTTTTGAGTCTCTGATTTCTTTCATCAGTGTTTTGTAGTTTCAGGATGTAGATGTCACACATCTTTTGTTAGACTTATATGTAACTATTTCCTGATTTTTGCTGCTACTGTAATTGACAATGTTTAAAAATTTTTCAATTTCTAGTTGTTCACTGCAGTTATAATAAAGTTAAATTTTGTATGTGGAATTAATATGTTAAATATTAATGTATTAAATTTAACATATTAATATATATTAACTATTAATATATTAAATTTAGTATGTGTAGTTTTGTGGTTTTTTTGAGACAGAGTCTTGCTCTGTTACCCAGGCTGGCGTGTAGTCGTACAAATACTGCTAACTGCAGCCCCAACCTCCTGGGCTCAAGTGATCCTCCCACTTCAGCCTCCCATGTAGCTGGGACCACAGGCATGCGCGACCACATCCAGCTAATTTTTACATTTTTTTGTAGAGACAGGGTCTTGCTATGTTGCTCAGGCTGGTCTTGAACTCCTGGGCTTAAGTGATTCTCTTGCCTCAGCCTCCCAAAGTGCTGGGATTACTAAAGGCGTGAGCCACCATGCCTAGCCTCGTAGTTATTTTTTGAAGATTTCTTAGGCTTGTCTAGCTAGTCAAAGCTTGACTGGCGAACAAAGACAGTTCTATTCCTTCTTTTCAAATCTGAACAACTTCCTTTTTTTTTCTTTTGCACCAGTAGGATGAGGAATAAAAGTGATGAGAGCAAAGTCAGTCTGCTGGGTTTGGTAAATGTACTGTACTTAGGTAATCAGTACATTGGAGAGAGCCACATGAATGCTACACAGAAACACGACTGCTGGCCCCGCTTATCTGCGGTTTCGCTTACCGCAGTTTCAGCTACCCGCGGTCAACTGAGGACTGAAAATATTAAATGGAAGATTCCAGAAATAATTCATAAGTTTTAAATTGCACACTGTTCCTACTGGGATGAAATATTGTGTCATCCTGCTCTTTCCCTTCTTCATCACAAGGGTGAGTACAATACAGTAAGACATTTAGAGAGAGAGCACATGGACATAACTCTTATTTCAGACTATTGTTCTAATTGTTCTGTTTACTATGTTACTGTTAATCTCTTACTGTGCCTAATTTATGAATTAAGTTTTATCGCAGGTATGAATGTAGCACAGTAAATTCCACATTATCTATGGTTTCAGGCATCCACTGCGGGTCTTGGAATGCATCCCCCACAGATAAGGGGGATGTAAACCAAAAAGTATCTGAGACCGTTCTCAACCAATTAATTTTGCCAAGGTTAAGGATAAGGCCAGGGAGGCAAAACAAAACGTGACAAAACACGGAATCACTGAAACAGTCTGTGGTCTGTGCCTTTCTCCAAAGGTGACTTTGAGGGCTTCCACATTTAAAGGGGAAAAGCAGGCTGGAGGGGAAAGTGGGAAGGTCCGGTCCTAGTGCTGCCTCCACCGGCTCCAAGAGAAGAGGAGCAGGCAGGGGAACAGTCAATCGTGCATTCATCTGGTGCTCAGTAAATTGGCACTTCACATAAGATAAGGTGAGCACAGTAGCTACCTGCCGAGGTCTTTAGCCTTTCCTCTGCCGCTGTCTGCTTAGGAACAAGAGGAAAGGCAGCTGCTTGCATGACTCAGCTCTCAGCTTCCTGTTTTTTCCTATTGGAAGAGTGAATTGCGGTTTTTATTTTCCTTTCACAGGACCTACTGTATTTTCGCAACCTCTATGTGGTTCAAAATTTTATTTCAAAGGAAAAAATGGTGGGGAAAAAAGTGGTGAAAGCAGACACTCTTGCGTTGTTCCTTAGGGGGAAGGCATTCAGTGTCTGACCATGGAGTAGGAGCTTAGCTGTGGATTTCTCACCGGAGCCCTTCATCGGGTTAAGGATGTTCCCTAAGGGGTTTTTTGGCTTTTTGTTTAGAATTGGATTGGGTGAATGGGTGTTAGATTCTGTCAAATGCTTTTTCTGTATCTTTTGAGATTATCATGCTTTTCCCCCTTTTTAGTCATTTTTTTTTTTTTTTTGAGATGGAGTCTCGCTCTGTCGCCCAGGCTGGAGAACAATGGCATGATGTCGGTTCACTGCAACCTCCACCTCTCAGGTTCAAGCGATTATTCTGCCTCAGCCTCCCAAGTAGCTGGGACTATAGGCGCGCCCCACCACGCCCAGCTAATTTTTTGTGTTTTTAGTAGAGATGGGGTTTCACCATGTTGGCCAGGCTGGTCTCGAACTCCTGACCTCAAATGATCTGCCTGCCTCGGCCTCCCAAAGTGCTGGGATTACAGGCATGAGTCATCACACCCTGCCCCTTTTTAGTCTTCATATGAATTTCATTGATTGATTTCAGAACACTGAACTAACCCTGTATTCCTAGAATAAACCACACCTATCGTGAAGTATTCTTGTCAGAGGTGTTTGAACCAGAGCCACTCCATCTTGAACCGGGTCTGGGTAAAAGACGGCTGAGACCTGCTGGGCTGCATTCCCAGGAGGTTAAGGCATTCTTAGTCACTAGAGAAAGAAGGCTGGCACAAGATACAGGTCATACCTTGCTGATAAAACAGGCTGGCCGGGCGCAGTGGCTCACACCTGTAATCTCAGCACTTTGGGAGGCCGAGGTGGGCGAATCACGAAGTCAGGAGTTCGAGACCAGCCTGGCCAACATGGTGAAACCCCATCTCTACTAAAAATATAAAAATTAGCCGGGCGTTGTGGCGCATGACTGTAATCCCTGCTACTCGGGAGGCTGAGGCAGGAGAATCGCTTGAACCTGGGAGTCGGAGGATGCAGTGAGCTGAGATTGTGCCACTGCACTCCAGCCTGGGCAACAGAATGAGACTCCATCTCAAAAACAACAACAACAACAACAACAACAAAACAGGCTGCAGTAAAGAAGCCGGCTAAAACCCACCAAAACCAAGCAGCGATGAGAGTGACCTCTGGCTGTCCTCACTGCTATGCTCCTGCAAGCACCAGGACAAATGCCATGGCAACATGAGGAAGTTGCCCTCTATGGTCTAAAAACGGGAGGCATGAATAACCCACCCCTTGTTTAGCATATCCTCAAGAAATAACCAGAAAAAGGGACAGTCAGCAGCCCTGGAGCTGCTCTGCCTTTAGAGTTGCTATTCTTTATTCCTTTACTTTTTTTTTTTTTTTGAGATGGCGTCTCGCTCCATTGCGCAGGCTGGAGTGCAGTGGCGCAATCTCGGCTTGCTGCAACCTCTGACTCCCAGGTTCAAGCGATTCTCCTGCTTCAGCCTCCTGAGTAGCTGGGATTACAGGCATGCACCACCACACCCAGCTAATTCTTATATTTTTAGTAGAGATGGGGTTTCACCATGTGGTCAGGCTGGTCTCCAACTGCTGATCTCGTGATTTGCCTGCCTCAGCCTCCCAAAGTGTTGGTATTACAGGCGTGAGCCACCGCACCTGGCCTACTTTCTTAATAAACTTGCTGTCATTTTACTCTATGGACTTGCCCAGAATTATTTCTTGTGTGAGATCCAAGAACCCTCTCTTGGTGACCTGAATCAGACCCCTTTCCGGTAACATTCTAATTTTTGATTATTGCTGAATTTGGCTTGCCAATCTGTGCTAAGGATTCTTTTTATTTTTATTTTTTATTTTTATTTATTTTTTTTGAGACGGAGTCTCGCTCTGTCACCCAGGCTGGAGTGCAATGGCGCAATCTCAGCTCACTACAAGCTCCGCCTCCTGGGTTCATGCCATTCTCCTGCCTCAGCCTCCCAAGTAGCTGGGACTACAGGTGCCTGCCACCGTGCCCGGCTAATTTTTTTGTATTTTTTAGTAGAGACGGGGTTTCACTGTGTTAGCCAGGATGCTCTCAATCTCCTGACCTCGTGATCTACCCGCCTCGACCTCCCAAAGTGCTGGGATTACAGGCGTGAGCCACTGCTCCTGGCCAGGATTTTTACACTATGTTCATGAGGGATACTGGTCTGTATTTTTCTTTTTTGTAATGTATTTGTCTGGTTTTGGTATCAGTGTAGTGGTGCCCTCATAAAATGAGTTGGAAAAGTGTTCCCAACTCCCAGAATCATGGAAGATTTTGTGTTGCTTTGGTATTATTTCTCCCTTACATGTTTGGTTCAATTCACCAGTGAAGCCATCTGGGCCAGGAGTTTTCGCAGTGTGACGGTATTTTATTTTAACTCTTTTAACAGCATGAAGGGATACCTTACCTTGAGATTTAGCAATTTAAAGTGTACCGTGGGCCGGGCGCGGTGGCTCACACCTGTAATCCCAGCACTTTGGGAGGCCGAGGCGGGCGGATCACGAGGTCAGGAGATCAAGACCATCCTGGCTAACACAGTGAAACCCCATCTCTACTAAAAATACAAAAAATTTGCTGGGCGCGGTGGCGGGAGCCTGTAGTCCCAGCTACTCGGGAGGCTGAGGCAGGAGAATGGGGTGAACCCGGGAGATGGAGCTTGCAGTGAGCCGAGATAGTGCCACTGCAGTCCGGCCTGGGCGAAAGAGCGAGACTCCGTCTCAAAAAAAATAAAATAAAATAAAATAAAGTGTACCGTGGCTGGGTGCAGTGGCTCACGCCTGTAATCCCAACACTTTGGGAGGTCGAGGCGGATGGATCACTTGAGATCAGGAGTTTGAGACCAGCCTGGCCAATATGGAGAAACCCCATCTCTACTAAAAATACAAAAATTAGCCAGGCGTGGTGGTGCACGCCTGTAATCCCAGCTACTTGAGGCAGAAGAATCGCCTGAACCTGGGAAATGGAGGTTGCAGTGAGCCAAGATCGTGTGCCTGCACTTCAGCCTGGGAGACAGAGCAAGACTCCATCCCCCCAAAATAAAAAAAAGAAAAGAAAGAAAAGTATACTGGAAGACAGGATTAACACGTGGAATGAAAGAAACTGAATCTCGGATTTTCATCCAGTTGAGGTGACCGGAGAGTCTTCCATTTGCAGATGAGCTGCGTGCCGGACCCATGAGTGTGGAGCCGGCAGTCACTGCCCCACGAGTCCCACACGTCACAGCTTCTTAAACAGACGGTCAAGAGCTTACGTGCGGTTCTTTATCCCAACCCGCCTTGGCCCGATGCGCCCTGGCTTTTTCTGAAACTGTTCTCCTGTAGCTCCTCAAGAACGCCCAGTTCTCCTTGTTGCTCAATCATGGAGTCTCTCTGGGGACCCCGCTACCGCGTTGGTCCTTCTGGAGAGGCCGCCTCCCTGCAGCGCTGTCTCGGTCAGGCTCCCAGCAGGAAAAGACGGTACCTGAATGAAGATCATCTAAGGAGGCTTCAGTGAAGGGACCATTTACCAGGGATGAGACAGCAGGGCATGCGGGTGGCACGAGAGGCCGCTGTAGCATCTGGAGCTGCTAACAGTGGAGCTGTCACACTCCCAGGCCAGAAGAGACCAGGGGAGGGGGACTCGGCCCAGACACTAGGAGTGGCACCAGGGGGCTGCCTTGAGAGGCGAGTGCCAGAGGGAGTCAGGGACTCCCCAGGGGCCATCCCAGAGGACTCCAAGGAGGTTCACTGGGTCTGGGACCCGGAGGAGGCGGGGAAGGAGAGTGGGTCTGAAGGGTAAGGGGCTGATGTGGGCGCAATTGGCCTTTCTGACTCCGCTCTCTCGGTTTTCTGTCCCTCTCTGGCCGCCCCTGTCCTGTCTCCAGTTGAGGTCTTTCTTGGCCAGTGCCTGCCTCCCTGGCACCTGTGGTTTCAGTGATGGGGATTCTTCCATGTGTCACCCGGAGCGACCTCCTCTGTTCCTGTGGATTCACCAGACACACTAAAGACACCAGCTCAGCCCTGACCTCTCACCTGAGCACCTCCTTACCAAGTCATCCAGATGGCTCCCCAGGGATGAGCAGCAACAAAACGGGCACGTGGGTGCCCAGCATGCGTCAGATGATGTTCTAAGCCCTTTGCACGTACCCAGTCACTTACCGTTCACTGCAGCCCAGGATGAGCTCTGAGATGAGCGTCCTTTTGCAGACAAGGACACTGAAGCACAGGAAAGTTAGGTCATTTGCCTAAGGACATGCAGCTGGATGGGGACAGAGCCAGGACTGGGCTTGCAGTGGCTTCAGACCCTACCTTTCTGACCACAGCGCTCGTGCTCTTGGAGCGCCTTGAGACTGTGGGACAAGACGGACTGGAGGATGCAGTTTCCAGATGGGCTCCCCTGGCAGGCGACTCCTGTGTGCACGCCCAGCATCCTGCGCAGGAGCTCTCGTGGCCAGGCCTCCGCACACAGTCAGCACAGACCGGGAGACAGAAGACAACTACACTCCCTCAGACGCTTTATTGTTTACAAAACAGATGGATCCCATAGGGAAGGAACACAATCATTATGCTGACAGCAGCGAAAAGAGGGGAAGAAAAAGGGTGAGCTTTAAAGTAATTGCAAATCACTGCCTGTGTGAAGAGGCTGCTTCCGGGCACCTGGGCTGTGACTCAAGTGCTGACATGAATACATCAGCAAGGTCTCAATTCAGCCACAGTCCCAAGTCCCCCAACCTTCCTGATTGCATCTCTATTTTAAATGACCCAGCCTGGACATCAAGGACAATGGTCTAGGAGGCGGGTCAGAGAGACAGCCAGGCAAAGTCAGAACAGACTTGGGGCTTCCAGGCTATGCCCGGTGACAGCTGAGCTCTTCAGAAATGTGTCACATTCAGCGTTCACTTCCTTCGTTTCCTCCACTACCTATGACATAGCCGGGGAAAGAGACAACCAGTGAGAGAGGGGTCCCTCCTGGCTGCCCTCCTCGCAGCTGTGCTTGAGTTTCAAAGCGGGAGAGGTTTGTGAGGGACCGGCACAGGGACAGCCAGAGCCGGCACCCTCCGGCCCACCGTGGCACCCCTGATGATCGCGGCGGGGGGGGGCGGGGTGTGTGGGAGTGAGGGTGGGGGGGGGTGCGGGAGTGAGGTGGGGGGTGTGGGAGTGAGGGGTGGGTGTGGGAGTGAGGGGGGGTGTGGGAGTGAGGGGGGGTGTGGGAGTGAGGGGGGTGTGTGGGAGTGAAGGTGGGGGGGGTGTGGGAGTGAGGGGGGGGGGTCGGGGTGAGGTAGTGCTGTGGGGAGAGTACTGTGAATGATGGAAACATCCCTTCTCAGCCTGGGTCGTGCCTAACCTGGGTCTCAGATCCCACTCTGCCTTCACCCTGGAGTACACTCCAGCGAAGCCGAGGCCCAGCCAACGCTCGTGAAGTTTCCACGGAGAAGAGCCTGCAAAACTCCCACTGGAAGAGGAGAAATAAAGGCCATGGAAAGAAACCGCAGGGAAGAGACAGGCCTTGTTCACAGACCCTAGGCAGGGAATAAAAAATTCAAGTCATTCATAGAAGTCTTGAAAGGCATGAGGATTTCTGACAGTTCCTAGAAAAAGGCAACGTTTTCTTTATCTTTGTATCCATTGGCCAAGAACGCCGAAATGTGACACTTGCTTCACCAACTGCCACTGCTTCCTTACAATCCCCCCCACTGTTGGAGCGGGCTGGGTAACTACAGGACTTTGCTCTGTGTGATAAGATTTGGTGATTCCATTTTATAAGAAAGGAAACTGCTTCAATGAAAGCAGGTTAATAACTAAAACTTCAAAGTGCTGCACGGCCACAGAATTTTCCTGAAGGGGGAAAGCGGTCACTGGCCATATGAGATGGTTTTATCTGAGGCCTGAGAACCAACAGATGTACCTGCGCCCTGGCCTGTGCGGCTGTGGGCAGATGTGTCCCCAGGGACCTGCCCTCACTCGTGACCATGAAATACCCTGCAACGTAAACATTTTCTTTTCCAAGGATCTGCAGGGGTGGACATGATGCTCCAGGCAGAGTAGGAAGAAAAGGGGGTGACCTGGGGTTCCCAGCAAACAGGTCCACCTCATGCTCACTGCGTTCTCAGGGTGAGGCATAGGGCCTGACATATGGTAGGAGCTCTAGGGATATTTACTGAAGAAAAGAACATAGGAAAGAAAAGAAACGAGGTCGGATGGAAGAAAGGACCCAGCCGGTTCGGCAGGCCTCGAGTCAATGCCTGAAGTGACCAATCTCACCACCAGATGGCAGCATGGAGAGCAGTTCAGACCACGGCCTCCGTGGGGCCCGGGGGTCCAGCGCCCGCACCCCTGCCGGGCCCGGGACCGGGCTCCCTGTCCAGGCCTCCAACCCAGGCACAGTTCCAAAAAGAACAAAACAAAACAAAAGTGCACTCCTCTGGTTTTTATAAAAGCTGAGTCCTGACGGCCTTGCTCAGTGTCTCCGTTTTGAGCTAAATGAACTCGATGCCTTCGTATTTCACGCTTCCGATCTTGGTCTCCGGCAAGAGGAAGCGCCCGTCCAGCGTGAAAGCCATGATGTAGGAGGCGACTCTGCCGCTGTTCTCCTCGGACTTGAGGGCCACAATGATCTGGTCGTCGGTGTTGGGGATGAACTTGAAGGACGAGAAGCCGTGAGTGGGGACCACCGCCCCGACGTGGCTCACAGCGATGTCGCCAAAGTCGGGGGAGGCGCTCAGCAGCAGGTTGGCACCCTTGCGCTCGTCGTCCTTCTCACTGTAGCGGTCCTGGCTGGCGCGGCGCGGCAGGAAGAACCAGCGCTGCAGCGTGTCACTCCAGCAGGCAGACTCATGGATGAGGTAGCCTGGGAACCGGGTGACCGCGGGTCAGACACGCATGTGGCCTGGCATGCCCAGCCCCACACCATCAGGCCGTGTGCAGTAGCAAGCACGGGGCTGCGACCACCAGGGCCCACCAGCCCACAGCAACCCACCCCTCCCTGCTCTCCAGGCTTCTGGAAGGTTCTGTGTTCTCGGTTATCCCACGCAGGGAACCTGCAGCACCCCCTCTCCTGAAGCCTCCTCCCGTTCCCCCGAGAGCTGCCTGTAAGCTGCATCAGGGATTCGGGCTCATCGGCGCCTCCTCGGGGCTGATCCAGAGGAGCCCAAGGAAAGGGAACAAACCCCCATTGGACGTGGGGAGGCATCGGGCGGGGAGGCTGCCTTGAGGTTGCAAGGAAGAGGAGACAGCGTCTGGGGCCCAAGGCACAGACTCAGTCACTTCCTCCTGAACCTCAGGCACCTAAGGCCTACTCCATCCTGACTAGGGGGAGGCCAAAGTGCTGCCGGCCCTATGTTGGTGTGAGACACCACAGCCCAGCACCAGGGGTGGGGACAGGGCCTGACCCAACAGTGCAGACAACAGGGCCACAGGCTGGGACGCTAGGAGGCCAGCTGCCAGGGCGAGTGGGGCAGGAAAGAGAAAACAGCTCGTTTGCCGCCAGAATCCACTGGCCTGAGGGGAGCCACCATCAAAGGCAACCAAAATCACTAAAATCAAGCAAGAAACGGGCCTTGGAGGCTGGTGTGGTGGCTGGTGCCCATAATCCCAGCACTTTGGGAGGCTGAGGCGGGTGGATCACCGGATCACCCGAAGTCGGGAGTTTGAGACCATCCTGGGCAACATGGTGAAACCCTGTCTCCATTAAAAATACAAAAATTAGCCGGGCGTGGTGGTGCACACCTGTAGTTCCAGCTACTGGGGAGGCTGAGGCAGAAGAATCGCTTGAACCCAGGAGGCGGAGGTTGCAGTCAGCTGAGATCGCACCACTGCACTCTAGCCTGGATGACAGAACAAGACTGTCTAAAATAAAAAAGGGTCTTGGAGGCAAATGGAGGAGAAAGCAGGTTCCCAGCGAGTGGGCTGTGGAAGCCACACTGTGGGCTGGGGCAAGCATCTCTTACCTGGTGGCCGGATGCCAGCGGCAGCCCGCAGGGCATTGTAGTTGGACACCCAGTTCTCGTGGTCCACGCTGCCCTTGTAGCCCACCACCTTCACCCACTCCGGGTTCTCGTTCACCACGTCACCCATGGTGGTCGTCCACTCCTTGCCCAGGCCACCCACGTACAGATGCTCGTCCTTCACTGCCAGCCATTCGGCCTTGAAGCCTGGCCAAGCAGAGAGTGTCCTTAGGCCCTGCACCCGGCTCCCACCCCGCCCCCGCACCTGTCCTTAGACCCCGCACCTGGCTCCTGCCCGGCCCCGCACCTGTCCTTAGACCCCGCCCGGCCCCGCACCTGGCTCCTACCCAGGGCCGGCTGGCTGCCCTCCCCTCAGCTCCTGAAGGTTCAGTGACCACTCTCAAATCTCCTCTGATCCCCAGCTCCCCGCTCCTCAAGCTGTAGCCCCAACCTCAGGATTATCCTTCAAGGCTAGAAGAGCTGAAAAGTGACAGCACTCTGAAGGGGCACGTGTGTCCCAGGGGAGTGCGGGTGCCGCCCTCGGCCACACCTGAGGTCTCACCGAGCATCACTCTAACTCCAGTGGCCGGAGAGGGGCTTGGTACTGGGGCTCCCAGTCTTCCTTTCAATGGATTTTTTCAGAAGCTGTTTTTGCTCTTTTTAAACTAATTTATTTAAAATAAGCCTAACTTTGAAGGCTGCCACAGTTCGGGCTGTGTGGGAGCCTGTGTTCTACCAGTGTATTCTTATCATCCCTACACCCTAGTGTTCTAACTTCTGTTTGCTTTCCCCAAATTTTGCCAGCTTCTTGCCCCTGAGAGCTGGAGCTGTGCCCCCTGAACTGCCCGAGACTGCAGTAGCTTCTCTGCAGGGCCCCGGAGGGACCTGAGGTCTCCTGGGCCCCTTGTGCGATGAGACATTCTCCACGCCAGGGTCTTCCGTCCCTCCCGGATGACCTAAGTATAGCCCAACCCCAGAGCTCCCTGTACCCCGCTTTCCTCCCTATCCAAGGGAAGGACAGAACTACACTAGGGTTGCCTAAAACTCTGACAAGTGCAAGGCAGGAAGTAGGCGACCGACACTTTGATACCTCAGGTGAGGTCCGTCCCCTGCCCAGCCCTGGGCAAACACTGAAGATTTTATCACTGGGTGTGGGGAGGGCCTGGCCGGCCATGAACTGTGTGGGCCACTGTTTAGTGCAGTTCCTCCTTGACCTCAGAAAGCCTGCGGTGGCATTTAGCTTTCTAGAAGGTGGGGATCCACCGCTGATGCCGCCAGCTCAGACAAACGGAGCTCAGAGGAGCTGGCAGCTCCTCTGCCAGCATCCTTGGCGCCTCCCCACCTCCTCCCTGGAGGAAGACACTGGCCACTGTGCCTCCCCAAAGCCTGTCCCTGACCTGTGGAAGCAGCACCTCCTTTCCGGTGATCAAAAAGGCTGGCATCAGGCTCCACTCCAGGGGGGTTGGTGCAGATCACACATGCCCTCCCCCTGCTGGGGTTCAGGGAGAGGAGGGCTGGGCAGCAGTTTAGCCTTCAGTAACATGAAACCAAAGTCTGGGTTTTGAGTGAGAACCATCTGACCCCATAGCTTTCAAGGCAAGGCTCCTGGTGGGCACATCCCAGCGTGATCTTGAGAACCTTTGAAGGTGTAAAAAGGGCCGTGTTCCCAGAGGCTCTGAGAGCAGCAGCGGATACAGCCTAAAACATCTTGGAAAGATTCCCCACGTCTCCCGCAGGCCTCTAGCGATAAGCTCTTACTCCTAGAAACTGCTCAGTGTGAAGTGACAGTAGGCTATGCTCCTGGCTAAGGGTAAGGGGACCGCAGGTCAGAGCAAGAGGGAGATGTGCTCCCTCACCACATCCCTGGCTTCTAGGTGTGTGAATTCTTTACCATGTGCCTGTGTTTGCCAGCCAGGCCCTGAGCTCCCACTCCCCACCCACACCTCCATAAAACCTCAGGGTCCAGTTACCTTTCTCCACGGTGCCGTCGCCGTCGGACAGAATCACCCAGGGCACGGCTTTGCTGCCTTCGATCTGGTAGACGACCCCTGTCCGGTCATCCACGGAGTAGAGTTTCCCATTGAAAACAATCAGGTCGGAGAGCTCCATGCCTCTCCCCTTCTCTGCCAGGTGGGACTCCAGGACCCCATGGTCTTTGTCCCATTCCACGGCCACCTTGTCCCCACTGTCTGACAGGGTCAGGTAGCCCTTTTTCAGGTAACTGAACCAGGTGTTTTCCTCTTGGGCCCTTGACTCTGTGTCCAGGTCTGCGATAACTGCGATTCGGTACCGAATCCCAGCCGGTGTCCTTTGCGGGGGAGACAGGGGGTAGGTGTCATTGTACCAGTTGGCGGGCGCCTGGCTGAGCCTCCAGTTGTGTGCATTGTGGGTGGGGGGCCTGCCGGGGGCCGGGCGGTGGGAGCAAAGCAGCCAAAGGATGGCGGCACCCACAAAGAACGTCAGGATCACCTTCCAGCGGGGGCGGAAGCGGGGGTCCGCGGCCTTGGTCATGGACGCCAGCACAGGAAGGCCCCCCACACTGATCCGGAGGGAGTGCATAGACTCATTCCATTCCGGGTGCTCAGACAGCTGCACGGGCATCAGCGTGACAGACAGGCGGGACCTGCACAGCCGGGGAGGGAGGGGAGAAGTCAGCGCCTCCGCAAGCACAGTCACATCTTAGTTCCTGAAGCTGCAGGCGCTGGAGGCTGACTTTTCCAGAAGAAATAGCATTTCACTACTTTGTGGGCATTCGTACTCCCTTGGCTTGATGAACCCCCGACTCTAGCAGTAGCTTTGCTCTTTCATTCGGCAAGACGTGAAGTCTTTCCAGAGCAAAACTACTCCATCTCCCCTGTCCCAGCTGGCAAGGTGGGAAGCTGAGTGAAAGAAGGAAGTTCCATGCAGGCTGGTGCTCTGTGGTCCCTCTAAAGAGAGAAGCGCAGGGGAGTCAGGTGGGAGGGGAAGGCTGACGGGGTGAAGTGGGATAGGATCATAGACAGGGTATAGGTCTGTATTTTACTCAAATGCCACCTCATCCAGGAAGCCCTCCCTGACTGCTCTGCTGCCGACATCAACCTCCGTCCCTGGGTCCTTGGCCCTTGTCCCCACCTGACGTTAGAGTATTGTATACAGTTATCGGTTTGTTTGTTTCTGTCCCCACCTCTGTATGCTAGCTCCTAGAACAGTGCCTGGCCTGGAGCAGACAGATGTGCAGTAAAGGAGTCTCCACTTCCTCTGGGTTAGGCTCCCGCAGCATTGGAATACCAAACACATCCAAACCAAATAAAAACACGCCTTCTTTTTCGTATCTGTTGTTGTTTTTGGCGGTGTCTGTCCCCTGGCGCGTTTCTATTAATGCAAATGACTGCAGGGACCAGAGTCTGAGCCGCTTTGGCTGCCTCGAGGCCAGCGTGTCGTGCCTTGGCTCCAAAGAACTGCTCGGCTCACTGTGGGGCCTGGCTTGGCCGCAGGCCTCTCCCAGGTCACCCTCCACCCCAGGCGTGGCTCTGTGGCAAATCCCCAGGGTCAGGGTGCTGGTGGCGGCCAGGAACTGCAGCCCTTCACTGCTGCCGCCAACCCCACTTCCCGGGCATACAGCATGATGGCTCAGTGCAGCCACGGGGCACCAGGCCCACGTCTGCACTGACTTGGTGAGAGCTGCCTGTCTCTGGACAGCCGCCAAGTGCCACAATGGGGCGTGGGGAGACGGCTCCCGGTGCTCCGATCGAGAACATTGGCCCTGGGCAGAGGTTCCATATCTCCAACTATAACCCAGTGAGTGAATCCCGGCCTGAGAAGCTTCCCTGGCTGGGTCCTCCTTGAGAAAACAACAAAGCAGCAAACGTGTGCCTTTATGGGTAGACGCTGTCCTCCCTGCCAGGGCGCCTGGGAAGGGCTTGGGGAGGGACTCCAGTGGCTCTGTGCAATTCTGGGCCCCAAATATGTGGACCATGAGGCCCTGGTGCACGGCAGCCAGCGACAGACACCCCCACCAGAGACACCCCCTTCTCCACGCTGCAGGCTACTGGGCTGAGAAGATACAAAAACAGGGTGACAATTCCACGTGGACCTTTTGGACAGTCTTAGGTTTTAGCCCCAGGGTGAGGTTCAAGGAGTGAACAAGGCGCATACGTGGGGCCTGCTGCTCAGAGTGAGCCTCCTAACAGCACAGGGGGGCTGCCAGCAGTTCCTCCAGGCCCGCAGGGAAGACTCCACGCTCCCTTTAAGGGGCAGGCCTCTCAGGACCCCCTGAGGTGGTCACAGGGCTGATCACCGGGGCCTTCCCGGCAGCAGGGTTGGAGTTCCCAGTGCTGGATATCCTCCTCTGACTGCGCCCAGGCCCTGCCCCTTTTCTAGCCCCAAGGCTTCAAAACCCCAGCCAGGCCCAGGAAGTCTCCACTGAGCTCTGAATTACTCTATCTTACCTGCTAGGCCAATCCCGCCTACATTTCTTTTTTTGTTTTTTTGAGATAGGGCCTTGTTCTGTTGCCCAGGCGACAGTGATCACGCTCACTGCAGCCTCAACCTCTGAGGCTCAAGCGATCCTCCCACCTCAGCCTCCCAAGTAGCTGGGACTACAGGTGTGTGCCAACATGCACAGCTAATTTTTTTTTTTTTTTTTTTTTTTTTGAGACAGAGTTTTCCTCTTGTTGCCTAGGCTGGAGTGCAACGGCGTGATCTCGGCTCACCGCAACCTCCGCCTCCCGGGTTCAAGCGATTCTCCTGACTCAGATTCCCTAGTAGCTGGGATTACAGGCATGCACCACCACGCCCGGCTAGTTTTGTATTTTTAGTAGAGATGCGGTTTCTCCATGTTGGTCAGGCTGGTCTCGAACTCCTGACCTCAGGTGATCCACCTGCCTTGGCCTCCCAAAGTGCCAGGATTACAGGCGTGAGCCACCGCACCTGGGGCACAGCTAATTTTTAATGTTTTTTTATAGAGATGAGGCCTCATTATATTGTCCAGGCCAGTCTTGAACTCCTGGGCTCAAGTGATCCTCCTGCCTCAGCCTCCCAAAGTGCTGGGATCACAGGTGCGAGCACCTGCACCCCCCCTTACCTGCATTTCTGACATGTGTCTTAGACATTTCAAGATACGAGTCCTGTGCAGCTCTTCCCTCAAGCCTACTTGCTCATCTCCCCTTGGGAAGGGTAGTGGTGATGGGTGGCCACCGTGTCCACAGTGGTCTGGTTCAAGCTCTCTCAGGATCCTGAGAGATGTGCTTTTCTGTGTGAATATTACACTTCAATAAAAACATAAGGCACTGCCACCACGAAAAACCTGACTGGCCTCATCCTCCGTTTTCCTTCCTCAGCATTGACTCCGTGGGCAGATTCTGTCCTCTTCCATGGCCCTTCCTCACCGCGCCACGCCGGCTGCCTCCCTCCACCCCTCCTGCCTCTCCGCCCCTGACACTCCCATAACCCCCGCCATGAAATTGCCCTGCCAGCTGCCCCCCACCAACATCCCCTGACACTCCCTGGCCACCTGCCATGAAGTAGCATCCATCAGATGGCACACTCCCAGCTTCAGCGGCTTCCTCAGCTCCTGGGGTGAACCCATTCTGCTCCCGCTCAGCCCTCACACTGCACCATCTCCTCTGCCTGCCGGCTGGCTACGTAGGCCTCCTTCTGTCCCCTGACCACACTGGCCCTGGCAGAGCCTGCAGCTCCCCCTGCCTGGAACAGTCCGGCCTGCTCTTTGCACCAGCAGCTCGGTCTCTCTTACAGGGCATCAGCTCCCTGGGAAGACTTGCCCACTCAGCCTCCCTCCCATGCTGCTCCGGCTCTCCCACCACCCCTGCCTGGCTAGGTGATTATTTCTGCTCCTGGGGCAGGGACCTGGCCACTGTCACAGCCCCAGCACCTGACACACTGCCAGGCAGGGAGCAGACGGTCTGCACACATTGGCTGAAGGGAAAGAGATGCCAGGTGGGCCATGACCCACTTCTTCAACAGCCCCTCTGCACTCTGCCGGGGGCCCCACCTTAGGCATATTATGAACCCACAACCTGGATCAAGCCCCCCAGAGATCAAGCTGCTCAGCTGCCACATCTGAGCTGCAGGCCTGGGAAGACAGTGCTTGTCAGCATAGAACGACGGTGCCTGCATAGACTGCTATCAGACATTGTGAGGTGTCGTCATCACCAGCCCCTGGAACCCCCATGTTCTTCCCTGTTCAACTCCCTCAGCACTCCGGAGAGCCACTGTCCTCACCTTCACCATTCCTGTCAAATCTCCGGCCCACTTCTCCCAGGAGACCACTCTGCGGCCACCTTCAGCAGCCGAGGCCCATGGGTGGGGCCCACACCTGCCACTCAGGTCAGACCCCCCAGCCGCTGGGCACCTGCTCTTCCGGTTCCTCCCTTCCATCCACAGGCCGCCCCAAGTCGCCCACCTTGTCACCATTTTACCTCCAGACCCCACACTCCCACAGACACTCAACTGCTGCTGAATAAATGGCGAATCTGTTAATGAAGGAAAACCCCTCCCTGACTCCCCGGCACCTCTGTCCCTTCCCACCCCTGCCCAGGCCCCCTCGCCCACCATGGTACAAGAGCACCCACACTCACACCCTCTCCTTCCCTCTGGCTAATCCTCAGAAGCAGCCACCTGAAGCCTTCACCAGCGGCAAACCCAGTGAGCACATCGTCCGTGTCCCTCCTCGAGGCAGGGGGGCACTCTCTGTGGGCCTCCTCCCAGGCAGGTCTTCTCGGCCCCCAGTGCTGGCAGCCCACTGACCTCTCCCAGGGCCTGCCCTCTAAGGTGAAGACCCCCACGCCTTTCTAGCCTGACCCAGTCTCTGAGCCTCCTCATCCGATACCCACAGGCACCGCAAACCAGGTCCTCCTCAGGAACTCCCTGTCCTGGCTCCGGCACTCCCGGCCCTCAGGAGCCATCCCAGGAAGCAATTCGTCCTAACCCTCCTCCCTCCCCAGCCCCACGTGTCCCACCCAGCTCTAGACTTGGCTCCCTTCTCCCCATCCACACAGCCTCGGCTCCAGTTCCATCTCACCCTGATGACTCTCAGAGTCTTGGTCTAATGATCTAGACCAAGCTTGTCCAACATGTGGTCCAACACAAATTCGTAAACTTTCTTAAAACATGATGAGATGAGATTTTTGTTAAGCTCATCAGCTATCAATGGATTTTATGTGTGGCCCAAGACAATTCTTCTTCCAATGGGGCCCAGGGAGGCCAAAAGATTGGACACCCCTGATACAGACCATCTGGGCTCAGTCAAGGGACTTCCCTTGGCCTCAGTTTACTTCCCAGAGCCATGCTGACGGCCATGCCGGATGCTCAGGTTAGAGAACTGTGCACAGGGGCTCACTGCTACTGCTTCTCACTCACTCTACAAGTACCCTCTCGCCTGCTGGGAGGGTTGCAAACTACCACCCGTGGGCCAAATCCAGTCTCCCGCCTAGTGTGTAGATGCGGCCTGGTATGTAGTCGCGGCTTGGTGTGTAGACCCGGCCTGGTATGTAGTCGCGGCTTGGTGTGTAGACGCGGCCTGCTGTGTAGACGCATCCTGGTGTGTAGACGCGGCCTGCGTAGACACGGCCTGCTGTGTAGACACGGCCTGGTGTGTAGACGCGGCCTGCTGTGTAGACGCGTCCTGCTGTGTAGACGCGGCCTGCTGTGTAGACGCGGCCTGGTGTGTAGACGCGGCCTGCGTAGACGCGGCCTGCTGTGTACACGCGGCCTGCTGTGTAGACGTGGCTGATTAAAGCGAGCTAGGACTCCTCCTTGGCTGAGTCTGGCTGCACGGCTGAGTGGTCGCAACAGACTGTGGAGGCTGAAAATACCGACTCCCTGTCCCTTGACAGATCCCTGGTCAAGACCATCTCAAATCACCCTCCACAAAACTGACAGAATAATTTTTCCAAAAAGCAAGTCTGGATTCCAACTCTAGTAGATCCCAATGCCTTCCATCTAAAGGACAAACGTCTCAGCCTGCAGAGAAAGCCTCACTGGGTTTTTCCGCCAGCCCTCCCAGGAGCGGGACCTCTCCCAGGTTGCTGTGCAACACTGCACGCCTTCCCATTCCAGACTCCCGGCGTCTACACCGTGGCACGTGCTCCCCACCCGGGAGGCTCATGTCCTCTGACCACATGGAACCAGAGGTGTCTGAGTCCCGGCGTCTCTGCCCCTCTGGGGAATCAGTGTGACGGAGGCAGGGGCCTTTCCTCCAGGAGCTCAGCACAGTGAGGGAGACAGACTTTGAACAGTCCCGTGTGGTCAGTGTTACCTCGAGGACATGCTGATTCCCCAGAGCTAACAGAGGGGCAGAGACGTGAGGGACTCAGACACCTTTGTAAACAAGGGACTGCTTCTAGTGACAAGAGAACTCTGTGTACCTTCCAGAAAATTCCTTTAACTTCAGCACCAGAACACCTTCCCTTGGGACCCTCTTGGATTCTTGGGTTTCTTTGGGATCATCTCTCCTTCAGGACCCCAAGGAATTACTTTTATTTTGCAAAAAAGTTTCAAATCAGATGCCTTTGCCACAGCCCATGCTGGTGTATGAGCTACCACTGGCTGCCAGGGTGCCTGGCTGCCGGTGCCTGCTGCAGGCAAAAGTTTGCATGTTCTTTAAAAAGTTGGGTTCTTTTTTGGGGGTGGGGGGTGGGGGGCTCTTTTGTTTGTTGCCAGCCAGAAACAACAGAAATGAACCAGCCAGGGTAAGACACAAGATAGACAAAGTCCTTTCCAGAAGGGGCCCATGTGAGGCTTCTCCCTACACCCCTCAAAGCTTTAAGCAGTTTAAATGCTCGCTTTATTGTGAAAAGAAGATTTACAACCCCAGTGCCTGCAGAGTAATGGTTTGATTTTAGATAATCGGCAACAAGAGGACCCAGGAACTACAGCAAAGTCACAGGTTCTGTGGCCAGCCAGGCTCTCCTGTTCAGTGGGGCTGCAAACCAGTTATCTCCTAGGCTCAGGGGCCTGCAGGGACAGGACCCCTGCTGCTGCCTGGAGAGCACTGACAGGAGCACTGACAGGAGCACTCACAGGAGCACCGACAGGAGCGACAACCACCTGCAAGGCTCGCAAGGCACCACGGAGGCATCTGTCCATCCCACAGGACACTCCCAGAGTGCAGGAGAGCCATGAGTTAGGGGGCGGGGAGTTAGGGAGCAGAGAATTAGGGAGGGGAGTTAGGGAGCGGGGGGTTAGGGAGGGGGGTTAGGGAGAGGGAAGTTAGGGACTGGGGAAGTTAGGGACTGGGGAGTTAGGGAGGGGGGAGTTAGGGAGGGGGGAGTTAGAAAGGGGAATTAGGGAGGGGGGTTAGGGAGGGGGGTTTAGGGAGAGGGGGGTTAGGGAGTGGGGAGTTAGGGAGTGGGGGTTAGGGAGGGGAGAGTTAGGGAGGGGGGGTTAGGGAGGGGGGAGTTAGGGAGAAGGGGGTTAGGGAGAGGGGGTTAGGGAGGGGGGAGTTAGGGAGAGGGGGAGTTAGGGAGAGGGGAAGTTAGGGAGAGGGGACTTAGGGAGAGGGGAGTTAGGGAGAGGGGGAGTTAGGGGAGGGGAGTTAGGGAGGGAGGAGTTAGGGAGGGAGTTAGGGAGAGGGGGTTAGGGAGGGGGGAGTTAGGGAGCGGGGAGTTAGGGAGAGGGGAGTTCGGGAGAGGGGGGTTAGGGAAACAGTGTGCTTTTCTCTGTGCACACCCAGGAGGCCTCTCCCTGCTGCTGCCCTTTCCCAGGAGAAGGGCTCAGGGGCCACCTACCTCCCGAGGCCATTCCCAGGCCTGCCGCTGCACTCTGCACAAGGCTGTAATGAAGGGAGCGGCGACTCCCTGGACAGCAGACAGCCAAGAGGGTCTGTTTCTCCAGCTTCCTGCAGGAGTGGAATAGGACAGGTGGCGGAACCAGCAGGTTTACTGAGGGCTGCCAGGCTCCTCCCTTTCAGGATCCAGGCAGGGCAGGAAGCCACATCATCATGTTAAGAGGCCGCCACATCCTAGCCCCTACCTCCTCGGAAGGGATGGGTAGGCAGGTAGCAGGTGCGCCAACCCCTTATCTCTGGAGAAGAGCTACCTTCCTTTCCCTTCCCACACCCAGAGAGCAGGCAGGCAGGCCTCAGAGTGCCCACTGTGTTCACTGCCACGGTACAGAGCAAACCCCGCTGACCTACAGACTCTTCAGCACGGCCAAGGCGGGAGCCAAGGCCTTCACACACTTGTGCTGACAGCACCTGAGAGAACATGGGTGCAGCATCTCAAAGAAACACTTATTAATGCCTGCTATGGGCCAGACTCCTTGAAAATGTTACCTGATTCTTGCTTCGGCCCTTGCAAGGCTAACTATTGTACCTGCAGATTCCATGGCAAATCTCCTGGGGGTGGCAGTACAAGGAAATCAGCAAGGAGGAAGGTCACAGGGAGTCTGGTTAGGCCATCCCGCCTCCACAGACAGCACCCTCCTTAAAGGTCAAGCTCAGGATGTGACTGACTTCTGCACCTGTCCGCAGCCCCTAGTATCCAGCACACGGCCGGCAGCAGGCACCGTCCTGTGGGACAGAAGCCTAACATGGGCCATGGCTCCATTCCCATGCCTCTTCCAGCTTCTGGAGGCACCCACTTTCCCTGCCTGGTGGCCCCTCCTCCCCCTCCAAAGCCCGCCCACTGCACTTCCCCAAGCCTCTTGGCCATCATTTCCCTCTGGCTCTTCTGCTTCCCTCTTCTGTTCTTAAGGACCCTGTGATTACACTGGGCTCCCTGGGAAAATCCAGGATCATCTCATTATTGTAAGGTCGGCTGATTAGCAACCTTAATTCCCCTTTGCCATGTAATGTAACATATTCACAGGCTCAGAAGGTAGGGCGTGGACATCTCGGGGAGCTGTTCCTCCACCAATCACAGGAGGAAGAGGGGAAAGAGCCTCCAGGTTTTTCGAAGGGCCAGGACCAGTCACTGTCTATGGGGTGGGTCCACAGCTTCAGAACCCTCTACAGTTTGCAGTTACTGCATTGTAAAGAGGCTGTGTCTGCTTAATTTGTATCATCGATGTTACACCTGGAGGAATTTTAGCCAAAAAGTGACCTTCTCAGTTGAAAGGCACATTCCAAATGGCACAACACATCTGGGAAGGTGTCCTTTTCCAGAGTGTGTGAAAATAACGGGATGTGACCATCGCCCCATGGACCTGGATCAGGGCTGGACCTGGATCAGGGCTGCCTTCCACACCGCAGCGGCACCCGCACGAGCCCACCTGCTTACTGCCACCTTCTCTCCTCACGCTTTCCTCAGGGCCCGGCTCCTGGGACACAAAGGCTGCATCGCCAGGACTTTCATTCAACCCGGCAAGACCCTCAGAGCCATTCTGGGGGGTCCCAGTCTCACCTCTGCCCCACTCTCACACGGTGGCATCACACACTGTCTTAAGTCTTAAGCCAGACTTCAATGCCTTCTTCACTTCCCATAAAACCATCCCAGAGGAACGGGGGGAGCAGCGTCCTGCCTGGGAACCAGGCGCTCCACATGATCACTGCACGCATGACAGAGATGAGGAGGGTCCAAAAGAAAAAACAGAATGTCTCCCCAAACAGACTTCTCTACTGCCAGGATGATTTTTTCCTAATTAACCATCTTGATTAAAGTAAAAGGAAAATCAACATGAACATTCTTAAGAATTAATATAAAAGTTTTTAATTCCCTTGATAGTGGCATTTCATAAGAGCTTTCCAGGAACTCTTAATAGTACAGAGTGCACTGAGTGACAAGAATGAATGCTGTGTGTCCTCGGCATCCCTGGTACCATTCAACAAACAACAGAAAAATGACCTCCTTGTGATAGTACTGACCCATTTCAGGACCTGGACAATAGTTCCAAGTCTCAGATCTTCTGTTTTTGAAAGAGAAAACACTACAGCATTTATACATCTACCTATCTACCTATACGGTTGCCAGAAAGGACCGAGACTCCAATGACGGGTCATAAGTACTTGGGGGAGCCTGCACAGGCACACACACCTCGAAAGCCACATCCAGGTGGCAGGGTAAAAACACCCACAGGGCCAGGAGAACTGCTCCTACCACACTCTCCGTCTCCTCACGTACTCTGCAGCTTGGGGGGGGGGTCCTGCAGACCAGGTGCACAGTGACGGGTGAGTGAAAACGTTCTGGAGTACCAAGAGCTTTTACACCAACACATTTACTGAGCTGCCATGGGCTAGGAAAATATGGTTATAGCCTAAAGGGAAGAAAGGAGACCTCTGGCGATCAGAAGCGTCAAACCTCAGATGTGCCCCTCCAGCGAGGTGTCCCAGGGTCCAGGGGTCCTGTCCCGCTGCGAGTGGATGGTTTCCTCTACCACCTTGTGACATGTCATTCTCTTTCGTGATCACGTTAATTTGGACATGAAAAAGTGGCACTAGAAGTTGGTCCCCACACTGCTGCGGTGGCCTCATGACAGTGCCTGGAGAAATCCATGCTTCACCTGAGTCCAGGCAGTGAAGATGCCTGGGGCTGCCCCAACAGGAAACCCTTGCCACGTCCAGAGGGGAGAGGGTTGGCTCCTTCAATGTGCCTTTCAGCAGGGGCCTGTGCTGGGATAGAGGGCTCATTGAGGCCGGCAGGGAGGAGCACCTGGGAGGAGCCCCGCTGCCGTTCCACAGGCTCTGGCCAGACTGTCCGGCTGAGAGGCCTGGGGTGGGGCTGGAGGGAGGGTCTGTGGCCCAGGCCTGGAGGGACCTTTCTCAGCAAAGCTCCTCAGAGGGAGAGGGAGGAAGAGCTGGGAGACTGCGGATCCTGAAGGGCTGCGGCACCCGCTTCCTTTTAGGAGCCTTCTACGACCCGACACTTGTTTCAAGTTTGGGCCCTTACACTGGAGAGCTAGCCAGATTCACTTGACACCAAGAGCCTCACATTTCCAAACCTCTGCTTTGTTGAAAATGTGGTAGGAAAGGCCACAGGGCATACAACCTCAAGAACAAAATGAGAAATGGAGCTGAAACACTAAGAGACTGCTTTTCCAGGGGTCACTAAGGGGGAAAGGTGCTTGGGAGAGAGACGTGTCTGCTGATGGAAGAGTGGTCACAGGTGCTCTGTGCCAAGCCTAGGGTACACAGAGGGCAAGGGAAAGACCATTCGGAGGGAGAAGCAAAGGCACCAGGCAACATGGACTGGCAAGAAGGTACCAGTCTCCAAGAATGAGAGAATCCAGACCGGATGGCAGTAGGGGTGTGAGAC
Organism: Pongo abelii; assembly: GCF_028885655.2. Lineage (NCBI taxonomy): Eukaryota > Metazoa > Chordata > Mammalia > Primates > Hominidae > Pongo > Pongo abelii. The sequence goes on from NC_072004.2 coordinate 94,447,574, forward strand.
AGGTATGGTGGGGAGGGCGAACCATTTGCATACAGAAAGATGAGAGTGAGCTGTGCTGCCTGGAGGAAGGCTCCAAATTGGATGAGGGCAGGGAGAGCAAGAACTGGGATGGGGTGGGAAAGGTTGGCCTGTTACAGGTGTGACCAAGTGCCAGTCAGAGGGAGAAAATTCCCTTATCAGTCCAGAGACACCCTGCATAGACCAGAGGAGGGGTATCTGAAGTCAGAGGGTGGTGGGAGGGGGTCATTCCCAGGAGCGGTGCCCCACACTAGCCAGAGCGGGGAGGCGTCCCACACTAATCAGAGCGGGGAGGCGTCCCACACTAATCAGAGCGGGGAGGCGTCCCACACTAATCAGAGCGGGGGGGTGCCCCACAGTAATCAGAGCGGGGAGGTGCCCCACAGTAATCAGAGGGGGGATGGTCCCCAAACTAATCAGAAGGGGGGTGTCCCACACTAATCAGAGCGGGGAGGAGTCACATAATCAGAGGGGGGAGGTGCCCACACTAATCAGAGGGGTACGGTCCCCACACTAATTAGAGAGGGGAGGTGCCCACACTAACCAGAGGGTAATGGTCCCCACGCTAGTCCCAGGGATGAGGTGTCCCAAAAGTCAGAGGGGGTGGTGTCCACCGCCTGTCGGAAGAAGGGGACTTTCCCACAGGTCAGAGGGCAGAGTTCCAGCCCGGTCTGCGAGTCAGGGGGCAGAGGTCCCGCACGGGTGGCACGGGAAGGGGGCCTGACGGGTCAGGGGGCGGGACGCGGTAGGGTCGGAGAGGGCGGCGGCAGGCTCCGGGACGGGAGCCCGGGCCCGTGGCTGGGGCAGGGCGCCGGCGGCCGCGGGCGCAGAGTCACTCACCCGCTGCGGGGCTGGCTCCGGTGCCCGTGGTCGGCGGGGCTTGGGTGGGCTTGGCTGGGCTAAGGGCCGCAACGGAGAAAGGCGACCGACTTCCGCCCCGCGCGCGCTCGCCCCGCCTCTGGGCCCGCGTTCCCGGCAGCCTCTGCTCTGCGGCTGCGCGCGGACGGCGCGAGGGCTGCTGGGAGCTGTGGTTTTTTTGTGTGTGTGTCCTGCGCCTGCGCGCTGGAGGAGCGGCCGGCTGGCTGCAGGCCGGAGGGGCGCGAGCGTCCTCGCTGGCAGACGAGGGCCGTGTTCCACCGCGTTGCGCTGGAACGTGGGCCAAGCAGATCTTTTGGGGTGGGAGGCATTGGGGGGGTGGAGGCTACTGGGGAGGAAAGTTCTCATTCCCGAGCGAGGGCCCCCTTACATGGGCCTCCCGACCCTCGTAGTCCCCTTTCTGCCATCCTCATTCTCAGACAGCCCCTCTCCTTGGCCCTTCAAAACAGCCGCCTCCAGAGTGCTGCTGACCAGTTTCCAAAGCCAGGATCAGCGAGGTCTAAGGCTGTAGTGTCCTGGGGTGGGGACGGTGGGGTGTTTCCCTGTAACCAATCTGCAATTGACAAACCTGCCAAACAAGGGTCTCTGATTTCTCCTTTCCCCTCCCTAGCCCTAGCCCCCGAGATATATTAGGGCACTCTGTTAAAAGGCTTCCCTGGCCCCGCCCTCCTCCATCCCAAAGTTCTGAGAAACGCCTGGTGGCCGTGAAGCCTCTGGCAGGAGAGCTTGGCAGAAGGGTGCACCAGCCCCCTGCCCATCTGCATCTTCAGCTTTCCTGCTTGATACCAGCTACTTCCCCCAGTTCTCTCAAAACCTTCCGTTCAGTAACAGATACACAAGAGGAGGAATTCAAATTATATAAATGGTGCGCAGTGAAAAATAAGCGTCCCATTGCCGTTCTGTATTCCCTGCCCAGAGGCGATCACTATTTCTAGTTTCTTGTGATTCCTCTGAGAGATGTTATATGGTATTCAAACAAGTCATAAACACGTATCTTAAATTACCTTTAACTAAATAGAAATGTGCTAAACACACTGTTATGCACTTTTGGTTTTTGATTTTGGAGAGGAGACAAACCTTTCTTGAATTCATTAATGTATCTTGTCATGCTAAACTGAGTCCCAACCATGTCTCACATAATACTCATTATTGTCAGGCCTCTGAGCCCAAGCTAAGCCATCATATCCCCTGTGACCTGCACATATACATCCAGATGGCCTGAAGCAACTGAAGAACCACAAAAGATGACATTCCACCATTGTGATCTGTTCTTGCCCCACCCTCACTGATCAATTGACCTTATGACAATACACCCTCCCCACCCTTAGGATGATGTACTTTGTGATATTCCCTCACCCTTAAGAAGGTACTTTGTAATATTTTCCCCACCCTTGAGAATGTACTTTGTGAGATCCACCCCCTGCCCACAGAAAATTGCTGTAACTCCACCGCCTATCCCAAACCTATAAGAACTAATGATAATCCCACTACTCTTTGCTGACTCCTTTCTTGGACTCAGCCCGCTTGCACCCAGGTGAAATAAACAGCCTTGTTGCTCACACAAAGCCTGTTGGTGGACTCTCTTCACATGGACGCACGTGACAATTATATTTGAATATTTATTTTCTAAAAGATCCACATATGCCTTCCAGCTTAAGAAATAACACATTATTCCTGTATCTTTAAAGCTCTCCAGGTTCTTCTTCCTATTCTGTGCTCCCTGCTACCCCCAAGAGGTGGTAGCCACAATACTGAATGTTGTGTTAATCATTCTCTTGCCTTACTTTATAATTTTAGCACATAGGTATGTATCCCTAAACAATATATTGTTTAATTCTGTCTATTTTAACCTTTATAAAATGAAATAAAACTGTATGCAATGGATGAGAGACCCAGTGACTCTCTCAGAGGTCTTTGAACCAGAGCAACACCATCTTGAATAAGGGCTGGGTAAATGAGACCTGCTGGGCAGCATTCCCAGGAAATCAGGCATTCTTAGTCACAGGATGAGATAGGAGGTTACAAGATATGGGTCACAGAGACCCTGCTGATGAAACAGAATGCAGTAAAGAAGCTGGTCAAAACCCTCCAAATCCAAGATGGCAATGAAAGTGACCTCTGGCTGTCCTTGCTGCTAATTATACACTAATTATAATGTATTAGCATGCTGAGAGACACTCCCACCAGCACCACGATGGTTTACAAATGCCATGGCAATGTCAGGAAGTTACCCTAGATGGTGTAACAGGTGGAAGAACCCTCAGTTCCAAGGAAATCCCCTCCCCTTTCCCAGAAAACTCATGAATAATCCACCCCTTGTTTATCATATGAGGAAGAAATAACAATAAAAATAGCCAACCAGCAGCCCTTGTGGCTGCTGTGCCCATGGAGTAGCCATTCTTTTATTGCTTTACTTTCTTCGTAAACTTGCTTTCACTTTACTCTGTGGACTTGCCCCAGATTCTTTCTTGTGGAAAATCCAAGAACCCTGTCTTGGGGCCTGGATTGGAACCCCTTTCTGATAACATCTTGCTGAGAAACCATGAAGGGACAATACTGGAGAGACCTCTGACCCAAGGGAAATAGACTTCAGCACCAGTTGACCAACTTTGGGTATTTGGTGGGGTATTTTATCCAGGGTAATGGATGGAATTGGGTTAGAGGTCCAAATTAGGAGAGTTAGAGTCCCTCCTAAGACACAGGGAGTCAGAGGCCCCTCTTTGTAAAGAACAAGAATGCTTGTTCAAACTTGGGTTCATGGCTCAACTTAAGGTTAGAGGCCACCCTCAGTAAGAGCCCTCTTGGTTGAAAATGGATTCAGCACTGCAGGATGTTAACCGCCATTCTATTTGGATTAATTTGCCATGCCCTCTTTGCTGATGGCTGTGGGTGACAGGATTAGGCATGTGCAGGATCATGGGAACTGGGGAGCTTTTTTTCCTCCCTCAAAGAGGAAAACTTGAGAGCTGATGGGACTGCTGGAAAAGATCTCTTTTTGACAAGCAGCTGTCTGAATTTTTGATTCAGTGTCACTGTGATGGATGGATCTTTCTCTGGCTTCTGTGAGCTCCTCACCTCTGCAACCTACCACAGGCAACACTCTTCTCCCTTCCCTTTCCTCTCTCTCTTTCTCGCCTTTCCCTTGTCTGTCTTCTCTGTCACTCTGGGTGATGATCTACTCTTCCATCTTGCCCAAAAACTACCTGTTGAAACTCCTGGTTGGCAGTCATTCCGCCCCACTTTGAATGGATTAAACACTACAGGGGCCAATGGGGGAAGTTTTGAGCCTTGCCAGGTCGATATTGGGTGCTGAGGGGGGTGGCTAGTGTCTGTGTTTTGTCAAGTATATTTTGTTCTGGCCAGAATGGAAAATGTTGATTCGATTCCCCCATGCAACTTGTTGTGCAGCATCTTGCAAAATTGAGAGGCTTTTGCTTATGGTTCCATGAAATGGAAAAGGGTGATTTTTCCTTTGTGATGTGGCTTGGCCCCCATAGTTATGGTGCTGTGAGCAGGGACACAAGGGTTGCTTAGGGAAAGGGATCCCAGAAACCTGGCACGCTGGCAAAAGGGTAAGGATTTCTTACCAGTCAGGCCTCTGGTCTCTCTCTCTCTATGCAAACCAGTTGAATGAATGGTAAAAATCTCTGTCTCCTCTGCAAGGTTTTGATGAATGGGAAAAAGGATTTGTGAGGCTAGTCTTAGGCTGTGATGAATCTGGTGTACTTTGTGCTATGAATTTGGCTTTCTGTGTCATTCTGTCATAAAAGGGGTATCATAGGATAGAATGTGGCCCTAGGACCCCTGTAAGCCCACTATTCAAGCTGGCCCAGCAAACTGGTCAGTTGACAACTTTGCTTCAGGTCACTGAAACAAAAACTGGATGAGGATTCCCCCTCGTCTTGTTTTATGTCCTTGGGAGGTTGACTTGTGACCATGTAGGGGTATTTTCTCTTGGTCTGTACCATCCCTGTGAGTCATGTTTTACAACCAAAATACATAAAAGAGCTCTATTTAATTGGCTTAAATAAAAATAAGCACTTAAATAAAATATTTTGCCAGAAAAATTAAAATGTTAATGCCTTTTTGTTCACATGACTTTAGTCATCTTTGGAAAAGCAAGGCAGTTTTAAAGATTATTGGTAAAATAAAAATGTCTTTGAAATTTAGACATTTGGTCTAAATTAGGCAGGTCAGATACTATGTTTACTAAACTACTTCTCTGACTTTTGATAATTGTTCAATTTACCTTCTTTGGAGCCATTAGCGTCTACGTAAGGCCTGGGAACATATGGAGTTAGCCATGCCCCTAGCTATGCTGGAAGGAGTCAGAGCTTATCTGCACTTTTGTCTGGTGCCCCAAGCTGTACACCTGGTACACAAATAAAATCACTTACCAAATTTTTTGCCAAAAATAAAAGTTGCTAAGAGTTAACATTGTACCATATGTAACTGAGGTTACTGGAGGAACACTTTTACATGCACAGTGTGTAAGGAAAGTATAATGTGTATTTGGAAAAAGATTATAAGAAGGCATGGGAAGGCAGGCTGTTTTTGCCTGGTTTGGAAGTTTAAAGAGTTGTTCTTAGATAGGAGAAAACGGAAGGTCTAAGCAAGTTGTGGAAGGTTTGTGAAAGACTAATCTTGTAAAAGCAATTCTCTGTGTTAACATATTGGCTAAAGTTAAAGGAGTATTAATTCAGTTTTTCCATAAATTGAACATTGGAATAAAAGCACAACAGGGTTTTCTTAGAGCATTGGTCTACTCTTTAACAAAAAAAAAATTGTAAAGGGTTATAAAAGCTTTATGAAAATCTTACATTATGGTCAAACTGATTGAAGTTAGGAAAATTTGTCTATAAAGTTTTACTAGGAATTGAATTTGACATCAATAGTACACTCATGCAAAGATGAAATTTGGCTTTCTCTCTTGAACAAGATTTTCATGTAATATTAAAGATAATGAAAGATTTTTGTTTACCTTTTAAATAAACTACAGGAGAAAGAAGGGAAAGAAAAGAGACAGATTGTTTGAAGAGCTAAATCTTCCCTCTATCAATGAGTAAAGCTTTTTGCCTTTTTTAAATTGTTGAGTTAACATTTTGGCTAAATAAATGACTTACAGTGACCTGGAATTTTATTTTATAATATCAAGTGTTTTAAACTTTTGATATTTGATGAACTTTCCAAAATCAGATTCTAAATATGTCTTTTTCTGACCTGATTAATCCTTTTAGATGGTAAAAACCCTAAAGTCCAAAAGAGACTTATTTGGCTTATTTGGTATATTAAAATCATACAGGAAGCATTATCAAGTATGAAATGGTGTTTGGCTTTCTTTAGACCATATTTGTATAAATATGTTATTGGTATGCATTCTAAAATTATGGGAAATTCCTATAATGACTTAGTGTATGTTATCGGTAATAATTATAATTGTTATGTAAACTTGTACGCTACAGAAGTAACGAAATTTGCTTGTCAATTGTATCTTTGACTGTGGCTGTCCTAGGACTTTTTTGTCATTCAGGGACAATTATTGTCTTGTTTTAATCCTCTTCAAAAGAAGGTTTATAACCAGCTATAGGATGCTGACAATTATTCTTAAATGTGAGTGTCTGATAACTTTGGAAAGTGTGCCATTAAAATAGAGAGGAAAAAAGCTTCCAAGACTCTTTTGGAAAGCTAATGTGTTCTTAAATATTGAGCAAAACAGAAATTAATTGCATAGACTAATGAAAGACTGAAATAATCTTTTTATGACTTTTTACATAAAGTATTGCTGTTCCTTTCTGTTTTGTTTTCCAAGTCAAGCAAACTTTTTTATTTTTTTATTTTTTTGATTTTGAGATGGAGTCTCACTCTGTCGCCCAGGCTGGAGTGCAGTGGCGTGATCTCGGCTCACTGCAAGCTCTGCCTCCCGGGTTCATGCCATTCTCCTGCCTCAGCCTCCCGAGTAGCTGGGACTACAGGAGCCCGCCACCACACCTGGCTAATTTTTTGTATTTTTAGTAGAGACGGGGTTTCACTGTGTTAGCGAGGATGGTCTTGATCTCCTCACCTCTTGATCCGCCCGCCTCAGCTTCCCAAAGTGCTGGGATTACAGGCGTGAGCCACCGTGCCCGGCCAAACTTTTCTTTAGAGCTATTTACAGCTTTTAACAGTTGAGTAAAATACACTCCTGTAAACAAAATTTGGAGCATATTTCTTTCTCTCTACCTGATTTCTCCAAAAATTGAAAACTATTTGTGAGTATTCTTAATTTATGGCTATATTTTAATAGTTATTTGCATAAGTGCAGTAAGGATCTGTTTTCTTTTGTAACAGGACACAATTGGAGAAATTGGTTTTTACTAAGGCTTTGAATGGAATGGCATGTTTTCAAATATTAAAAAAACTGCCTTAAGGAATCAAAGTTGACTTATAGAGCTAATAAAAGGCCCTTGGAAAAACTGGCTTTATACCTTGTCTACGCAGTCCCTGTACAGGGTTCCTGCCATGTGGTAAGTAAAGAATGTCACTTTTTGACAGGTCCAGGAGCCCTAAGTTATATTGGGACTTTGAGAGGAGAGAAATTTACCTAACCCATACAGGTATTTGAAGGCATAAACCCATGACTGGGCAAGGCTTTAAAAAGTCAAATATAAGATTCCTTATGGAACAAGATTCCATCAAAGCCAATTTTTTGTAAAAAGAGCCTATATGGTGAATAATTATTCTTGCTGCACTTCATGCAAATGATCATGCCAAGTATAATAAGACTAAGGCTTATTTTTCAAACAAATAAGTCTTACCATTATTTGTTTTTAACAAAAATGGGGACTGGAGAGAGAAAAATTATGTTTCAAAAACTATGGTACACCTGTTATTAGATTCTAGTCTCATTCATTGTTTTGGTTGTTTTTTTTTTTTTTCCTGCAATCTAGACTGACCTGCTTATTTCTGGGAACCAACCAGTGATCTCTGGCCACGGCTCAGAACAAATAATAGGGATGGGTAACGTAAGAAAAATCTGGATCAGTATTCTAATTCAGGGCACATATTGGAATCTGTTAGCAACCCCATATCAGCTTAGTTCCAACGGTTGCCCAGTTAATGGAATGCCTTATTTAATTTATTTGGAATAAAGTATTAGTCCATTCTCACACTGCTATAGAGAGATCCCCAAGACTGGGTAATTTATAAAGCAACAAGGTTTAATGGCTCACAGTTCTGTAGGCTGTACAGGAAGCATGGCAGCATCTGCTTCTGGGGAGGCCCCAGTCATGGCCTAAAGCAAAGGGGGAGAGGCATCTTACGTGACAGGAGCAGGAGAAAGAGAGAGAGGGAGGAAGTACCATATACTTTTAAACAACCAGATCTCACGAGAACTCACCCGCTATCGTGACCAAGGAGGATGGGGCCAAACCATTCATGAGAAACCGCCCCCGTGATCCAATCAACTCCCATCAGGCCCTACCTCCAACTTTGGGGACTACAGTTGGACATGAGATTTGGTGGGGACACAGATGCAAACCATATCAGATAATTTTACTTATTTTGCTTTACTATTGTGGAATATATTCCTGTTGTACTCGTTGTGTAGGAATGCAGAATAAGCTTACTCACTGTTTTCTTAAATTGAACATTTGCCAATCTTCCAGATATCACCTTTTGTTGGAACTCAGAGTTATGAATGGCCGTCACTATACTGATGCTTTCTGACTGAGTTCCTCTCTATCCTGAATACAAAAGACCTTAATAGACAAGAATATCATTACCCCTATGTAGCCTGAAGAAGCTACGGAAGAGGAATCTTTCTACCTCTACAACCCTTAGGATTAACGGTCCTCTTGTAAAAAGGAGGGGGGATACCTCAGAGGCATTGGAAGCAGAGCAGCTTTAACTTGAATAGGGGCTGGGTAAAATGATGCTGAGACCTGCTGGGCCACATTCCTTGGAGGTTAAGGCATTTTAACCTCCTGGGATGTGAGATAAGATAGGAGGTCACAAGATACAGGCCACAATGACCCTGCTCATATAACAGGATGCAGTATAAAGGCTGGCCAAAACCTGCCAAAACCAAGATGGCGACAAAAATGACCTCTAGTTGTCCCAACTGCTCATTATATGCTAATTATAATACATTAGCATGCTAAAAAAACACTCCCACCAGCACCACGGCAGTTTACAAAGGCCATGGGAACGTCTGGAAGTTACCCTATATGGCCTATGATGGGGAGAAACCCTCAATTACAAGAAATTCTTGCCTCTTTCCCAGAAAGCTCATGAATAATCCACCCCTTGTTTAGCATATGATCAAGACATAACCATAAAAATAGCCAACCAGCAGCTTTTGGGGGTGCTCTGCCTATGGAATAGCCATTTTTCTTTTCTCTTCTTTCTTTTTTTTTTTTTTTTGACACAGTGTCGCTCTATTGCCCAGGTTGGAGTGCAATGGTGCTATCTTGGCTCTCTGCAACCTCCACCTCCCCGGTTCAAGTGATTCTCATGCCACGGCCTTCTGAGTAGCTGGGATTACAGGCGTGCTACTTGAATAGGGGCTGGGTAAAATGAGGCTGAGACCTGCTGGGCTGCATTCCTGGAGGTTAGGCAGGAATAGGGGTAATTATATTTTTAGTAGAGACAGGGGTTAACCATGTTGGCCAGGGTGGTCTCGAACTCCTGATCTCAGGTGGTCCGCCTGTCTCGGCCTTCCAAAATGTTGGCATTACAGGTGTGAGCCACTGCGTCCGGGCTCCTTTACTCTCTTGATAAACTTGCTTGTATTTTACTCTGTGGACTCATCCCAAATTCTTTCTTGCTCAAGATCTAAGAACCCTCTCTTGGGGTCTGGTTCAGGACCCTTTCCAGTAACAGCTCCACAGACATCATCAGATGGCTTAATTTTGCCAATCTGATGGTAATCAATGTCTTCTCCTTGCCTGATTACTGTGAGGTTGTATATCTTTTCTTACACTTTTTGGCCCTTTACGTTTCTTTTTCTGTGGATTCCCCATCATCTTTGTGTGTTTTTAGGAATTGATCCATCCCATCCCCATTGATATATGTGCAGTGCCAATTTTGTCATAGATCAAGTTTTCATACACGCATGGGTCTTTGTCGGGTGGGCCTTCTATCATGTTGAACTAATATACTTGATCACATCTGTTCCAATACCAGTATCTTCATTATTATGTCTTTATAATAAGCCTTCCTATGATGTGGGACAAGTCCCCTCCTACCTTACCCACCTTCAGCCTTCTGGGATTTTGAATGGAATTGCTTGGAATCTATAGCTTAATTGAGCGAGAACTGAGATTTTTTTTTTAAGTAATATTGAGTCTTCTATCTAAGACCATGCTTTGCTTTTCCATTTCTTTGGATTTTCTTTAATGCTTTTCAGTAAGGGTTTGTAATTTTTCACTTCACAATATAGCTTGGAGATTGTTCCATATCACATATAGAGAGCTGTTTATTCTCTAAAGAGCTACACGGTGTTCCACTGTGTGGAATTTATTTTACCAGGCCCCAATGATGTCCTTTGAGGATATCTATGCTCTTTTTATACCACAGCAATGCTTCAGAGGATATCCTTGAACTTACTTATTTGAGCACCATTCTAAGTTTATCTGTAGGAGAAACTCCTAGCAGAAAGATTGCTGGGTCAAAGGGTATTTGCATTCTGTGAGCGAACACACCCTCCCTTCCAGAGAGGCTGTGCCATAAAATCACTTTCCTTAAGGTCAACGAATACAATCAGGCTTTCATTGGATTTTCATTCTCCTTTCTTCTTTGCATCATCAGAGACTTCACCACAGACTCCTTTTGGAAATTCTGTTTAGTTTCTGTGGTTCTGCATAAAGGACAAGACATTCTTTATTGAATCATTCATTCACGTGTTGACATGCATTTACTCACTCATTTCATAGTTAAGTGCTTGGAACTGGGGAGTCCACCAGGGGGCCCTCCCATCTTATTTATCAAGTAAAATATTGCCTAGTCGTTCAGTATATGCCTGTCTCCATGTAATTGAAAGCATTCATTGCCAAAACAGGAGAGTAAATGTTCAGAGGTGGGGAAACTGAGGCATAGGGAAATTAAATGGCATGATAGAGTTGCAAAGTACACGTGTACATGGCCTCAGGGGAGACTTCTGTGGAAAGGCATGGCTTCCTGGGAGAGGGAACGCCCTTGCCCTCCTGGTTTTCTGCAGGTGTGAGAACCATAAAGAAACCTTTTCACCTGGTGTGTCCTTGCAGCTGCCAGTCCTGATCTCCACCTGTCCCAAGCTGCTCAGAACGTGGGAGCGCCATCCAGGAGCCATGAGCATGGGCCAGTGGCCAGGGAGGCTGGATCTGTCTGCCAAGTTTCCACTTTTCCATCTTAGCAGCTTCTCCGAAGCTCTGTGGAGACTCTCCCCACTCCCCGCCCTTGGCAGTGGGACGTCACCGTCGGAGCCAGCCGATCGCTACCCTTGGAAACAGAATTCAAAGTTTGCAATACCAATCTCTGCCCTTGTGGGATGACTGGGCAGCCCGACCCAAAATAGCTGGGAAAGGCGGGATGTTAGGGCCGCGGTGGGAAAAATCACAGTGCTGCTAATGACATGCTGTGCTTATCTGGAACCGAGTGTCTTGCAGACTTTAACTGAGGTCACATTGCTTTTTCCAGCAATAAGTAAACAGACCCAGCGAGTGGTGGTGACAGGCCCAGGCAGAGAGAAAGAATTACCAAATCGGGGAGGGCACAGAGCATGCTGCCTCCCCTGCCAGGGGTTCCAGGAAATATTTCTTCCCATTCTAGGCCCTACCCTTGACTAAGAATATGGGATGATTTGGGAATATTCAGGAAGCCTTTAGGGGTTTTGACCCAGACACCTTTGTGTAGATGTGAGGTCCTAGGAAGTTTTAGGATGGGTTTGTGGGGGCTAAGAGAGACCTTGGGGAGGGGACTCAGTCTTTGTGGAAGTTGGCTTTGACTTCTGACCCATAATCTCAGGGCTGATGAAATCCCCCAGGCACTGTGGCTGATTTTTGTTTTTGATTTCTGTTGTTGTTGCCCAACAGGGAAGGATTTTGCCAAAGGGAAAACACTCTGCCTCTTGTTGCTTGGGGGCACCTAAGGCTGAGAAGGAAGAAAGTCAGCCACTCTGCAAGGACATCTCTTGCTTGCCAAAGTTTCCATCTTTCCTACTTACAATTACAAAGCAGAAGTGAAGTTGATGACAAAGAGCATTAGGAACCTGGCATGCTCTCTATTTTGGTTTTTTTTTTTTCATTTTATTGAGGACTAGCTTGTATTCTCTGGGAGCTGGCCTTGTGAGTCTTTGCCCATCGCCTGCTGCCTTGAGTTGTGAGCCAAGATGGTGGCACCTAAGATGTGCTCAGACCTCAACTCCTATTCTTTGGAAGTTCCCATGCCTCCGAGCCTTGGGTCTCACACAAGATCTTGGGAAACCCTAGGCTCTCTTTGTTACCATTTGATACCACTCTTCCCTATCCCCAGTTGCTGCCTCAAGGAAAACGAGTAATCCCTTTTCTAATCTCCTCCTTCCCTCCTCTTCCCAAGAGGATGGAAGGAAGATTATATTTGTAATAATGGTAGTTGCAATGAACACTGTGTCTGCTCCATCAACCTTTTTATTAATCATGTGAGAAACTACAGGTTCACAATCACTTCTCCAAAATCCCTGAAATGCAAAAAATCTGAAAACTTAGTTTTCCTCTAAATTTGGCACACACAAACTTGACAGAACAATGTGGCTTGAACTATCCTGGACTATGGATGCCTTCATCCCACTGCAGAATATTCAAGTGTTTGATGAAGGGGCGCTGCCCAAAGCCCACTGGGTAAGATGCTTTGTGGGATATTTGCATCTGACTCTGAACATATCTGACCTCCTTGGCTCCAGATAAGAGACCCTGGACCTATCTCTGCTTTGTAGATAAGGAAGCTAAGGCCCACTGAAGTTTGGTAGCATCCCCAGACTGCCTCAAGGTAGGACAGAGCCAGGACAAGGCCTCCTAGTAGGATGAACCAGGTGCAGCTGGAAGAGATGACCAGCCTTCAGCTGTCTTTCTAGAACTTTGCACTATATTGGGTCTCTGAGTTCTGTCTTGGAATTGTGTTAAAGATAACTGTTTTCCAGTTCTTCAACACCAAAGCCATCTTGGATGGGGTAAAGAGAAAGAATAAATATTCCATCATCCACAACTTTTTTTTTTTTTTTTGAGATGGGGGTCTTGCTCTGTTGCCCAGGCTGGAATGCAATGCCATGATTAGGGCTCACTGCAGCCTTGACCTCCTGGGGTCAAGGGATCCTCTCACGTCAGCCTCCTGAGTAGCTGGGATTACAGGTGTGTGCTGCCAAGCCCAGCTAATTGTTTTATATTTTGTAGAAACAAGGTCTCACTATGTTGCCCAGGCTGGTTTCAAACTCCTGGGCTCAAGTGATCCTCCCACCTCGGCCTCCCAAAGTGCTGAGATTACAGGTGTGAGCCACCACACCCAGCCCATCATCTGCATCTCTTTCTCTTTTGAGCTGTGTGTCCCGCTTTGTTAATTCTGGTATCTGCCCAGGACTTTCCTGAGTCTGAGGCTCCCAGGCAGGGCAACAAGAAGCCTTCTCATTGCACTGAGGGAGTTCCTACCTCGTAAGAGTTCTAGAAAGGCCTAGATTCTCTGAAGTATGGACGAAGGTCTCATAAGGGCTGCAAAAAATGCTGTTGTTTTCTCTGGTATCCCTGCACCAAGGGCTATTTGAGGACAGAGTAACTAAGGAAAGGTCAGTCCGTGTGCTAAGTCTTGCTCCTGGTGACTGGGAAACTTCCTCATGTCACTTACAGGAATGGAGACAAACTTATCTCTGGCTTTTCCTGTATCAATAAGCAACCAGGGATGTAGGTTTTGCCAAGCCTCAGACACGTATGCCAAGAACACAGGCAACCCCTGATCTTCTAAGCCTAGCGGAGGCTGCATCTCTAGTTGGTTAAGTAGTGTTGACTTCATATCCCCATCGTGTCCTCTGAGTTCCCCTGGGTGCTAGAGGCCTGGCAGCCTTTCTCCCCGTGTTCACAGGAGGGGTTGACGCATGCAGTCACGGCCTCTGTGGAGAGGCTGTTGGGCGCCTCGCCTGCCCGGAAGTCTGCCCAGAAGCCTCCCCTTCTGTTCTCTTCTCCATTTGTCCTCAGCTCTACCTGAGTGCTGGCCTTGCCCAGCCTGGGGCAAGGCAGCGGGCATCGTGCTTGCACCCTCTTCTTCCTCTCCTTTTTGATTCTTTTCATCTATCCAGTTGTTGGTGCAGCGGATGGGAGGACACTCCAGGCAGGGAAAGGTGAGGCCTCTTAGTTTTGCTCTGAATGTCCCAACCAGCATCCCCGTTTTCACATCTCCTGTTTGTCCAGAGACAGACCCTCACAGGAAGGATAACAAAACAAAAAAATCCAGCTACAACATTGAGGTAAGGGGCAGCTCGGAGAGAACAGGGCAGAGGGGGGGAAGAAAGAAGCAAAAAAAGGGGGAATGCTGTTATCATCAGAGTTGGCTTCTGCTTCTCTGGCCAAATCCTTCCCCTGCTAGTGATATGGTAAGTTTCCACAGCAAGCTGGGCTGACGCAGAGTCTAGGGATGGAGACTGGGTCCCAACCAGGGCCGGCTCTGGAGCAGCCTGGATCAGGGATCAGGATGGGAGGGGAGCCTACGGGGCTTGTTCAGAAAAAATATTTGTGTATGACTGAGAAAATGTCAGGTTTTCATATCAAGGAATGAGAGGCCTGATAGAGACTGAGGAGTGCTTCCAGCCACCCCGGGCCCACCACTGTACTCGTGCTGTTCTCTAGAAAATGGAAACCTTCCCGGCAGGGGCTCCTTCCTAACCTTTAGATCAGGGCTCTCAAGACTCTGAACAAAACAGTGGACCATCACCTTCCAAAGATGTGTGTGCGTGTGCGCGCGCGCGCACGCGCGCGCGCACACACACACACACACACACACACACAGTTTGGCATTTTGTTCTGGGGGTTCACGGATTCCCCCAAACCTGTCTGAGTCCCCGATAATGCACAGGGTGTCTCAGGTCTGCCACTGTTTGGAGACCTGACCCCTCGGGGTTGGCCACAGCGGATCCCGGAGGCCTTGGGGCTCATCCCTCTGCTACCAAGTGACTAGGAGCGCTCAGCCTTGCTGGACACCCCCATCCTGCGGGGGGCATTCTCGTCCGGGGCTCGCAGCCCCTCCGCCTCTAGACGGACCTCCAGACTCACGGAATCGGCCCCACCCCCACTCTCAGCCTGGCGGGCTCCCCAGGGGGCCGGGAGGAGGCGGCCGCTGGATTTCCCTGAGGCGCGGCGCGGGGCACACACGGTTAATCCTCCGCGGCTGCTGTTTGGACGAAAAGCGCTGGGGGTGTTGGAGGCTCCTCGCTGCTCACATCTGGCTGGGCTTCGCTCCTTGCGCGTCTGTCCCACTTTCTTCGCTTCTTCCTTTACTTTCGAGAAACCGCGCTTCCGCTTCTGCTCGCAGAGACCTCGGAGACCGCGCCGGGGAGACAGAGGTGCTGTGGGCGGGGGGACCTGTGGCTGCTCGTACCGCCCCCCACCCTCCTCTTCTGCACCGCGGTCCTCCGGAAGACCTTCTCCCCTGCTCTGTTTCCTTCACCGAGTCTGTGCGTCGCCCCGGATCTGGCCGGGAGGAGGCTTGGCCGGCGGGAGATGCTCTAAGGGCGGCGCGGGAGGAGCGGCCGGCGGGACGGAGGTAGGTGGCCGAGCCGGGGGACCCAGCGCTGCCCCGCCCCTATCCTCGTGGCTTCAGCCTGGTGGCCAGGGCGGGGATGGCAGACACCTGGGCCAGGACGGACGGAGAGCGTCGTGGGAGGGGCCGTGTTGGCGGTGGCGGCGCAGGGGCGGAAAGACCCGGGTTTTCGGGGGCAGCCCTGGCGGCTGGCTCTGGCTCAGCCCCCGCCACAGGCGCCTTTGCGCGGGGGTCATGATGGTCCCGGGTCTCCCTGACTGTGGAGGAGCCGGGCTCTTCTGCACATGGATATTAACGGGAGGAATTGCACCTTCCCCCTGGTTTTTTGTGGGGTGTTTATCTTGTTTCACTGTTCTCTGGTGCCTTTCTGAGGGTGTGGAAGGAAGAGGAATGGTACTAATGCCCGCGGCTGCACCTGGCGGGGATGCCCTCACCCCACTCCTTATCACTGGGACCACCTGACCGCCGGGTCTGTCCAGTTCTGTCTGTGGCCAACCTGGACCTTCACGGAATAGGAAGCGCTGACTTTGGCCCCCGCATCTGACAGCCTTGGTGTCCTGGAGGGGGTCCAGCTTGGGCAGGAAAAAACGATGTTGCTTCCCCGGGGCCCTCCTGGGAAGCGAAGCTGCCAGTGCCGCTGGGAGTGGCCCCCGGCCTGGGGCTGGAGCCTCTGAGCCGCCCGGGGGCTTCTGGACCTCGCAGGTGGACACACTGCCCACCACCCAGCCCTCCAGGGCTTCTCCACCGGTGCAGGTGTGGTCCCCACTGTTAGCCCGGGCCTCGCGGGGCCAATTCCCGGGCCACACTCTTCCAGCCCCAGAAAGCCAGATTATCTTCTCTGGACCCTCCGCGTGCTTCAGGCACCCTTGGGCCGACTCATCCCTGCTTGGGAGGGAGGGAGGAAGCCGTCCCCCTCTGTGAAGTGTTCCTGACTCTTCTACTCCACCTAGTTTCTAGGAAAGGAGGCAACATGACGTGCTGGGAGCTTTCTGGTCCTGAGCTTTGAACTTGAGAAATGCCGTGAGAAACTGTTTTCTCCACCGCTGGCCACTTCACGGCCCCAGGGGAGCATGTGACGTCCTGACAGGCTGCCCGGCCTCTGCTTTTTATAGTGCAGGAAAGTACACATTCCCTGGCAGGCCGTGCAGCCATGAACAGCCACAGATAGACGCACTGGGCTGTTGTGCGTGCTGCCGGGAGCAGGAGGACATGGGAGGACGCGCTCCAAGAGGCCCCTCCAGCACCTGCCAACCAGGGAGGAGGGAACCAAGACAGGGAGATGGGAGCTGAGGGCTGAGGACAAGCAGAAGCTTCCCCACCCTCCCTCTTAGACCTGTAGAGCTGGAGAGGTCCCTAGAGACAACCCAACAACAACAGTGGCAATCATCATCATCGTCATCATCATCATCATCATCATCATCATCATCATCATATTAGCCATATGTTTGTGTGTCTGCTTCTCACATGGCAGGTGCTGAACATTATATTAATAATTATAATAATTATTATAATAGTTAATTCTCAACACTTCTATCAAAGGAACTCTCACTTGTGGAAAGAGCAGAGCTGCAAAGCTCAAGAGGCTCACGGCTTGCCTGAGGTCCCAGAGACAGGGATGGAGGACTCAAGACTCCAATCTGTGTCTTTATCCCAAGTGCGTCGTATGCTTTTTTTTTGAGACAGAGTTTCGCTTTCGTCATCCAGGCTGGAGTGCAAGGCCAAATCTCAGCTCACTGCAACCTCCGCCTCCCAGGTTCAAGTGATTCTCCTGCCTCAGCCTCCCAAGTAGCTGGATTAGAGGTGTGTACCACCACGCCTGGCTAATTTTGTATTTTTAGTAGAGACTGGGTTTCACCCTGTTGGTCAGGCTGGTCTCAAACTCTAGACCTCAAGTGATCCACCTGCTTCAACCTTCCAAAGTGCTGGGATTACAGGGGTGAGCCACTGCGCCTGGCCTCCAGGGCGTATACTTTTAACCTTCCTATCTGGTGTTGGGAACATGGCGCTCAGCTCGCAAAGCTGATGCTGGGAACTTCTCTCTCCCAGCTGCTAACAGAGAATGCCCGGGGGCAGAAAGGACACAGGTCTGCTACCCAGGGACTCTCTACTTCTCCTCCCGCCTCCCTCTCCTCCTCTTGTGTTGCCAAGGGTGGTATCTCCAGTGGGCTTGTTCAGGGAGGCAGGAAGCATGATGCAGGAAGCCCTAGGTGGGCGCTGTGCGGCTACAGGACACCATTGCCCCTCCCAGGCAGGTGCAGCCAGCTGGCGGGGGACATCCTCCCAAGTGGGAGCAGAGAAAGCCCAAGCTGTCCCAGGAAGGCCATGGGTTCCCTCCTTGTTTCTAGGAAGTGACCCCCCTGTTCAGGGCAACCAGGACAACAGAGTGTTTTTGGAACATGCTCCTTTCTGTTCTTCCTGGTGCCTCCCCCCAGCTGTAATTAGCGTGACTCATAAACCAAATATTCTGGCATTGAACTTTGCTCATCAAAACAAAGATGAAAAGAATTTCGTAGATACAGTTGTGAGCAGGGACTGGAGCTTCCCATTTGTGTCTTGTCCTCAGGGGTCCCTGTTCCTGGGGTGGGGGGCTGTGGCTGAGGCTCCAGAACCTTAGGAAAGGGATGGGGGTGATGGACACCAGGAAGGGCAGGAAGAAGAAGCAGGTTACACCATCCCCTGGACAGTCCCACCTCTGCCTGACAATCAGTAGCCTCTAGAGATGTTCAAGTGGGGGCACTCCCTCGTGGGCCACAGTTGCCCTTTCCCCTGTTAACCTGCTGAAATTGGCCTGCTGGTGTCAGATGGCACAAGGCAGCTCTCTGGACAGGACCCTGCCATCTCCCTGACTCCTTCATGCAGGGCAAGAACTCACCTGCCCACTTTAGAGAGCAGTCTGGAAGAAACAGTGACGTCAGCTCAGCTCGACAATGTGTTTCTTTCAGGCTCTCTTGGGGCAGCCCAGCAAGCCGCTCTCATGAGCCAGGGATCCTTGGGGCCCTGTCCTGGGATCTGTGCTGGGGTCCTTGGCCTGGAAGGGCCAGTCCTGAGCTTAAGCAGGGATGTGCAGGAGCAGGACATGCTCACTCCTTTCCTCCTTCCCGAGCCCCGCAGTGAGATGCTCCAACTGCCGCCGCTGCAGCCTCTAGTTCTCCGAGAGAGGCATGTGAGCAGGAAGGGAGGGGCTTCGAAGCCATGTGGAAAGGATCTTTATCTCTGGGTCCTTGTCAAGGTCTCGGCTGTGTGACACTTGTGCTGGGGTGATATGAGTGGCTCTTGGCAAATCAGCACCCCTCCAGCTGCCCGTTCTTGCCCACACTTGATTTCCAGAGCTGGGCTTAGCATCTGAATGTGGTTCAAAGGGGGATGGTCTCTGGCACGGGCACGGGGACCCCCACAGTCCCCACTGTACACCAGGGCACTGCTCTCTTGCCTCTGAGGCCCCCTGGAGCTAAGCCCTTCTCCAGCCTCAGACGGGGCTGGCACAGACTGCAGGCCCCTCCCCGGGCCCCTGTCCAGGACGGCCGCCGGGACGGCTGTGGCCGGGCCCGTGTCTGCCCATCTCCCTGGCTCCTGTAGGAATTTTCCTTGACACGAGACAGAGTAGAGCAGGAGACGGCAGGCAGGGAGGCAGGAGTCGAGGGGAGGAGGAGAAGAGGCAGACGGGCAGGCGGGGCATGGGGAAGTCAAGTTCTTGGTGCCCTGTGCTGGGTAAAATGTTGCTCTTGGCCACAGCTAAAGCCACACTTGGTGGAATGCCCCAAACCCTATGCTTTGGGTTGTACCCATCCACCCTCAGCAAGACATCTGGATAACAGCCGCCCTCTGCCCTGGGGAGCAGGGAAGGAAAAGGACCTCACCTGGGAAAGCTGCCAGCCCTGGGTGGGTTCGAGGCAGATGTAGGTCAGAAGGCGGGCAGGGCCCCCCGACTCTGCCCACAGGTTCCTGGGGCCAGTCTTCAGAGCTGGGGACAGGGGTATGTTCAGAAAACGCTTAGACCCATTTTCCTTGTAAAGAATCTAAAGTGAGAGATGGAAGGATCTGGGTGGGTTAGGGGGTGATCACAGGTCTCTTGCGTCTTCTGGCATTCAGGGGAGCCCCCTCCTCCATGAAAGGATATCGATGAGGGCAAGACCCATGGTCCTGTGGGTCCTACCTGTGTGGTGCGTGAACTCAGATTCCTTTGCAACCCAGAGCTCAGGTCTGCTTCTGCCCATTAGAGGGCACTGGTCGGGAGAGAAAATCATCTGTACCCCAGCACATGGGTCTTTTCCTCCCTTCTTCAGAACTTGCCAGCATGCTGGTCTCTCTTCACCCTACAAAAGCAGTGCCCTAAAAATGCACATCCAATGGGCCACACTGCCCAAGCCCCTCACATTTTAAGGTGTGCGTGTGTGTGTGTGTGTGTGTGCGTGCGTGGATGTTCCTGGTGATCCTGTGCCTAAATCCAAAAGAATTAAACTCCAGTGGTGTATTTTAAGATGCTAGCAGGCTGGCACCAGGGATATCTTAGCACATTGCATCAAGGAAGATGGTTACAGGTTTCCCTGGTGCCCCATACCATACCTGGCATGTAGTGGGCACTCGGTAATCCTCTGTTGAATGATGAATGCAAGGGCTCAGCTTCTGGATACAGTCCTCAAAGCCAAAGGCTGCTGCAGCTGTTCCACCTGTAAACAAGTAAGCAAATTGGTGGGCACTGTAACCCTGAGCCCAGTGGGCAGGAACGGTCGCTGCACCATGGCTTGGGAGGAGGAGGAGCCTGTGCTCTCTGGCGTCTTTCTGGCTACCCCTCCGGGTGAAGTGTAATGTGCTTTGCTGTCGGACACACCTAGGTCTAATCTGAGCTCCAGCACCTCCCCACTGTGGAACCTGGGGCAAGCGGCTCCATCGCTCTGAGCCTGTTTGCGCATTCTAAGGATCAGGTATTCTAAGGATCAGGCATTCTAAGGATCAAGCTTTCTAAGGATCAAGCTCAGCGGTGTAGGGAAGGCACCATGGCCAGAGCCTGGCTGTCAGTGGTGGCTTTTCAGGGGTAGCGGGGCTTTGTCAGAAGGAATCTCTGATAAACTTTGGGCTACTCCTGGGTCCAGGAACATGCCGGCCATTGCACATCACACACAGGATGGGCTGCAGGACTGGGCTCTGTTTCCTTGTGTTTCATGGCTGCAGGTCACCGGCCCTACTCAGGCAGCCTCCTTCCACAGCGAGGGCCAAAGACGAACAAAGCTCCTCACTGCTAGGAAATGGGTTCTCTCTGGCTAGCCTAATTCCAGCCTGGATGAAGTGCCACCCTGCTGGGCTCCCTAACACCTGTGCCGTTCCTGGTCCTAACATCCCATACCATAGCTGCCAGGGACTCTATTGCCCAAGGGAAGGGGCATCTTGTTCCATTCGTCCCGAGAATCCAGCTCCCTGCCAGGTACGTAGTAGACACTCAATAAACACCTGTTGAACAAATGAGCAAAAGAGCGTGAGACTTCAGCACTAGGTCAACTTGTATTCCCCATGGTTCCGCTTGAGCCTTAAACGGTGCAGCATCACAAGCCCTCTTTTCTCCCCATCCTACTCTTCTATGCATCTAGTCGAGTTTCCTGGAATAAACAAAATGCTCCCTTAGTCCCCAGGGTGGGGCTTATTTGTCATTTTTCTAAGTGGAAAATAATGTGTACTTACTGTAAAAAAGGACTTGACTTTTACAGGGGAAAGAAAGAGAGGCCAAAATAAGAAAATGGTAAGCATCTGTATTTTCATCACCACAGATAATTGCTGTTGGCAGCCCGGTGGGTGGCCTTTGGGTCTTTGTGGTTTTGTGTGTGTGTGTGTGTGTGTGTGCATATGTGTGTGTGCATGTGCATGTGTTTGGGTCTGCATGTTTTCAATCTGCATTTTCAAAACTCATTACTGTATTACAAACTTTCTCTCTCTTTCTTTCTCTTTTTCTTTCTTTCCTTTCTCTCTCTCTTTTCCTTCCTTCCTTCCTTTCTTCTTTTCCTTTTCTTTTTTCTTTTTTTTTTTTGAGACAGAGTCTCGCTATGTTTTCCAGGCTGGAGGGCAGTGGCGTGATCTCGGCTCACTGCAATCTCCGTCTCCTGGGTTCAAGCGATTCTCCTGCCTCAGCCTTCCGAGTAGCTGGGATTATAGGCACGCACCACCACACCCAGCTAATTTTTGTATTTTTTAGTAGAGACGGGGTTTTACCATGTTGGCCAGGATGATATTGAACTCCTGACCTCAAGTGATCCTCCTGCCTCGGCCTCCCAAAGTGCTGGGATTACAGGCGTGAGCCACTGTGCCCGGCCCAAACATCTTTCCATGTCAGTAAATATTCACCTATTTACAGAGACGCCTAACTGGTGCTGCTGGCTGATTCTGCTCCTCAGTCCCTCCATATTATTTCTTTTCTTTTTTCTTTTTTTTTTTTTTGAGATGGAGTCTTGCACTGTCGCCCAGGCTGGAGTGCAGTGGCGTGATCTCGGCTCACTACAAGCTCCGCCTCCCAGGTTCATGCCATTCTCCTGCCTCAGCCTCCCGAGTAGCTGGGACTACAGGCGCCCGCCACCATGCCCGGCTCATTTTTTGCATTTTTAATAGAGACAGGGTTTCCCTGTGTTAGCCAGGATGGTCTCCATCTCCTGACCTCGTGATCTGCCCGCCTCGGCCTCCCAAAGTGCTGGGATTACAGATGTGAGCCACTGCGCCTGGCTCATATTATTTCTTTAAATGTCTTTAGAAAGAGCGCGTTTCCTGGTCTACCACAATCCCCATCCCTCCCTATTGCTGAGTTCGCCACTCTCATCAACCACCTTGTTTTTCTAGTTTCCATCACATGGATGGATGCACTGTAAATTTTTTGTTTTATTTTTTGAGATGGAGTTTTACTCTGTCACCCAGGCTGGAGTGCAGTGGTGCTATTTCACCTCACTGCATCCTTGCCTCCCAGGTTCAAGCAATTCTCCTGCCTCAGCCTCCTGAGTAGCTGGGATTACAGGCATGTGCCATGCCTGGCTAAATTTTGTATTTTTAGTAGAGACAAGGTTTCACCATGTTGGCCAGGCTGGTCTTGAACTCCTGACCTCAGGTGATCTGCCTGCCTCAGCCTCCCAAAGTTCTAGGATTATAGGCGTGAGCCACTGCACTCAGCCATGTATTTCATTAGACTGTCTTCCTGGACATGTAGGTCGTTTGTAACCTTGGTGAATGGAGGCAGTGGTTTCATCTCTTTGAAGCAATAGACTTTCTGAGTGCAGATAGGAGGAGCGTTTCTGGGGCAGATGGCTACATGGCCACACCAGGAGTCAGCATTCTGGTGACAGTGATGTACCTTGGATCTCTGTGTCCCCAGCTGGAGTTGGAGAGAGATTTGGACAGGCTTGTGGCTGGGGCATGTCATCTTTGAATGAGGGCTCTGTACTTGGGATTGATTGAAGGTGAGGAGAGCGTTCAAGCCCTGTTGAGAGTTAGACACCGGATGCTGGTGATGCCTGAGAAATGAGATGGGGCTCCCATTTCCCACGGGCTTGGAGTCGTGGGGACAGGATGAGGAAACCAAGGACTGTAGACCGGTTCGTCCGGATGCTGGGGGAGGGGCACCTACAGCACACCCAGATCTGGGCAACTTCCCGGAGGAGGTGGCCTCAGGCTGAGCTCTGGAGAATACATGGATGGAGAAGGTGGAGGAGAAACAGGCATCCAGACAGAGGAAAGAGCGGGTGCCAGAGGACGAGACCTCAGGTGTGACCTGTTAGGGACTGAGTAGCTTCAGGGAGCTGGAGTGAAGGGGACTCACGCGGGGTGGGGAAGGGCCGATGGAAACGCTCAGGGCTTACTCCCTCCTTTACTGGCATAGGAAGCCCTTGGAGCCAGGGGTGGCATTCAGATTTGCGTTTTTCAAAGCTGCCTCTGGAAGCAGTGTGGGAGACAGATGGGAGGCAGAAAACCAGCCAGGGCTGGGGAAGAAGTGATGGAGAGGAGAGGAGACCTGCAGGGGACTGGCGATGGATGAGATGTGGCGGGTGCAAGGAAGGTGGCATCCAAGTGGCTTGCAGGCTTCTGGCCCGGGCCCCTGCGTGATGGTGTGCATAGCTTTCACCAAGCTGCAAGCCACGGGAGGAGAAGCCAATGTGGTAAGGACGGGGGAGAAGGATATGAGTTAATTGGGGGCTTAAAAGCCTTAGGGCAGGGCAGCCAGGTGCGGTGGCTCACACCTGTAATCCCAGCACTTTAGGAGGCCGAGGCGGGTGGATCGCTCTGAGGTTAGGAGTTCGAGACCAGCCTGACAAACATGGCGAAACCCCATCTCTACTAAAAATACAAAAATTAGCTGGGCGTGGTGGCGGGCACCTGTAATCCCAGCTACTTGGGAGGCTGAGGCAGGAGAATTGTTTGAACCCGGGAGGTGGAGGTTGCAGTGAGCCAAGATTGTGCCATTGTACTCCTGCCTGGGCGACAAGAGCAAAACTCCGTCTCAAAAAAAAAAAAAAAAAAAAAGTCTCAGCGCAGAGCAAAGAGGAGGTGTTCAGCTGTTCAGCAGATGATTGCGTATGTCTAGACCAGCGCTGCCCAGCAGAACCTTCAGCTGTGGTGCAAGGTGCTAAGAGCTGTGCTGTCTAGTATGGCAGCTGCTAGTCACGTGAGCACTTAGAATGTGGCTCCTTGGCTGAGAACTGGATGTTTCATTTTGTTTAACTGACATAGCCCCATGTGGCTTGTAGCCACTGTATTGACATAAACATTTGCAAACCTAGGTCTCAGCAGCCAGGTCAGTGGTACGGACATTGACTGGAGCATTGTCAGCTGAAGATGTGGTGTGGACCAGGACAGGCAGAAAGAGGTCAGGCGCAGTGGCTTCATGCTGATAATCCTAACCACTTTGGGAGGCCAAGGCTGGAGGATTGCTTGAGACCAGCCTGGGAAACATAGCAAGACCCTGTCTCCAAAAAAAAAATTTTTTTTTTAAATTAGCTGGATGTGGTGGCATGTGCTTGTAGTTCCAGCTACCCGGGAGGCTGAGATGGGAGGATCACTTGGGTCCAGGGGTTTGAAGCTGCAGTGAGCCATGACTGTACCACTGCACTCCAGCCTGGGTGACAGAAGGAGACCCTGTATCCTAAATAAATAAATAAATAAATGTAGGAGAATTAGGAGCAAGAAGAGCTGAGAGCTGAGGAACAGCCTGGGAGAGCACCTGTCTTTGGGGGTTGATCAGGAAGGCTAAACACTGGGAGACAGTGTGGGCCAAACCCCAGGGCTGAAGAAGAGGGCAGTCGACATTGGCAGATGCTTAAAGTGTGCACGAAAGAGGAATGCAGAAGGGTGTTGGGTACCACGAGGGTCGTGGGTGATTGTAGCCAAGCAGTCGGGGTGGGGCCAGCAGGAGGAGGGCCAGTGGGATGCTGTGCTGATTATATTCCCAACCTAGAAGCCCCAGGCTGGGGATAAAGCCCTGTCTTATGCCAGGCTTCCTCAGGAGCTGCCTGGAAAATGCTGGGGCTTGTCCAGGCCCCAGACAACCAAATACGTCTGTGCTGCTTGTAAAGGGCTGGGTGCGAAGGGGCACCAGGCCATAGAATTCCCAGGTTCTTTCCTCCCTCTGTCTTGGGAGCGGTCAGTCCCCAAGGGTGTCCCTGCTGCTGGTGCTGGGGAAGTGGGCGGCGGGCCAGGCCACCTGCAGAGTGGGCTCAGGGCAGCTGTTGGTGCCTCTTCTCTCTCACACGGTTCTCAAAGCAGGGGCAAGCCTGCCGCCCGAGGCCTTCCAGCTGGGAGGTGAGCTGAGGACAGCTGCTCTACTCAAGGAAATCTTTGTTTCCACTGGGACGGAATAGGAGCTCTGGAGGCTGGGCTGGCCAAGCGCCCCGAAGGCCGGATGCCTGGTGGCTCATGCGGCCTCCTCGTTTGCAGGGCCTGGGGAAAAATTTACACTGAGTCTCACTCTTCGCTCCAGGTGAGTCCTTCCTGGTGAAGGTGCAGTTGCTCCAAGATGGGAGGGAGATGCTTTAGGATGGGAGAATTCTTGGCCTGTCTTCGCTTCACTTTTTTGTCCCAAGCCAGACCTCATTCCCCTCCAGGGAAGAGGGAACTGTTGCTAATTAACTAGCAAGTAGCCCTGGAAGAGTCTGTATTCATCCCTGGACTTGGGCTTTGGAAGTAACCAAATAAACACCTAAGCCTTAAAAACAAACCCTCCTTCTGCAAGACAGAGGGCAGCTTTTTGGAAACAGGAGAGAGGGAGATTGAGAGAGGAGATGGGCTCCAGGACCCCCGGCATCTCTCAGGAAAAGAGGCTGCTCGCCTCCATCTGGCGAGAATTCCTTCCATAAGGGAACCCCATCCACCACGAGGTTGAGGGGAAGAGGGAGAGTCTGAGACCAGTGGGGGCAGTGCAATTAGAGCAGGGAACATTAGCTATTAAAT
Organism: Pongo abelii; assembly: GCF_028885655.2. Classification (NCBI taxonomy): domain Eukaryota; kingdom Metazoa; phylum Chordata; class Mammalia; order Primates; family Hominidae; genus Pongo; species Pongo abelii. The sequence continues at coordinate 94,473,608 of NC_072004.2, forward strand.
GGGCTTCTAGAAGAGGTAAACACACATCACTCATCAAATGGGAGCCACTCTGCCCCGCTCCTGCCCGTCACTGGAAGAGTTTGGTCAATGGGCAATTAGCATGACGAATGAATGGCTTCTGGCGGGGAGGAAAGGGCTATGAGCAGATGTCACCTGTCAGAAGGACACCCCAATGTGGCACCTTCCTCTTTCTTGGCAACCCAGTACCTGAATCCTCTTGCAGGAACAGGAAAGCTCTATGCTTCTCAACAGGAGAATTCTACCAGACATCACAGCCGAGGGGGAGTGGACTCAGGGCTTCTCTTCTGGTTGGGAGGATTCTGGGGATGTTCCAAAGGTGGCAGGAGGGGGTGGCACGAAGGGGTGGTGATGGCTAAGGGGCCATTGAGGCTGTGTAGAAACCAGGAGTGTTTGGGTGCTGGGCTGAATCGTATTTTTTTTTTTTTTTGAGACAGTCTCGCTTTGTCATCCAGGCTGGAGTGCAGTGACGGGATCTCGGCTCACTGCAACCTCCGCCTCCTGGGTTCAAGCGATTCTCCTGCCTCAGCCTCCTGAGTAGCTGGGATTACAGACACACACCACTGCACCCAGCTAATTTTTGTATTTTTAGTAGAGACAGGGTTTTACCATGTTGGCCAGGCTGGTCTCGAGCTCTTGGCCTCAAGTGATCTGCCCACCTCCGCCTCCCAAAGTGCTGGGATTATAGGCGTGAGCCACCATACCTGGCCTGAATCCAATTCTTGAACTGGAAACCACTAGGTGTGGGATAAAGTCCTATCTTATGCCAAGCTTCCTTGGGAGATGAATGTAAACCGGGGGCGGGGGCAACGTCTAGACCCTGGAAAAGGCAGACGAAGATGCTCGTCTTAGGTGGACTGAGGTCTGGGGGACAGCGGAGCCCCTGGAGGGCATCTGATACAGGCACAGGGTAGGAGGGAGAGTTGACCTTTAGGATCTATTCAAGCAGGCTGGGGACGGATGAGATGTGGATGCACGAGAGGAAAGGGTCTAAACGCCTCTCAGATTTCTGGCCTGCCGTTTGTTCACAGTTACTGCTTCCTCTCTGATGACTTCATTTTAATCTAGAACAGAGCTGTCCAACAGAACTTTCTGCAATGATTGAAATGTTCTATTCTATACTTTCCAACATGGTAACCACTAGCTACATGTGGCTTTTTATGTTTTGAGACAGGGTCTTGCTCTGTTGCCCAGGCTAGGGTGCAGTGGCGCGGTCATGGCTCACTACAGCCTGAACCCCCTGAGATCAATCAATCCTCTTGCCTCAGCCTCCAGAGGAGCTGGGACTACAGGTGCACACCACCATGCCTGGCTAATCTTTGCATTTTTTGTAGAGATGGGGTCCGGATATATTGCCCAGGCTGGTCTTGAACTCCTGGGCTCAGGCGATCCTCCCACCTTGGTCTCCCAAGGTGCTGAGATTACAGACGTGAACCACCGTGCCCGGCCTACATGTATTAATAGTTATTGAATGCTTGAAACGTGGCTAGTGTAGCTGAAGAACTGAATTTTGAATTTTCTTTCATTTTAATTAATTTAAATTTAAATAGCCACACATAGCAGCCACTGTACCGGAGAGCACAGTTCTAGAATGTTACCCACTTAGCATTTTAATTCAACATGTGCTGTTCTGTCTTGAGCTATAATTGGGTACGTGTCTGTTTCCTTCACTAGCCTGTTATATTCTTGAGGTCAGGGAATAGATTTAATTCATGGTTGAATCACTTCCTCCCAAGCTCTTGCACAATGCCATGCAAATCATGGGCATTCAGTAAACCCAGCCTGTGTTAGATTGTCAGCTGAGAGGGCAGCTTGGACTTGTCTGCCAAGGCTCCTTGCAATTCAAAGAGATTATAGGCTTCTTGCCTCTCAGAACAGCTGCTCACCTGATGAGGATTAAAGAAAAAGGAAAACAGTGTTTACAGAATGCTTTTGACAAAAGACCCTGCGCTGGGTGGAGCGTCAGGACAAAGCCCAGGCACATGGTCCCAGAGCTTCAGGGGTCCGCTGTCAGCACGCAGGCATGAGAGCATGGAGGTGAGACAAAAATATAACAGGACTCACTTATTTATTTATTCACCATGCCCAGCTAATTTTTGTATTTTTTTTTTTTTTTTTGAGGTGGAGTCTCGCTCTGTTGCCAGGCTGGAGTGCAGTGGCATGATCTCGGCTCACCACAACCTCCGACTCCCTGGTTCAAGCGATTCTCCTGCCTCAGCCTCCCAAGTAGCTGGGATTGCAGGCATGTGGCACCATGCCCAACTAATTTTTGTATTTTTAGTAGAGACAGGGTTTCACCATGTTGGCCAGGATGGTCTCGATCTCCCGACCTCGTGATCCACCAGCCTCGGCCTCCCAAAGTGCTGGGATTACAGGTGTGAGCCACTGTGCCCGGCCAATTTTTGTATTTTTACTAGAGACAGGGTTTCGCCATCTTGACCAGGCTGGTCTCGAACCCCTGACTTCAAGTGATCCACCCTCCTCAGCCTCCTAAAGTGCTGGGATTACAGGCGTGAGCCACTGCGCCCAGCCAAAAGGCCCAATTTGAAACAAATATAAGGAATCATGAACTTGTGTGTGACTACTGTCTCCTTAAAGGATCTACCACAGAGCTATGAGGCCTGTGGAGGGATAAAAATTATTATTACTACTACAGGGTCTCACTCTGTCACCCAGGCTGGAGTGCAGTGGTGCGATCACGGCTCACTGCAGCCTTGACCTCCTGGACTCAGGTGATCCTCCTACCTCAGTCTCTTGAGCAGCTGCTGGGACTACAGGCGAACACCACCATGCCTGGCTAATTTTTGTGTTTTTGGTAGAGATGGGGCTCCACCATGTTGTCCAGGCTGGTCTGGAACTCCTAGGCTCAAGCAATCCGCCTACCTTGGCCTCCCAAAGTGCTGGGATGATGGGTGTGAGCCACCACAAGCAACCAAGGGATACAATATTTTTTCTTTGTTTTCTTTTTTTTTTGAGACGGAGTCTCACTCTGTTGCTCAGGCTGGAGTACAGTGGCACGATCTTGGCTCACCACAACCTCCGCCTCCTGAGTTCAAGCAATTCTCCTGCCTCAGCCTCCCAAGTAGCTGGGACTACAGGCGCACCCCACCACGCCCTGCTAATTTTTGTATTTTTAGTAGAGACGGGGTTTCACCATGTTGGCCGGGCTGGTCTTGAACTCCTGACCTCAGGTGATCCACCTGCCTTGGCCTCCCAAAGTTTTGGGATTACAGGCGTGAGCCACTGCGCCCGGCCGGGATACAAATTATTAACAAGGACGTGTTCTCAGGCTTCCTGTCCTCCTCTACGTCCTGTGTGTAGCCTGGTTTCTCTTTTCCAGCCTCCCTCCTCCTGTAAAGGGGGATGTGTTCTTGTTGGGGAGAAGGTCGGGTGTAGGTGGAAGATGTGGGGTTGGGGAAGGGATGCTGAAGAGCGGCTGGTCCTCAGGGACATGGAGGGAAGGAAAATGGTCGCCGAATTACCATGGAAATTGGCTCATATTTGCAGGATTTGGGAAAGGCAAGTAAAGAGCTTGAGTCATGCTGGAACTGTCTTCAGTTGCCTTGACTGTGATGAGGCCTGGAGACTGGGCCACGTGGATCTGGATTCACGTGGGTTTCACACCGCTGGTCAAGATGTGCTCAGGGCACTTCCCTGGAACTGCCTAACACGTTCTTCCAGATAACCTTGCTGGGACACAGCCTCCCCACTGTGGGGGGATTTTTGCTGGAAATCACTAACAGTGATCTGGAGCCAAGTTTGGTTAGATGTTGGGCAATACTGTTTTTGCCCAAAAGTGACTAAAATGATCATAATGTTATGACGCTGGCTTTGCTGTGGGATTTGGTAAAATGGTTCTTAAGATCTTTTCAAGAAGGAAAGATTTCAATCTGACTCCAAAGAGCAGGCTTTTGAGGAGAGCCACCACTGCCAAAGTGGCCTTCTCCCTACCAGCCTGAGCCTGGGGCTCTCTGCTGGGGTTTCCCAGCTCCACCCCACCCCGGTGACAGCATCATTCCTAACCCAGCTGCATCCTGGACCCCGTCTCTTCTGACCAAGGTGTAGAAAATCCCTTTGCTAGACTAGAAAGAGATAGACCAACATAAAAACAAATGCTGGAGACATTTTTTGGAGACATTTGGAGACCACGTTTGGAGACATTTTTTGTTGTCATAACTAGAGGTAGTGGTGCTAATGGCATCTGGTGGGGACAGTCCAGGGTTACTGCTAAGCATCCTACAGCATGCAGGCTAGCCTCCCACCACAGGGGATTATCTAGGCCTAAACCTCAGTGGTGCCAGGGTTGGCCAGGTGCGGCGGCAAACGCCCGTAATCCCAGCACTTTGGGAGGCCGAGGCAGGTGGATCACCTGAGGTCAGGAGTAGTTCAAGACCAGCCTGGCCAACATGGCGAAACCCTGTCTTTACTAAAAATACAAAAATTAGCCGGGTGTGGAGGCGCATGCCTGTAATCTCAGCTACTAGGGAGACTGAGGCAGGAGAATAACTTGAACCTGGGAGGCGGAGGTTGCAGTGAGCCAAGATTGCGCCACTTCACTCCAGCCTGGGTGACAGAGCGAGACTCCGTCTCAAAATAAAACAAAACAAAAAAAACCACCAATCCCTCAATGGTGCCGGGGTTGAGATACCACAGAGTAGAATAATCCAAGGTAGCTTTTTAATGCCTTTTGTAGTTACTTTCCAACCTCTCTGAAATAGATATGTGTGTGTGTGTATATATATATGTAAATATGTATATATATGTAAACAAGTGTATGTATATATATAAAATTTGGGATTCAGGAAAAAAATGTTTAAAGAAAGGAAAATCTCTTTTCCTTTTAACTGGTACAAGTTTGCCACTTAAAAGGAAAAAACAGAGTAATTATTAAGGCACCAAGGAGAAACAGAGGAAATACAGAAATAGAGAAATAAACAAATTTAGAGAATTCAATCTGACAAATATTTGCTGAGCACCAGTGACGTTCAGGGTGCTGTGGGATGCTTGGCTGGGGGACGTCCCAGCCCTGGAGGAGGTCACCCACGGTCTGCTGAGTAGACTCTCATAGGCTAGACAAACTGTCTGCAGTAGGAGACAATAAGAAAAACAAAATTATGGCGCCCGCCTATAATCCCAGCACTTTGGGAGGCCAAGGCAGGTGGATTGCTTGAGCTCAGGAGTTTGAGACCAGCCGGGGAAACACGGTGAAACCGTGTCTTTACGAAAAAACAACAAAAAAAAAATTTAGCTGGGCGTGGTGGCGTGTGCCTGTAGTTCCAGCTACTTGAGAGGTTGAGGTAGGCAGATGGCCTGAGCCGGGAGGGTTGAGGCTGAGTGAGGCAGAGTGAGACCCTGTATCAAAAAAGAAAACTAAAACCGAGGATGGAGAATTTTTCCCAGTTGAGGGGCCTGGGAAGGCTTCAGGAAGACTATGAGACCTTGAGTTGGGTGTTGAAGACAAGGGGGGCAGGATTTTATTGTCATCTGTTGTCAGCCTGTCTGAGTTCAAATGCAGCCACCCTGCTCAAAAATCAGTCTTGGCCCGGCGTGGAGGATCACGCCTGTAATCCCAGCACTTTGGGAGGCTGAGGTGGGCGGATCACTTGAGCCCAGGAGTTTGAGACCAGCCTGGGCAACATGGTGAAAATTTGTCTCTACAAAAAAAAAAAAAAAAAATTAGCTAGGTGTGGTAGTGCATACCTGCAGTCCCTTCTACTTGTGAGGCTGAGGTGGGAGGATGGCTCAAGTCCAGGAGGCAGAGGCTGCAGTGAGCCGAGATTGCACCACTGCACTCACTCACACAGTGAGATCCTGTCAAAAAAAAAAAAAAAAAAAAAAAAAAAATCAGAATTTTAGGCTAATTAGCTTCTCCAAGTCTCTGTTTTCTCATTTACAAATTTGGTACAGTAATGAATGAATATTGTCTCTCTACAGGATTAATTGTGGGGCCATCTGTGATGAGATAAAAATTAATGAGGAAGTGTTCTCAAACCTAACCAGACGGATGGCTGGAGAGAGAACTTAGATGTGTATTTTATAAATTACCATGTGCACATACACACTTTCTTTGGCAAGTGGTGGGAGGTATCAGAGATTCTGGGTGGGGGCTGTGGCCTAAGCAGCTCCTTGGTCATTGGGATGGTCTCTGGGCCCTGACACATGGGAGGGACAGCTGGCTGGTAGGACACTTGGAGGTCGGGGCTCCAGCTAAGCCACTGCAGGGATGGGGCGGGGGCCATGCAGGGCGGTGAAGACCGGGTGTAGGTATGTGTGACAGGGGAGGAGAGAGGTTCGGGGGGGCCAGCCTTGCTTTCCTCACTGTCACCTCGGAGGCTCTATCGGGAGAGCCCTGGACTCCAGATCTTCCCCTGCAATGTTGACTTGGTGTGAGGGCTCTGTGGGGAGCCCTTCAGACTTCACTCAAGAGCCCACTAAAGGCCGGGCGCCGTGGCTCACGCCTGGAATCCCAGCACCTCGGGAGGCTGAGGTGGGTGGATCACTTGAGGTCAGAAGTTCCAGACCAGCCTGGCCAACGTGGTGAAACCCCATCTCTACTAAAAATACAAAAATTAGCTGGGCGTGGTGGCGCGTGCTTGTAATCCCAGCTGCTTGGGAGGCTGAGGCAGGAGAATCACTTGAACCCAGGAGGCGGAGTGAGCCGAGATCACGCTGCTGCACTCCAGCCTGGGTGACAGAACAAGACTCCATCTCAAAAAAAAAAAAAAAAAAAAAAAAAGCCCGCTACAGCCATCCCCTGCAGAGGCTCCAAAGCCCCCAAGCGATGGCATGTGTGGAAGAAATTCCCGGCTTCCCAAGATGAGTAAGACGTCGCGGTCATCTTGGTGTGTAATATGGGCAGAGAAAGAAATCTGTCTCAGGATTTTAACTTTCCTTAAACATAAGAGGAGTTAGAGGAGGAAGAGTCTGGCCCAGGGCCTTTGGAGATGAGCCCTTGCTTTCACTGTTTGCCTCTCAAGAAAGAGCTGGAGTCCACACTGGCCTAGCAGCCGGGAGTGAGGGACGCTTCCCACCCACCTTCTCACTGGGTGGCGGTGTGTTGAATAAGGTGTTCCCACGGGGCCTGCGACATTTCGAGTTTTACATTTTGGTGAACAAAGAGGGGTTAGAGTTGACCACAGTCACTGTGCCCCTCGGTGGGGAGGTTTCGGCCCACCTGAAATGGCTGGGCCTGCGACTCCTGATGCCAGATTCCTGGGCGAGGGAAGCGAGCTGCTCACAGGGTGGCAGGTGGGCGTTCGCCTAATGTGGGCCCAAGCGCCTCCTGTCAGGGGCTCCCTGGACTCCCCACCTCCGTGAGCACCCCTTTCTAGAAGGATTGTCCCAGTGCTGGATGGAGGGGGTCCTGCCCCAAGCTTTTGCCAAAAGCTCCAGGAGTGAGAGACGTGGGGTTGGCTTCCTGGAAGGATGACTGCTCTGTGGGGCTGGGCTTGGCACATCCCTAAAGTAGATGCCAAGGACACTCGCTGATGCGCCGCCTGGTGGCCAGAAAGCAGCTTGCAGCCACCTTCCTATCCACCTGCCCACCGGTGAAGGACCTGGTCATTGAGCCAGCTTTGCTTTGAGTTAAGGGATGATGATCATTCAAAGCTTACTTGGGATTTTTCTTACTGTCCTAAGAGGGGTGGTAAACGATTGTCTGTGGGGCCAGCGGCTGATAGACTCTCCTTCCCGAGAGGCTGGGTGGGCAGAGACAGCACCTTGCTCAGCAACCCTTCAACACCAGCCTGACTGGCTGAGGCTCTGGGGGCACAGTGTGTGTGCACATGTGAAGGTGTACATGTGAGCACATGTGTGCATGAGTGGAAATGCATGCATGTGAATGAGTTGAGAGTATGTGTGGGTGCATGTGAGTGTGCATGTGATGTGGTTATATGCATGTGAATGTGTGCATGTGTGTGCACGTGTGTTGAGTGTGCGTGTGGATTGCATGTATGTGAATGTGCATGTGTGTGGATTGCATGTATGTGAATGTGTGTGCATGTGTGGGTTGCATGTATGTGAATGTGTGTGCATGTGTGGGTTGCATGTGTATATGTGAATGTGTGTGCATGTGTGGGTTGCATGTGTATATGTGAATGTGTGTGCATGTGTGTGGATTGCATGTATGTGAATGTGTGTGCATGTGTGTGGGTTGCATGTATGTGAATGTGTGTGCATGTGTGTGGATTGCATGTATGTGAATGTGTGTGCATGTGTGTGGGTTGCATGTATGTGTGTGCATATGTGGATTGCATGAGTGCATGTGATGGTATATGTGAGTGCATGTAAGAGTGTGTGCATGTGTGGATTGCATGTATGTGAATGTGTGTGCATGTGTGGGTTGCATGTATGTGAATGTGTGTGCATGTGTGGGTTGCATGTGTATATGTGAATGTGTGTGCATGTGTGTGGATTGCATATATGTTGTGTGCATGTGTGTGGGTTGCATGTATGTGAATGTGTGTGCATGTGTGTGGATTGCATGTATGTGAATGTGTGCATGTGTGTGGGTTGCATGTATGTGTGTGCACATGTGGATTGCATGAGTGCATGTGATGGTATATGTGAGTGTGCATGTAAGAGTGTGTGCATGTGTGGATTGCATGTATGTGAATGCATGTGTGGGTTGCACGTATGTGAATGTGTGTGGATTGCATGCATGTGAATGCGCATGTGTGGATTGCATGTATGTGAATGTGTGTGCATGTTTGGGTTGCATGTATGTGAATGTGTGTGCATGTGTGGGTTGCATGTACGTGAATGTGTGTGCGTGTGTGGATTGCATGTATGTGAATGTGTGTGCATGTGTGGGTTGCATGTATGTGAATGTGTGTGCATGTGTGTGGATTGCATATATGTGAATGTGTGTGCATGTGTGGGTTGCATGTATGTGAATGTGTGTGCATGTGTGGGTTGCATGTATGTGAATGTGTGTGCATGTGTGAGTGGATTGCATGTATGTGAATGTGTGTGCATGTGTGTGGATTGCATGTATGTGAATGTGTGTGCATGTGTGGGTTGCATGTATGTGAATGTGTGTGCATGTGTGAGTGGATTGCATGTATGTGAATGTGTGTGCATGTGTGTGGATTGCATGTATGAATGTGTGTGCATGTGTGGATTGCATGAGTGCATGTGATGGTATATGTAAGTGTGCATGTAAGAGTGTGTGCATGTGTGTGGATTACATGTATGTCAATGTGTGTGCATGTATGGATTGCATGTAAGTGTGCATGTGATATGGGTACATGTGTGCATGTGTGTGCATGTGTGTTGAGTGCGCATGTGATTTGGGTATGTGTGCATGTGAGTTGTGCATGTGTGTTGAGAGTGCATGTGAGCATGTGGATTGCATGTGTGTTGAGTGCATGTGTGTGGATTGCATGTATGTGCGTGTGTGCATGTGTTGAGAGTGCATGTGAGCGTGTGGATTGCATGTGTGTTAAGAGTGTGCATGTGAGTGCGTGGATTGCATGTGAGTGTGCATGTGAATGTGTGGGTTGCATGTGAGTGTATGTGAATGTGTGTGCATGTGTGGATTGCATGTGTGTTGAGTGTGCATGTGTGTGGGTTGCATGTATGTGAATTGTGTGCATGTGCGTGTGTGCACATGCGTTGTGTGTGTGTGCATGCATTGGTGTGTGAAAGTGGTTGTCCTCCCAGAAGCTGTGTAACTGCAGCATTTCCCAGTGGCGTGAGGCTGTTTCTCTTTGCAGCTCCTTCCTAACTCGGTGCCTTCCCCGTGTGTTTCTTTCCCACCAGGGCCCGGCAGGAAGATGGGCTCCCGTGGACAGGGACTCTTGCTGGCGTACTGCCTGCTCCTGGCCTTTGCCTCTGGCCTGGTCCTGAGTCGTGTGCCCCATGTCCAGGGGGAACAGCAGGAGTGGGAGGGGACTGAGGAGCTGCCGTCCCCTCCGGACCATGCCGAGAGGTGAGGGGCCACGAGGGTGTAATAGCAGGAGCTCTGGCTCTGGCCATGCTGAGCCTGGGCCTTGGGACCCCTGGGGGTGTTGGTTCACTGTGAGATGTGAAGGCGAGAAAGCCGAAGCTAAGCCGTGGCCCTGCTGGAGGCTGGTCCTGCAGGACGGACGAGCTATTCCTCCTTTCAGTGGCTTGGGCACCTCACCTGAAACTGCGGACAGTGATCCAGCCTCACCACGAGCCTAAAGGAGTGGGGTCTGCAAGTGGCTTTGCAGCTGCCTCCTTAAGAAAAGAGCAGACCAAGCTCCCAACCCGCCCTCCGGTTTGTCTTTCCATTCTCACTTTGTCCGCTGAGAATATCTGCTGGGGTCCTAGGCACCACTTGGAGGCAGGGAGAGGTGGAGCATGGCCTTAAGAGAGATGCTGGACCAAGAGCTGGTGTCCACAGCCCACGCGTCTCATCACACTGCAGGACAGGAGAGGACAACAGATACTGGGTAGGCCAAGTATCAGCTTCCCTTGAAAGGTTGCGAAGGACTCTGGATGGCATCTGCCTTCGTGTTTACGACCTGCAATGACAGAGAGACTCCGGCTGACCTGGGACGTTTCCTAGGGAAGCCGAGTGCTTCACCTAACTGCCATGTATCCAGCGTGAGGTCCTGGAGACCCGGCGACAGCTCAAGCCTGGCTTGGAGTCTCTTCATGATTTTGAGTGTTGGGCTGACTTGATACTTGAGGCTTCAGGCTAACTTCAGTGTACAATGGGATTGGACAGGATTTGAGGCTGAGTCACACCATTCCGTTCTTTCTTCCTCTCCCTCCTCTTTCTTTGATTGAGCCCCTCCTATCAGTCAGGCCATCCCCCAGGCACAGGGGGACACATGAGTGGCATAGTCCTGGCCTCCAGGAGCTCTGAGGCCAAGAGGGAGGCAGACCCATGAGAGACAGGGTGGCACGGTGGGCTTTGTAGTAGGGGTGCACCCATGACGCTGGAGGCAGGGCCAGGAGAGGGAGGAGTGGGGCCCAGGAAGACTGAGAGGAGTGAACTGGGTCTTGAAGCACACCTGGGGGCCTCCCAGGTGCAGAAGGAGGGGAAAGCCACCTGATAGCCAGAAAGGCATGGCTGGCAGTGTTTGTTGGGGCTGGTGGGTGGTTTGGGATGGTGAGACCCAGTGCTGGAGGCTGGAGGACAGGAGGGCAGTTGAGCCTGGAGGCAGCTGGGTCTAGTTGGGGAGGGTCTCACCTGAGCTCAATCCTAGAAAGAACAAGAGGAGTCATGGGAAAGCTTGAATTGGATGGTGTTCTTGGAAGAATGCCAGAGGGAGGCAGCAGAGAGGATGAGCTGGTGCAGGGAGGGGCAGATTCCAAGCGAGAGTCGAAATGGCAGGGGTGCATCAGAGATGATGAGGGCCCTGGGCTCAAGTCTGGAGGTGCCTTGAGGCTGGGGGCCCAGGACTCTGCTGAAGGTTGTGGCAGGGGGTGGGGGGAGTCAGGGGTGACGCTGAAGGCTCCACCCTGGGCACCCGCTGTTGATGCCGGGAACAGAGCTCAGAAGATTCCAGGGGCGAAGGGATGGGGACAGGGGTTTCGGTTTTGCACACATGACATTTGTGGGGCCTGTTGCATCTCCAGATGGAGACTTCTGGTGAGAAGTTTGAAGTCAAGGTCTGGGGCTTAGGAGAGAGGTAGGGGTGAAATGTCCATCTGGGAGTCCTGGGCTTATGGGTAGCTGAACTTAGGGCACAGAGATCCGTTTCCTGGACAGTCTGGGGTGCAGAAGTGGGAGCAGCATTAGATGAGGAGCTGGCCCATCCAGGGGGACTTTGCTGTCTCCATGGGTCTGCACGGCTCTACAGCCTGGGCAAGAAGAGCCACAAGCCAGAGCACACGTGATGCCATGAGGGGCCGCGAGGTGGCAGCCAGGAGCCGCCGCCATCCATCCTGCCTGCGGGCTTGTCCTTCCAATGTCAGGTTGGAAACATAAAAGAGTCTCTCCAGCGGCTACAGCTGAGAGGAATCCTAAAGATCCAGTTGAACCTTTTTATTTGCAGACGAGTCAGCTTCATATGTTATTTTCTAGCATCACAGATATACGATAGGGAGTCCCAGCATTGTCTTGTGTCACCCAAAGACCCTCTCCTAGAGATGTGGATTTCTCCCGAGCAGCCCCCATCTTGCGTGGCACTCAGTTGATTGCTGTGTGTTTCCAGGACTGTCATTGCCTTTAACAGAGGGCAGGGGGCTCGTTCTGTAGTGAGGATCCCAGAGTGGGCCATGAGCCCACCAGCGTGAACACAGAGCCTTGTGGGTCCAGGTGAGAGAGTGAGAAGGCAGGTCAGGCATGCCAGAACCACTGGCAGCAGAAGAGAGAAGGGTTTCCAGGCCTGAGAGTTGCTGACTTTCACTGTGATTCTTTATTCCCTCAGGGCTGAAGAACAACATGAAAAATACAGGCCCAGTCAGGACCAGGGGCTCGCTGCTTCCCGGTGCTTGCGCTGCTGTGACCCCGGTACCTCTATGTACCCGGTGACCGCAGTGCCCCAGATCAACATCACTATCTTGAAAGGTCAGATGGCTGCAAAGACAAGCACGGGGTGGCCAGGCTGCTCTCTGCTGATCCAGAGGAAGGGATGGAGTCTTTAGGGTGGGGCTGGGCGAGAGCAGAATGTCTCCCTCGGGACAGGGAGCAGAGGCAGGCAGGCTGTCATCTAGAGGGGAAGGCACAGGAAATTCTGATTTTGAGGCTCTGGCCCCTCTCCAAGAGGAGGGGTTGGAAAGGGGCCCGCAGGACCAAGAGCAGGAGAGGGAGCCCAGTGGCTGCTTGGGGCCTCATCCCTCCAGTTGTATGTGGACACCAGGCTTCTAGGCCCTTTGCTTTGGGGCTTGGTCCCCCAGCCTGCTTTCTGAAATGCCACCTGCTCGCCCTGGTCCTGCACACGGCAGATAACCCTGCACAGCCCCGTGAAATCGAACTGGGAACACTTGCAGCCTAGATCCTGAGCCGGCCCCGACATCTGGAGTTCATTTGCTCAGAGCAAGCCGTGGGTCTGGCCGCAGAGCCCATTGCTTTTGGACGAACCAGTATGTTCCATTTTTTTTTTTTTTTTTTTTGCCAGGGCTTTCCAGAAGGAAAAAAAATTATTGCTTCTGGGCGAAAATAGAACCATCCTTGAGGTTGAGTCTGTTTGCTTGGCCAGTTTGGGAATCACAATACCTCTGTGCCAGGCTGGGAAGCCGCCTGTGGCGGGGGGCTGGGGGCAGGAGTGAAGCTTCTGCCAGGTCAGGGCTGTGAGGACGAATCAGGACAGCGCCAGGGACCAGAGCGTGAGCAGCCAAGGCTCAGGACACCACTGGATTGCTCCATTAACAGCATGCGTTTTCCCGTCCCTTTTAGGGGAGAAGGGTGACCGCGGAGATCGAGGCCTCCAAGGGAAATATGGCAAAACAGGCTCAGCAGGGGCCAGGGGCCACACTGGACCCAAAGGGCAGAAGGGCTCCATGGGGGCCCCTGGGGAGCGGTGCAAGAGCCACTACGCCGCCTTCTCGGTGGGCCGGAAGAAGCCCATGCACAGCAACCACTACTACCAGACGGTGATCTTCGACACGGAGTTCGTGAACCTCTACGGCCACTTCAACATGTTCACCGGCAAGTTCTACTGCTACGTGCCCGGCATCTACTTCTTCAGCCTCAACGTGCACACCTGGAACCAGAAGGAGACGTACCTGCACATCATGAAGAACGAGGAGGAGGTGGTGATCTTGTTCGCGCAGGTGGGCGACCGAAGCATCATGCAAAGCCAGAGCCTGATGCTGGAGCTGCGGGAGCAGGACCAGGTGTGGGTACGCCTCTACAAGGGTGAACGCGAGAACGCCATCTTCAGCGAGGAGCTGGACACCTACATCACCTTCAGTGGCTACCTAGTCAAGCATGCCACCGAGCCCTAGCTGGCCGGCCACCTCCTTTCCTCTCTCCACCTTCCACCCCTGCGCTGTGCGGACCCCAGGGCTCAGCACCAGGCTGACCCCACCGCCTCTTCCCCCATCCCTGGACTCTGCCTCCCTGGCTTTGGCATTCAGGAGACGCCCTGCACACACGGAAAGCCAAAGCGGTCGGTGCTCCCAGATCCCGCAGCCTCTGGAGAGAGCTGACGGCAGATGAAATCACCAGGGCGGGGCACCCGCGAGAACCCTCGGGGACCTTCTGCTGCCGTCTCTGCACACATCCTCAAGTGACCCCGCACGGCGAGACGCGGGTGGCGGCAGGGCGTCCCAGGGTGCGGCACCGCGGCTCCAGTCCTTGGAAATAATTAGGCAAATTCTAAAGGTCTCAAAAGGAGCAAAGTAAACCGTGGAGGACAAAGAAAAGGGTTGTTATTTTTGTCTTTCCAGCCAGCCTGCTGGCTCCCAAGAGAGAGGCCTTTTCAGTTGAGACTCTGCTTAAGCGAATTTCCAAAAGTTAAAGTTCTGGGGTCAGGGGAGGGGCTGGGGGCAGGAAACTACCTCTGGCTTAATTCTTTTAAGCCACGTAGAAGCTTTCTTGAGGGACGGGTGGACCCTGATATCCCTGTGGCCTTGAGCAAGGGCTCTGCTGGTCTTTCTGAGTCATAGCTGCGAGGTGATGGGGGCTGGGGCCCCAAGTGTCAGCCTCCCAGAGGGACAGCTGAGCCCCCTGCCTTGGCTTCGGGTGGTAGAAGCAGCCGAAGGGCTCCTGACAGTGGCCAGGGACCCGTGGGTCCCCCAGGCCTGCAGACGTTTCTATGAGGGGCAGAGCTCCTGGTACATCCATGTGTGGCTCTGCTCCACCCCTGTGCCACCCCAGAGCCCTTGGGGGCGGGGTCTCTATGCCTGCCAACCTGGCATTGGCTTTCTGTGCCTCCTCCCGCACGAATCAGCCCCAGAAGGCCCCGGGGCCTTGGCTTCTGTTTTTATAAAACACCTCACACAGCACTGCAGTCTCCCATCTCCTCGTGGGCTAAGCATCCCCATTTCCATATGTGTTGTGTTGGTTGGCAGCGAGGCTGATCCAGACTCTTTCTGCCCCCCCCACCGCCCTCATCCAGGCCTCTGACCAGTAGCCTGAGAGGGGCTTTTTCTAGGCTTCAGAGCAGGGGAGAGCTGGAAGGGGCTGGAAAGCTCCCGCTTGCCTGTTTCTCAGGCTCCTGTGAGCCTCAGTCCTGAGACCAGAGTCAAGAGGAAGTGCACGTCCCAACCAGCCGTGTCAGGATTCACTCTCAGGAGCTGGGTGGCAGGAGAGGCAATAGCCCCTGTGGCAATTTCAGGACCACCTGGAGCAGGGTTGTGGCATCTCCACGGTGCTCTGGCCCTGCCCATGGCCACCACATTCTCTGATCTTCAGGAACCCCATAGCCCCTCTCCACCTCACCCCACATTGATGCCCAGGGTCACTCTTGCTACCCGCTGGGCCCCCAAACCCCCGCTGCCTCTCTTCCTTCCCTCCATCCCCCACCTGGTTTTGACTAATCCTGTTTCCCTCTCTGGGCCTGGCTGCCGGGATCTGGGGTCCCTAAGTCCCTCTCTTTAAAGAACTTCTGCGGGTCAGACTCTGAAGCCGAGTTCCTGTGGGCGTGCCCGGAAGCAGAGCACCACACTCGCTGCTTAAGCTCCCCCAGCTCTTTCCAGAAAACATTAAACTCAGAATTGTGTTTTCAGCATCCTGCCTCGTCAGTTTGCTCTTTAAACCGAATCCTCATCGTCTTCTCCTCTGCACTCAAGGCCCACTCCTGCCTGGGAGACCCTCAGCTTCGTACCTGGGGACATTGGTACCCAGCAGGTGCATGCTGGACCCTGAATTGCCTTGCTCCTCCAGGGGGTGCAGCCTCCCATGGGAGGGGCAGCCAGATTGTGTCTCAGCTGCAGCTGAATGTGTGCCTGAGTCGGGCGCCTGGGGCCTGGGTGGGCCTGGGTGGGTCTGAGAGGTGGGTGGGAGGCAGGGGCTTGATCTTCTGAGCAGGACCGCACTGTCCCCCCGGGAGGGAGAGAAACTGTGGAGGTAGCAGCTTGGCTGTGGCTCTGCAGCCTGGACACACTATTCCTTTCCTAGGGCTGCCGTGGAAACCGGGGTTGGGGTGTGGGTGGCATAAGGCTCTAGCGGAGGGTCCTTCCTGCCCCTTACAGCTATTGGTAGCCCCAGGCACTCCTTGGCTTGTGGCTGCATCTCCTCAGGCTCTGCCTCCATCTTCATGTGGCTTTCCCTCCATGTGTCTCAAATCTTCCTCTCCCTTCCCTTACTATAATACCTGTTGTTGGATTTAGAGAATCAGGTAAATATTTAGGGCCCACTGTAAATCCAGGACAGTCTTCTCTCTAGATCCTAACTTAATTACATCTGCAAAGACTATTTCCAAATAAGGTGACATTCACAGGTAGCAGAGGTGAGGACTTGGACATATCTTTTTTTGGGGGCTACAGTTCAACCTCTACCATGGCTTGCAGCTTGAATACACCCATCAGCAGCCCCTTCTGTTCTCCTGTGGTACAGAGCAGATGTTCCTTCTTCTCTCCATCACTTGCCAACTGGGTTAACAGCCAGGCACTGATCCAGCTGCCAGCGGGCAGCACAGAAGCTACCTTGCTCTCTCTGGTGCCAGCAGGCTGCAAACGGCTGATCTCCTTCCTCTGCCCGCTCCTGGGGTGAGGCCACGTGGTCATGCTTGGCCTTGGGCTAGAGCCAGACTGGATCAGGTGGACCCTGCAATCCTGCTCTCTGTGGGAGAAGGAGCAGGCCCCCACCTCTGCAGAGTTCAGGCCACTCAGCAGAGGACGTTCTTCCCAGGCAGTGGGGAGCAGGGGCTAAGTGCCCTTCCCAGAGGTGCCTGGAGGGAATCAGCCAGCTTCATACAGGTGCCCAATGACAACCCTCTCTGGAGACTGAGTCATGTGGACCATGTAATACTTGTTTCTCTGCTGCCCAAATTCCCGTGGGAAAAGAGGCAGGGTCTGCTCCAGGGCCCGCTCCGTGCTCCTTTTAACACCCCTCTATCTTTGGGGTTTCCCCACCCCCAATATTTTCAGGCTGGCATTTATGCTCCACCCATTCTTCCTCCAAATATTTCCCTTGCTCCTGCTTTGTGGTAGACCATGTGCTAGGCACTGGAGGCATAAGGACAGATAAGATATGGTCCTTGCCTTCCTGAGGACTTTCCCAGGGTTTTGACTGCCGTGTGACACAGAAGTCAGCCTTCTCAGAAGAGCTGCATGCTTGGTACCAAGTGATCTGCTCCACCTGATGCCCTCCCCAAGCAGTTGATCTTGACGGGGTCCTCTCCCAGTTTCCTGTCCCAAGCTGGTGAGAAATTGGCTAGCCATCTCAGTAAAGGGTCTGGAAAACTCAGTTGTAATACAAGTATCAGTGTTTCAGCAAAAGGACTTAGAAATGGCTGATGACTCAGCCCAACGAAATAACTGCTTATGTTAGGACTTTCAGGAGCTTTTGTAGCCAGGGATGGGGATGAGGAGGGCATGGCCCACACTAGTCCTCAATGATAATTTTCTGTAAGGTCCATTATGGGAATGCAGTGGCGTGATGACAAGCTGATTTTATTGGGCCATAATGACTAGCATAAGATGAGACATTGTTGCCCAGATTATTAAAAAAATAGAATGTAACAGAAAATAATAAATAATGCAAGATGTCAACGTCCCAACATGCAAAAGAATGGAGTTGGGCCCCTACCTCACACCATATACAAAAATTAAACATGGATCAAAGGCCTAAATATTAGAGCTAAAACTACAAAATTCTTAGAAGAAAGCCCAGGCGTACATCTTTATGACCTTGGATTAGGTGATGATTTCTTAGGTATGATACCAAAGGTACAAGCAACAAAAGAAAAAAAATAGATCAACTGCATATCATCAAACTTGTAAATTTCTGTTTCAAAGGACACCATCAAGTAAGTGAAAAGACAACTCACAGAATGCGAGAAAATATTTGCCAATCCTATATCTGATAAGAGACTCATATCTAGAATATTTAAAGAACTCTTGCAACTCAATAAAAAGACAAATAATCTAATTAAAAATGGGCAAAGCAGCCCACACTTCTCCAGAGGAGATATACAAGTAACCAATACACACATGAACAGGTGTAATCATCAGGGAAACGCAAGTCAAAACCACAGCGAGACACAACTCTACAACTAATGGGAAGGCTGTAGTCAAGAAGACAGATGATAACATGTGTTGGTGAGGATATGGAGCCGCTGGAACTGCTGTCAGGAATGCAAAATGGTGAGTCCTCTTTAGAAGACAGACTGGCAGTTCCTCAAAATGTTAAGCATAGAGCTACAGCTGACCCAGCCATAACACTTCTAGGTATATACCCAAAATACATGAAAATATATGTCTATGAAAAGCTTATAGATAGATGTTCATAGCAGCATTATTAGTAATAACAAAGAAGCAGGTACAACCCAAGTGCCCATCAGCTGATAAACAGATAAACAAATGCAGTGTGTCTATACAAAGCAGGCAGATCACAGGGTCAGGAGTTCGAGACCAGCCTGGCCAACATGGGGAAACCCTGTCTCTACTAAAAAAATACAAAAATTAGCCAGGCATAGTGGCCTGTGCCTGTAATCCCAGCGACTTGGGAGGCTGAGGCAGGAGAATTGCTTGAACCTGGGAGGCGGAGGTTGCAGTGAGCAGAGATCGTGCCACTGCATTCCAGAGCCAGGGCGACAGAGCAAGACTCACTCCATCTCCAAAAAAAAAAAAAAAAAAAAAAAAAAAAAGGAATGAAGTACTATTACATACTACAACATTGGTACATCAAAGAAACAGTATCAAAAGGGAAAGAAGCCAGACACAAAAGGCCATACGTTGCATGATTCCATTTATATGAAATGTCCAGAATAAGCAAATCTAAACTAAAAATTACTGAATTCTACACTTTAAATGGATGATTCTATGGTATGTAAATAATATCTCAATAAACAGTAGTTCCCAAAACAAACAACACAAAACCAAAAATTCAGGCTGCCACAGCCTTCTCTGTTGAAGGCCGGAAAGTCCTGGGGCTCCAGAGTCATGACCTTCAGAGTTGGTCCCATTGTTCTAGGCTTGGTTTACGATGGCGCAGGGGCCAAGGGCCAGTGAGATGGGATGGGAGTGTCAGGGTTAGTTTTTCCAAGGACATTGTCGAACAAGCATTTTTGAATCAACTGGTGGGTGAGATCACGAAGTCAGTGGGAGGCTGATACAGGTGCCAGGGGAAGCATTCCACAAGGAATGACTAATTGAGGACCATGTCTTCCTCTCTAAAGTCCTTCCATAGCTGGGCCAGGGATGGGAAGCTATGGTGACCTCAAGTGCTCCCATATCCAGCCCTTCCTAGGGCAGAATGGAGTGAGTCCATTTCTCATTATGCAGATGGCCAGGCAAGGACAAGGAATTTCCACTTCAGACACTTTTACAGATAGGATTAGAAGTCCATATGCTCTGGAAAATTTGGAAACCTGCTTGCCTAAAGACAGGAAATGTTCCAACCGATCAATTGACATAGCCACTAAGTTAGTTCTCCATGCAACTTGAGATCCTGCTTACTGAGATATTCCCCAAGAATGTATTAAATGCCTACCATGCGGGGGAAAAAACTCTTTACCATTTAGAGTTATCACAATCAAAATATAAAATAACTATGCTTGCTACATTCAGGGAGGTAAAAAAAAAAAGGATTGATATTTGTGGCAGAAAACTTTAATGATGGTGATGATGGTGGTGATAATAAAGAAGCAAAAGGAAACTCTAGAAGTGAAAAACAAAACAAATGAATTTAAGAGCCTGGGCAACATGGCAAAATCCCATCTTTACAAAAAAATACAAAAGCTAGCAGGGCATGGTGGCACATCCCTGTAGTCCCAGCTACTTGGGTGGCTGAGGCAAGAGCACCACTTGAAACTAGGAGGTGGAAGCTGCAGTGAGCCATGCTCGCACCACTGCATTCCAGCCTGGGGTACAGAGCGGGACCCTGTCTCGGAAAAAAAAAAGAAACTAAGAACTTGGTGGATAAATATACCATCATACTGTACAGAGCTGAAAAGAAAAATCAGTGAATTAGAAGAGAAATCAGAAGAAAATATTTAGAAAGAAGTATGGAAAGACAAAAGGATAAAAGCACAGAACAAAGGTACAGAAGTGACAATAAGGCGGCCCAATACACGTGCAACTGGAGTCCCAGGAGGCAACATGAGAGAGAAAAGGCAACAGAAATATTGGAAGATAAAATAGCTGAGAAAAATCACCCAATTGATCAGTCTCTAAAGTACAGATTCAAGAAACTCAGTGAATCCCAAGCAAGACAAATAAAACCAAGGTCACAGCCAGCATGGCATATCATGGTACAACTACTAAAAACCAAAGACCAAGAGAAAGTCTTAAAAGGAGAGGGGAAAATATTTTCTTTCACAGGAGCAATAATAAGTATCACAACGGACCTCTGCTGTGGTTTGGATTTGTGTCTTCACCCAAGCATGTCAAATTGTAATTCCCAATGTTGGAGATGGGGTCTGGGGGGAGGTGATTGGGTCATGGGGGTGTGTTCCCCCTTGAGTCCCCCTGTTCTTGTGATAGAGTTCTCATGAGATCTGGTTGTGTCAAAATGTCTTCCCCGTCTCTCTCTTCCTCCTGCTCTGGCGTGCAAGACCAGCCTGCTTCCCCTTTGCCTTCTGCCATGATTGAAAGTTTCCTGAGGCCTCTCCAGAAGCCATCATGCTTCCTCTACAGCCTGAAGAACTGTGAGCCAATTAAACCTCTTTTCTTTATAAATTGCCCAGTCTCAGGCAGTTCTTTATAGCAACAAGAGAATGAACAAATACAAGCAAAAGAGCAGAAGCCACAAGATAGCGGAATGGAATGTTTAAAGGGCTAGAAATAACTGTCCATCTCAGTTCTATTTCCAATTAAAATATTTTTAAAAAGATATTTTCAAACAAACAAAAATTGGGAGAATCTGTTACTGGAAAACCTGTGCTGAGAGAAAATGAACCAGAGGAAAGGTGAGAGATGCAGGGAGGAATCCAGGCCTAGAACAATGGTGAATTTGGTGGCGATTCTCAACGGATGTCGCCAGTAAGAAAATAATAATCTTGGAAACCAGTTGGAAAATTCTCAGAATGTTAAACATAGAGTTGCCACATGACTCAGTACTTCCACTAAGTGTATACCCAAGAGAACTAAGGACAAGCTCCCACACAAAAGCCTGTACTCCAATGTTCCTAGCAGTATTCATAATAGCAAAAAAATGGAAGCAACCCAAATATCCATCAGTGGGTAACAGAATAAATAAAATGTGGTGTGTCCATATGATGGGCTATTATTTGGCTATAAAAGGAATGAATTAGTGATGCATGCTACAGCATGGAATGAACCTCAAAACATTACACTGTGTGAGAGAAACCAGACACGAAGACCACATATTGTGGGATTCCATTTATATGAAACCTCCAGGGGAGACACATCCATGGAGACAGAAAGCAGACAGGAGGTTTCCAAGGCTGCTTGTATGTGGTGGGGGCATTAGAATATGACTGCTACTTGGTTTCTTTTTGGGGAGACAAACTGTTTTTTTTTTTTTGTTTTTTGAGATGGAGTCTTGCACTGTTGCCCAGGCTGGAGTGCAGTGGCATGATCTCGGCTCACTGCAACCTCTGCCTCCCAGGTTCAAGTGATTCTCCTGCCTCAGCCTCCCAAGTAGCTGGGATTACAGGTGCACGCCACCACGCCTGGCTAATTTTTTTGTATTTTTAGTAGAGACAGGGTTTCACTATGTTGGTCAGCCTGGTCTCAAACTCCTGACCTTGTGATCCACCAGCCTCGGCCTCCCAAAGTGCTGGGATTACAGGCGTGAGCCACCATGCCCGGCTGAGACAAACTGTTCTAAAATTAGATTGTGGTGATAGCTGCACAACTCTGTTAATTGTTTTTTTTTGGTTGTTGTTTGTTTGTTTTTGGAGACAGAGTCTCGCTCTGTCACCCAGGCTAGAGTGCAGTGGTATGAGCTCAGCTCACTGCGACCTCCACCTCCTGGGCTCAAGTGATCCTCCTGCCTCAGCCTCCTGAGTAGCTGGGATTACAGGTGTGCACCACCATGCCTGGCTAATTTTTGTATTTTTAGTGAGATGGGGTTTCACCATGTTTGTCAGGCTGGTCTTGAACTCCTGACCTCAGGTGATCCACCCACCTCGACCTCCCAAAGTGCTGGGATTACAGGTATGAGCCACCACACCTGACCGAATTGTTAAAGAAGACCTTATTTAGTGACTCTTGTTAAGGCATGGTAAGGCAGACCTTATCAGGACTGTTGAGACAGGTACAGGGACCATTGCAATGGGGTCTTGTGGTGGAGGAATGGGATTGGGTGCAACCCGGAATACAGCTTGGGCAAGTGGGGATTTATAGCTGAGGCGCAGGGTGGGGGTCAGTGGGTGGAAAATTCCTAGGAGGAAACATCGGGGTGAGGGGGTTCTGGCTATAACCATTAGGTTTTTATTGTGGCAGCATCTATAGGGAATGCTGGGCTGTGAGTCAGCACTGTTTCCCAGTGCATATATAAGTTATGTTTATGCCATACTATAGTCTATTAAGTGTGCAACAGCATTAATTCTTATCAAAAATGTACATACCTTAATTTAAAAAATACTTTATTGGCCCAGGCATAGTGGCTCATGCCTGTCATCTCAGCACTTTGGGAGGCCGAGGCAGGTGGATTTCTTGAGCCCAGGAGTTCAAGACCAGCCTGGGCAACGTGGTGAAACCCCATCTCTACAAAAAGTTAGCTGGGCATGGTGGCACATGCCAGTAGTCCTAGCTACTTGGGAGGCTGAGGTGGGAGGACCACTTGAGCCCAGGGAGGTCAAGGCTGCGGTGAGCTGAGATTGTACCACTGCACTCGACCCTGGGTGACAGAGTGAGACTGTATCTCAAATAATAATAAGAATAATAGAATACTTTATTGGCTAGGTACAGTGGCTCACACCTGTAATCTCAGTGCTTTAGGAGGTCAAAGTAGGAGGGTCGCTTGAGCTTAGGAATTCGAGACCAACCTGGGCAGCAAAGTGAGCGCGCCTATCACCTATCTCTACAAAAAATAGAAAAAATTTAGCCAGGCAGGTTGGCACACGGCTGTGGTCCCAGCTACTCGGGAGGCGGAGGTGGGAGGATCACCTGAGCCCAGGGAGGTTGAGGCTGCAGTGAGCCATGATAGCATCTCTGCACTACAGCCTGGGTGACAGAGCCAGACTCTATCTCAAATAATAATAATAATAATAACAATAATAATAATAATAACAACAACAACAACACAACTTTGGGAGGCCGACATCACCTGAGGTGAGGAATTCGAGAACAGCCTGGCCAACATGGTGAAACCCTGTCCCTGCTAAAAATACAAAAATTAGCCAGGTGTGGTGGTGGGCACCTATAATCCCAGCTACTCGGGAGGCTGAGGCAGGAGAATTGCTTGAACCTGGGAGGTGGAGGTTGCAGTGAGCTGAGATTGCACCACTGCACTTCAGCCTGGGCGACAGAGCCAGACTCTGTCTCAAATAAAACAAAACAAACAAAAAACAAAACCAAAACTCTTCAAAGAAAATGAACAGGGCTAGAATCTAATATTGGATGCAGCATAGTTTTTTTCTGGAACATACCATGTCACCCTTGGCCTTAAAACTCCCCTTCTCATGTGGTTATTTGTGTTATACCCATTTATTCCTCATCCCACTGACCCCAAACCCAACACATCCCACCATTGCTGACTGTGACAAAAACTTAGTGGCCAACACCAGAGTCATGGCAATAAATTCCCCTTTTGTGTGTGTTTTCTTTAAACTAGCAATCCACAACCCCCACAAGAAAGAATAAGATAATGCCCATGGGCCTCAATGAGGGCCTGATCCTACAGGTCCCCACCCACCCCACCTCGACGTACACACATACACTCCCCTCGCTGGGTGAGCTCCCTGCTGTCTCTGGACTGCCCATCGCCCTCTCGGACACCTTGTTCTCTCCAGGGTCTGTGAGTAATAAACTGTTTCTCTTCCGTCATGTGTTCTGTAATGATGCCTCCTGGTCAGGGCTCTTCTAGAGAGTCGCTGTCTTGGTAGGGACACAGGTCACACAAAAGCCACAAGGGCTTCCAGTGGAAACAAGGTTCCTGGGAGAGGGACACCTGGTGACGCATAGGCATTAGGCCATCTACCAGAATAAAGAAGCCTCTTATGGCCGGGCGTGGTGGCTCACACCTCTAATCCCAACGCTTTGGGAAGCCAAATGGGACAGATCACCTGAGGTCAGGAGTTGGAGACCAGTCTGGCCAACACAGTGAAACCCCATTTCTACTAAAAAATACAAAAATTAGCTCAGTGTGGTGGCGCATGCCTGTAATCCCAGCTACTTGGGAAGCTGAGGCAGGAGAAATGCTCCAACCCGAGAGGTGGAGGTTGCAGTGAGCTGAGATCATGCCACTGCACTCCAGCCTGGGAGACAGAGCGAGACTCTGTCTCAAAAAAAGAAGCCTCCTGTGAAAGGCATACTGCAAACACCCACCAGCACTTCCCCTGGAGCCTTGTCAGGGCGAGTTTACAGCCACTCTCCAGAAGAGACCTGAAGGCCAAATTAGAGGAAAATCACACCACCACTGAGCGGTACACTTAAAATGGGTAATTTAGCAAATCTTATGTGTGTTTTATCACAATAAAAAATCTGGAAAAAAAAACAAAACAGGAAGCGGAGAAGTGGATGGTGGTTGGGGTTGGGCAATGAGTACATTTGTATTTGTGTGTGTGTGTGTGTGTGTGTGTGTGTATGTGTGACAGAGTCTCGGTCTGTCACCCAGGTTGGAATGCAGTGGCGCGAACTTGGCTCATCGCAACCTCCACCTCCTGGGTTCAAGCGATCTGCTGCCTCGGCCTCCTGAGTAGTTGGGATTACAGGCATGTGCCACCATGCCTGGGTAATTTTTGTATTTTTAGTAGAAACAGGGTTTCACTATGTTGGTCAGGCTGGTCTCAAACTCCTGACCTCGTGATCCACCAGCCTCGGCCTCCCAAAGTGCTGGGATTATACGCTTGAGCCACTGCGCCTGGCCACATTTGTATTTTAAATTCTACCTAATGTGCATTGTGTGAGGTGCACATGCTACCTTTTTAGTATGAAAAACCAAGCTAGCAGCCAGGTATGGTGGCTAATGCCTGTAATCCCAGCACTCTGGGAGGCCAAGGCAGGTGGATTATTTGAGCCCACAAGTTCAAGACCAGCCTGGGTAACATGGTGAAAACCCATCTCTACAAAAAATGCAAAAAGTAGCTGGGCATGGTGTCATGTGCTTGTGGTCCCAGCTGCTCAGGAGGCTGAAGGGGGAGGTGTGGCAAACTTCATTCTTGTCCTTTTTTTTTTTTTTTTGAGACAGTATCGAGCCCAGGAAGTTGAGGTCACAGTGAGCTATAATCGTGCCAACTGCGCTCCAGCCTGGGCGACAGAGCCAGACCTTGTCTCAGAAAAACAAAATAAAACAAACAAAAACAAGTAAAACCAAACTAGCACAAAAAGCTATATGTCTTTATTATAGAAAAATATTCAAATAGAAGCTGGTTATTTTAGTTTAAAATAAAGTATTGGGCCAGGCGCGGTGGCTTACGCCTGTAATCCCAGCACTTTGGGGGGCCGAGGGGGGCCGAGGAGGGGCGGATCACCTGAGGTCAGGAGTTCAAGACCAGCCTGGTCAACATGGTGAAACCCCGTCTCTACTAAAAATACAAAAAAAAAAAAAAAAAAAAAAAAAAAAGCCTGGCGTGGCAGCACATGCCTGTAATCGCAGCTACTTGGGAGGCTGAGGCAGGAGAACCGTTTGAACCTGGGAGGCAGAAGTTGCAGTGAGCTGAGATAGCACCACTGGATTCCAGCCTGGGTGACAGAGCAAGACTATCTAAAAAAAATAAAATAAAATAAAGTATCTCTCAGATTAAGAAAACATATATCATATATATATTAATAGTAAAGCTTTAGTTGCCATAGCTAGAGATTCCTCTGATTGATCTGGGCAAGTCAACTGAAAACCTTCTGGAAGAGAGTCCCCATTCTAGATGACATTAAGAACATTCATGATTCATGAGAGGAGGCCAACAACATTCACAGGAGTTTGGAAAAGCTTGATTCCAACCCTCATGGATGGCTTGGAGGGTCCAAAATTCCTGTGGAGGAAGGAACTGTAGAGGTGGTGGAAATAGCAGAGAAATAGAATAAGAAGTGGAGCTTGGAGATGGGACTGAGTTGCCGCAATCTCATGATCAAACTTAAATGGATGAGAGTTGCTTCTTAGGGATGAACAAAGAAAGCGGTTTCTTAAGATGGAAACTACTCCTGGTGAAGATGCCGTGAACATTGTTAAAATGACAACACAGGATTTAGAATATTCCATAAATGTAATTGATACAACAGTGGCAGGGTTTGAGAGGACTGATTCTATTTTTTTTTTTTTTTTTAGATGGAGTTTTGCTCTGTCACCCAGGCTGGAGTGCAATGGCACGATCTTGGCTCACTGCAACCTCTGCCTCCCGGGTTCAAGCGATGCTCATGCCTCAGCCTCCCAAGTGGCTGGGATTACAGGTACCCGCCACAGCGCCTCGCTAATTTTTGTATTTTTAGTAGAGGCGGGGTTTCACCATGTTGCCCAGGCTGGGCTCCAACTTCTGACCTCAACTGATCACTTTGAATCCGAAAGAGCTGGGATTACAGGCCAAGCCACCATGCCTGGCCTGATTATAATTTTGAAAGAGGTTCTTCTGTGGGTAAAATGCTATCAAATATTATTGCATGCTGTGGAGAAATCTTTCCTGGATGGAAGAGCCCCTCAATGTGGCAAATTTCATTGTTGTCTTTTTTTTTTTGAGACAGAGTCTCACTCTGTTGCCCAGGTTGTGCAGTAGCATAATCATGGCTCACTGCAGCCTCAACCTCCCCAAGCTCAGGTGATCCTCTCACCTCAGCCTCCCCAGCAGCTGGGACTACAGGTGTGTTTCAGCATGCCTAATTTTTTTTTTTTTTTTTTTGGTAGAGACGGGGTTTTGCCATCTTGCCCAGGCTGGTCTTGAACTCCTGGGCTCAAGCAATCCTCCTGCCCCGACCTCCCAAAGTGCTGGGATTACAGGTGTGCACCATGGTGCCCAGCCCTGTTGTCATATTTTAAGAAATTGCCACAGCCAGCTGGGTGCGGTGTCTCATGCCTGTAATCCCAGCATTTTGGGAGGCCAAGGTGGGCGGATCACAAGGTCGAGAGATCAAGACCATCCTAGCCAACATGGTGAAACCCCGTCTTTACTAAAAATACAAAAATTAGCTGGGCGTGGTGGCACGCACCTGTAGTCCCAGCTGCTCAGGAGGCTGAGGCAGGAGAATCGCTTGAATCCGGGAGGCAGAGGTTGCAGTGAGCCAAGATAGTGCCACTGCACTCCAGCCTGGTGACAGAGCAAGACTCCATCTCAAAAAAAAAAAAAAAAAAAGCAATTGTAACAGCCACCCTAATCTTCGGTAACCACCACCCTGGACCGTCAGCAGCCACCAACATTGAGGCAAAATCCTCCACCAGCAAAATGATGACAACTAGACTTGCTGAAGGCTTAGATAATCACTAGCAATTTTTAGCTATATATATATATATATATATATATATATATATATACACACATAATGTATATTTTTTTTGAGATGCAGTTTCACTCTTGTTACCCAAACTGGAATGCAGTGGCACCATCTCGGCTCACTGCAACTTCTGCCTCCCGGGTTCAAGTGATTCTCCTGCCTTAGCCTTCTATTATAGGCATCTGCCACTATGCCTGGCTAATTTTGTATTTTTAGTAGAGACAGGGTTTCACCATGTTGGCCAGGCTGGTCTCGAACTCCTGACATCAGGCGATCCACCCACCTCGGCCTCCCAAACTGCTGGGATTACAGGCATAGGCCACCGCGTCCAGCCACAATAATGTATTTTTAAATTAACTTGTGTACCTTGTTTCTTAAGACATAATGGTATTGCACACTTAATAAACTACAGTATAATGTAAACATTACTTTATAATTAATTTCTTTTTTTTTTTTTTATTTTAGAGATGGGGGTCTCACGCTGTTGTGCAGGCTGTAAATCCTCGGCGCCAACACAGCTCACTTCAACCTCCAACTCCCAGACTCAAGCACTACTCCTGCTCCAGCCTCCTGAGTAGCTGGGAACGCAGGCATGCGCCACCAGGCCCGGCTAATTTTTGTATTTTTTTTTTTTTGTAGAGACAGGGTCTCACTATGTTGTCCAGACTGGTCTTGAACTCCTGGACTCACTTGGTCCTCCTGCCTCAGCTTCTCAAAGTGCTGGGATTACAGGCAGGAGCCAAAGTGCCCAGCCCATAAACATAACTTTTACAGGCCCCAGGAAACCAAAAAATTGTAACTCACTTGTATTAGTTTGTTTTCACGCTGGTGATGAAGACATACCCAACACTGGGCAATTTACAAAAGAAAGATGCTTAACGAACTTACAGTTCCACGTAGCTGGGGAGGCCTCACAATCATGGCAAAAGGTGAAAGCTACATCTTACGTAGTGGCAGACAAGAGAAGAGAAGAGATCTTATGCAAGGAAACTCCGCTTTTTACAACCATCAGATCTTGTGAGACTTATTCACTATCACGAGAGCAGCACGGGAAAGACCCGCCCCCATGATTCAATTACCTCCCATTGGCTCCCTCCCACAACACATGGGAATTCAAGATGAGATTTGGGTGGGGACACAGCCAAACTATATCATCACTTTATTGCAATATTAACTTTACTTTGGTGGACTCAACTGAATCTGCATTATCTTTGAGGCAAGCCTGTACCAAATTAATTACATTGTTGCATAACAAACCACCTACCTAATAGCTTAAGAAGAAACATCAGTTCCTCATCCGTCATGATCGTCATGATCGTGGGGGTTGGCAGGTGGATCTGCTGGCTTTATTTCGCTTGTTCATGAGGCTTGCTGCAGCAGGTAGTTCAGCTGGAGCCAGGTGGCCTACGATGGCCTCACGCACGTGTCTAGGGCCTCAGCTGAAAGGGCTGAGGTGTCTAGGTCTCTTTCCCCGCATCCTCTTTCATCCCAGGCTTCTTCGGAGTGTAGCGATCTCAGCACAGTGCTCCAAGAGGGTAGGAGAGGAATATGTGAGGCCTACTGGGACCGGGCCTCGGGAGTCACATGGTAGCCCCTCCAGCCAGTCACAGGGCCAGCCCAGGGAAGCGGTGGGTAACAGACTTCACCATGTCATGGGAGGAGATGCAGAGAATCTGCAGCCATCTTTAACCCATCAGAGAGGCCACTTACAAAATGTCATTTACTCAGAGGCAAATCTTTTTTTTTTTTTTCCAAGATGGAGTCTTGCTCTGTCACCCAGGCTGGAATGCAGTGGTGCAGTCTTGGTTCACTGCAACCTCTGCCTCCCCAGTTAAGTGATTCTCCTGCCTCAGCTAAGTAGCTGGGACTATTGGCACCCGCCACCATGCCCAGCTAATTTTTGTATTTTTAGTAGAGATGGGGTTTCACCATGCTGGCCAGGCTGGTCTCAAACTCCTGACCTCAAGTGATCCGCCCACCTCTGCCTCCCAAAGTGCTAGGATTATGGGCAAGAGCCACTGTGCCCAGCCCCAGAGGCAAATCTAACAATCGATGTGTAAGACCTGTACACAGATAACTGTTAAGAAGTATAAAAGCGAAATCCACAGACAGCACGTTGGTTCTTATTCTCTGAAAAGATGCCAAGACAGGATTGGGAGTCCATGAGATTCATTTGGGGACATGCTTGTGAAGGATAAAGGTGGGAGGAGGCTGCAGTGGGGAGATTAGACTATGTGGGAAAGAGAGGGTAAGGCAGGAGGATTGGGTTGGAAGAATCTCAAACTGTAGCATAGTTCCCAGAAAGGTTTGGCCAGGCTGATGGGCAGTCTTCGAGCAAACGTGATCCTTTGTCACACTGCTGTGCTCAGTCATGGGCTAGGAGCAGCCTGCGGGCAGCACGGCCTCAGCCTGGCTTTGTGAGATCCCCAAAGACAGCAGCTCAGCCTCTGGTCACCTGTTCCCCTGTGCCCAGCAGGAGATCTGAGTGGTGCATCTGCTTGGTCTCCATGGAAGAATATGCCATAGTCGTGTGCTGTCAAACCGAATTGTATAATGATGTCAATTTTTTCCCAACCTGGGATTTCAATTATATCTCAGTCCAAATTCTAATAGAAATCAACAGAATGGGCTGGGCTGAGTGGCACACTCTTGTAATCCCAGCACTTTGGGAGGCCGAGGCCGGCAGGTGACTTGAGGTCAGGAGCTCCAGACCAGCCTGGCCAATAGAGTGAAACCCCATCTCTACTAAAAATACAAAGTCAGCTGTGCATGATGGCCCACGCCTGTAATCCCAGCTACTTGGGAGGCTGAGGCAGAAGAATCGCTTGAACCCAGGAGGCGGGGGTTGCGGTGAGTGGAGATCATGCCACTGCACTCCAGCCTGGGCGACAGAGTGAGACTCCATCTCACAAAAGAAGAAAGAAATTGAAAGTACGATTCTAAAAGTTATGTGGGGCCGGGCAGAGTGGCTCACATCTGTAATCCCAGCACTTTGGGAGGCCGAGGTGGGCGGATCACCTGAGGTCAGGAGTTCAAGACCAGCCTGGCCAAATGACGAAACCCCGTCTTTACTAAAAATACAAAAATTAACTGGGCATGGTGGTGTGTGCCTGTAATTCCAGCTACTCAGGAGGCTGAGTAGGAGAATCGCTTGAACCTGGGAGGTGGAGGTTGCAGTGAGCCAAGATTGCGACACTGCACTCCAGCCTGGGAGACACAGTTAGACTCCATCTCAATAAAATAAAATAAAATAAAATAAAATAAAATAAAATAAAAATTATATGGAAATATAAGGGCCAAGAATATCCCTATTAATCTTGGAGATCAAGGTCGGAGGACTTGTTCTGCTAAATATAAAGATTTATTTTAAAGCTTTGGCATTAGGACTTTGGGATTTCCACAAAGATAAACAAAGACAAATGGAATAGAGGGCTCAGGCACGTGTGGATGTGTGACTTTCCAGAAGGGGGCACTGCAGAGCCATGATAGAGACTTCCTGGAAATCATGCGATGACTGCAGAGACATACGATAAAAAATAAAATAAAAGGTGTCCCCTTCTCTCACGTCATAAATAAAAGCAATTCCAGGTGAGCTGCAGATTTGAAGGTTAACGGGAAAACAATAACGCTTGCAGAAAATAACAGAGGATGGCGTAGCCCATAAGGTCACGACTTTGAAGTAAGGAAGTGTCTTTAGAAAAACCCACAAAACTACAAATAGTAAGAGAAAAGACTGATGAACTTTACTACAGTAAAATTAAGAATTTTTTTTTGATGGGTGAAGGAGGGGCTAAAAGTAGAAATTACAGAGTATTTAGAACTTCATGAAAATGCAAGTACTACCCCATCGAAACCTATGGGGTAACAAGAGAAGTGATTCTCAGGGGCACACGTGTCCCGGAGACTGCATGCATTTGAAAACAAAAAAGATTTAAAAATAAGCCAACCCCAATTTGCAATTGCAAAATCATGGAACCAACCCAAATGCCCATCAATCAATGAGTGGATAAAGAAACTGTGTGTGTGTGAGAGAGAGATAGATAGATATATCATATATATCACAGTATATATATCATATATATGGTATATATATGGTATATCATATATATGGTATATATATGGTATATCATATATATGGTATATATATGGTATATCATATATATGGTATATATATGGTATATCATATATATGGTATATATATGGTATATCATATATATGGTATATATATGGTATATCATATATATGGTATAGTATATATATGGTGTATATATGGTATATCATATATATGGTGTATATATGGTATAGTATATATATGGTGTATATATGGTATAGCATATATATGGTGTATATATGGTATATCATATATATGGTGTATATATGGTATATCATATATATGGTGTATATATGGTATATCATATATATGGTGTATATATGGTATATCATATATATGGTGTATATATGGTATATCATATATATGGTGTATATATGGTATATCATATATATGGTGTATATATGGTATATCATATATATGGTGTATATATGGTATATCATATATATGGTGTATATATGGTATATCATATATATGGTGTATATATGGTATATCATATATGGTGTATATATGGTATATCATATATATGGTGTATATATGGTATATCATATATGGTGTACATATGGTATATCATATATATGGTGTACATATGGTATATATATGGTATATCATATATATGGTATATATATGGTATATCATATATATGGTATATATATGGTGTATATATGGTATATCATATATATAATGTGATTCACGGTATATATATGGGCCAAGAATATCCCTGTTAATCTTGTGAGAAACTGAGAGAGATATATGTATCATATATATCACAGTATATATATCATATATATACTTATATGATATACCATATATATACCATATATAGATATATATACTGTGGTATATATGATATACTGATATCACATATATGATATATATCAGTATATATACTAATACATGTGATATATACATATATAATGTGAGAGAGAGAAACTGTGAGAGAGATATATATCATATATATACTGTGATATATATGATATACTGATATATATCACATATGATACACATATATCATATATCTGATATATATGTGATATATATACACACATATATATACGATGGAATACCACTCAGCCATAAAAAGGAATGAATTAACGGCATTTGCAGCGACCTGGATGAGATTGGAGATTATTATTCTAAGTGAAGTAATTCGGGAATGGGAAACCAAACACCTTATGTTCTCACTCATAAGTGGGAGCTAAGCTATGAGAACGCAAAGGCATAAGAATGATACAATGGATTTTGGGGACTTGCGGGGAAGGGTGGGAAGGGGTGAGGGATAAAAGACCACAAATAGGGTACAGTGTGTACTGCTCGGGTGATGTGTGCACCAACATCTCAGAAATCACCACTAAAGAACTTACTCATGTAACCAAATACCACCTGTACCCCAATAACCTATGGAAAAATAAAAAATCAAAAAATGAGAATAGAAATAAAAAAATAAGTGAACCTAACTTTCCACTTTTGAAACCAGAAAAATGGCCAGGCGGCCAGGCGCAGTGACTCACGCCTGTAATCCCAGCACTTTGGGAGGCCGAGACGGGTGGATCACCTGAGGTCAGGAGTTTGGGACCAGCCTGGCCGACATACTGAAACCCCATCTCTACTAAAAATACAAAAATTAGCTGGGTGTGGTGGCACGTACCTGTAGTCCCAGCTACTTGGGAGGCTGAGGCAGGAGAATCGCTTGAACCCAGGAGGTGGAGGTTGCAGTGAACCGAGATCACGCCACTGCACTCCAGCCTGGGCCACAGAGTGAGACTCAGTCTCAAAAAAAAAAAAAAAAAAAAAATTGGCCAGGTGAGGTGGCTCATGCCTGTAATCCCTGCATTTTGGGAGGCCAAGGCAAGAGCATCACTTGAGCCCAGGAGTACGAGACCAGCTGGGCAACATGGTAAAACCCTGTCTCTACAAAAAAGTATTAGCCAGGTGTGGTGGTATGCACCTGTAGTCCTAGCTACTGGCAAGGCTGAGGTGGGAGGATCACTTAAGCCTGGGGGTTGCAGAGGTTACAGTGAGCTGAGATCTTGCCACTGCACTCCAGCCTTGGTGACAGAGTGAGACCCTGGCAAACACACACACACACACACACACACACACCAAACACCAAGAAAACCAAACAAGAAAAATCCAGAAAAAGAACAACAGCATAAATCCAAAGAGCATGAGAATATTAAAAGCAGAAATTAATGAAACAAAAAATAGAACAAAATAAAGAGCTTGTTTTTTGAACAGATGAGTAACATGGACAGTCCTTCAGCAAAAAAGCATGAAAAAAAAAGGAAGAAGACACAAATAAACAAAAAGAGATGGCACAACCAAGAGACGAAAAAAGAAGATTAGGAATAACTTAATACCCCAAATTTGAAAACCTTGATGAAATGGACACTTTTCTAGGAAAACAGTAATCAGCAAAATTGGCCCAGAAAGAAAGGAAGGTCCAAGTAGGTCAATAACCAAAAAGGAAGATGAACTATTAAAGACCTGCTTCCCAAAAGGCATCTGAATTTGTAGATGTAAAAAGAAAAAAGAACAAGCACAATTAAGCTAGAGAATTATTGGCCAAAGATGCAGGAGAATACCTTTGTGAGCTTACAGCAGGACAGCTCTGCTAAACTGGGGAAAACAGGAAAGTCATATATGATGATATGAATCCACCTGACCATACTGAAGTGTGAAATACAGATAGTACCAGAGACTTTGAAAGAGTTCAAAGACAAGCAGCACACAGATTCGCTCCCTTTATATACAGTAAAGGCAAAATATTAGTATCTGGGGTATGCAATACACCCCTATACACCAGTAAGAAAAGGACATAATTGAAATGAACAAAGGGCTTAATGGGATTGTCACAGAAGATGTAACACATGTCCAAAGGGCTAATTGATATTACAAGCTGTGCAACTTGAAGTTTTTGTGTGTGTGTGTGTCAAATTGCTTTTTTTCTTTTTTTGAGACAGGGTCTCACTCTGTCGCCCAGGCTGGAGTGCAGTGGTGCAGTCTTGGCTCACTGCAGCCTTAACCTCCAGGGCTCAAGCAATCCTCCCACTTCAGCTTCCCAAGTAGCTGGGACTACAGGCGAACGCCACCATGCCTGGCTAATTTTTTGTATTTTTTTGTAGAGACGGGGTTTTGCCATGTTGCCCAGGCTGGTCTTGAACTCCTGAGCTCAAGTGATTCACACACGTCGGCCTCTTAAAGTGCTGAGATTGCAGGAGTGAGCCTCCCATGCCTGGCTGGTTCAGATTTTTTAAGAGACAAGGCCTTGCTTTGTCACCCCGGCTGGAGTGCAGTGATACAGTTATAGCTCACTGCAGCCTCACTCCTGGTTCACGCTATCCTCTTGCCTCGGCCTCCAGAGTAGCTGGGAATACAGGTGTGTGCCACAATGCCCGGCTAATTTTTAAAATTTTTTTGTAGAGTTGCAGGTGTCTCATTATGCTGCCCAGGCTGGTTTCAAACTCCTGGACTCAAGCCATCCTTTCACCTTGGCCTCCCAAAGTGCTGGGATTGCAGGCGTGAACCACCATGCCTGGTGCAACTTAAAGTTAAAACAACAATGAAACTCAATGTTCACACATCAGGTGAGCAAAAAAAGCTTAAAGTTTGATAACATCACTGTTTGAGAGGTTGCGGAGCAATACACACTCATCCAGTGCTGGTGAAAATGTCAGTGGTGAAATCATTTTGAATGACAATTTGGTAGTGACTGTTACAACTGAAAGTGTGCATATTCTACTGTTAGTAACTCATGTTTTTACCTTAAAAAGAAAAAACATACATATATACCCAAAAAGGTTTATACAAAGATATTCATTTTAACATAAAAAATAGCAAACAAATGTTTGTTATGTTGCTATTTAAGCGTTCACTGAAATGATGGCATATTAAGTAGCAGTCAAAATGAACAAATTAGAGTTATATAAATCAATATGGCTTGATTTAAAAAATACTGCTAGGTGTAAAAAGCAAGATGCAGAATAACCTGTACAATATGATACCATTTTTATAAAACACAAACAGCCCGATATAGTTCCAGGTACATACACATATTTTAAAGCGTGTATGTTCTAAATATCTATAAATGCACAGAAAAGTATTTTATTTTATTTTAGTTTAGTTTAGTTTAGTTTATTTATTTTTGATACAGAGTCTTGCTCTGTCACCCAGGCTGGAGTGCAGTGGCGTGATCTCGGCTCACAGCAATCTCCGCCTCCTGGGTTCAAGTGATTCTTCTGCCTCAGCCTCCAGAGTAGCTAGGATTCCAGGTGTGCTCTACCATGCCTGGCTAATTTTTTGTATTTTTAGTAGAGACAGGGTTTTGCCATGTTGCTCAGGTCTCAAACTCCTGAGCTCAAGT
Source organism: Pongo abelii (assembly GCF_028885655.2). Taxonomy (NCBI): domain Eukaryota; kingdom Metazoa; phylum Chordata; class Mammalia; order Primates; family Hominidae; genus Pongo; species Pongo abelii. Next base: position 94,509,670 of record NC_072004.2, read on the forward strand.
GATCTGCCCACCTCAGCCCCCAAAGTGCTGGGATTACAGGTGTAAGCCACTGTGCCCAGCCCAGAAAAGTATTTTAAAACATCTGGAAAAATACAGGCCAAATTGCTGATATTGGGGGAATACTGAGGGGTGGACTATTGAGAGGGAAGTATGGAAAGCAAGGGGGAGTGGATGAAAGGGAGCATGAATTCTATCTGCAATACTTCCAAATTTTAAAAGGAGAAAATGATTGCCATGTGTCAAAAGACAAAATTATAACACATTTAGTTATAAATGGAATTGGCTTTTATTTGAGATTCATGAATCGGGGCAGCTTCCCTTCTACAACATGGAGTAAGAGCTTCCATTGGCCAATGGCAGACAGCGGGTTTTGTGAGATGGGAAACAGGAAAAACGTCAATTGGTTACCATCGTGTTACCTCCTTTGGTAAAGGTTAAAGCAGAGGGGACTTCCTTATTACACTGACTTACGTAGACTGGAATCTCCTGTTTTCAGGAAAAACTTGTCTGTTTTGGGATCTGTCTGCTTCCTTAAGGCTTCAGTTTGATGACACGTGGCGTTTAGCATGAGTGACTCCATCTTGGTTTGGTGTGGTCTGCTGGAGCCCAGTGCAGGAGCTCAGTCCAAAATAATGGGCTCCCATAATTTTTGTTTAACAAACATTTGTGCAATTGCAATAATAACACAAGGGAAAATGGGCAGGGCAGGCATTACAGGTAGTGTCATCGTATCGTTGAGGAGTGAGTGTGTGTTCACAGACGGAGGTGTGCAGGCAGGCAGGACTTTCGAGCAGGTACCTGGGCACAGCCTCCAGTGGGTATAAAGGTGAGTCGGGGGGCTGGAGCAAGAGGCCAGCCATAGCCACAGCTTTCTTTCATTCATTAAGCATTAAGCCTTTACTGAGTACCAAGGATAAAGGGAGTGACGGTTGAAAAGTTATTCTTACTCTTTCTTCCTTTTTTTTTTTTTTTTTTGAGACAGGGTCTCAATCTGTTGCCCGGGCTGGAGGTGCAGTGGCACAATCGTGGTTCACTGCAGCCTCGACTCCCAGGGCTCAAGTGATCCTTCTGCCTCAGCCTCCTAAGTAGCTGGGAGTACAGGCGCATGCCACCACCCGGCTAATATTTTGTTTGTTTGTTTGTTTGAGATGGATTCTTGCTGTGTCGTCAGGCTGGAGTGCAGTGGCATGATCGTGGCTCACTGCAACCTCTGCCTCTCAGGTTCAAGTGATTCCCCTGCCTCAGTCTTCCAAGTAGCTGGGACTACAGGTGCATGCCACCACACCCGGCTAATTTTTTGTATTTTAGTAGAGATGGGGTTTCACCATGTTGGCCAGAATGGTCTCAATCTCCTGACCTCAAGTGATCTGCCCACCTCTGCCTCCCAAAGTGCTAGGATTACAGGCATGAGCCACCGTGCCCGGCCCAGGCTAATTTTTCATATTTTTTGGAGAGATGGGGTTTCTCCATGTTGCCCAGGCTGGTTTCCAAGTCTGCTCAAGCAATCAGTCCTCCCGCCTTGGCCTCCCAAAGTGCTGAGATTACAGGCGTGAGCCACCGCGTCCAGCCTTGAAAGTTTTACATTGTGCTTTTTGTTTTTCCTCCAGCTTGTTTGAGACATGTATCTGAATGAAGGGACAGTGAGATTTATTGCAGAAAGAATGCAATGACAACGAACAAGGTAAGAAGATTTTGAATGACAAAAAAAGATACCAGCCTTGCAAGCAGGCTGCTGTTTCGAGAGGTTTGTCTAAATTCCAGGATTTACCCCACTCATCTTAGTTAGATTTAGCTACTGTAAAAACACCAACATAGTAATGGCTTAAATAAGACAGAAGAGTATTTCTGTCATTTAAGAGTCTGGGCTGACTGGGAGCGGTGGCTCACGCCTGTAATTCCAGCACTTTGGGAGGCTGAGGTGGGCAGATCAGCCTGATGACAGAGCAAGACTCCATCTCAAAAGAAAAAAAAAAAAAAAAAAAAAAAATTAGCCTGGCGTGGTGGTGGGCGCCTGTACTCCCAGCTATTCAGGAGGCTGAGGTGGGAGTTCGAGACTAGCCTGGCCAACATGGTGAAACCCTATCTCCACTAAAAATACAAAAAATTAGCCAGGCATGGTGGTGGGCGCCTGTAATCCCAGCTACTTGGGAGGCTGAGGCAGGAGAATTGCTTGAACCTGGGAGCTGGAGGTTGCAGTGCGTGGAGATCATGCCACTGAGCTCCAGCCTGGATGAGAGTGAGACTCTGTCTCAAAAAAAAAAAAAAAAAGTCCAGACATAAGCAGTCCAGGGCAACACTAGTCTTGCTGTTGGGGACCTAGGCCCCTCCTAGCCCTTCCACAAGTGGCTTCCATCTCATGGTCTCAGAGGGTTGCTGCAGTTCCTGCCATCACATCCTTGCACCCAGCCGGCGACCGACAGAAGCGAGGAAGGAAAGGTGGAGGGCATGCCCACTTTGTTTTGCAGGCACAACCAGAATTGCACTTATCACTTTGTTTCTTGTTTCATAAACCACAGCTTACTTGTAAGTAAGTACACGTGGAAAGTCTAAGTTCTGCCTCTGGGGAACGTTGTGTTCATCTGGGCTACCACGTAGTCAGCAAAAACGTGGGGCTTCCGTTCCTAAAGGACAGGCTCAGAAGGAATATTGGGGACAATTAGTTCCTGCCACACTCTTCAGCATATCAGCAACCAAGCCTGGGGGCCAGGTGGTGTCCACTCACCTGCTTCTCATTTCCGGCTCCCCCGGACACCACGAGAGAGAAGGCAGAGGAACGCATGGGCGCCCTGGGCATGGTGAGCTGTGGTGCAGAGGCAAGTGCATGCACTGCGGCACAACCTGCAACAGGAAGCTGACAGGACAGCATGGTCAGGCAGGGAGGCCGGAGGCTCAGCTGTCCCAAACCAACCAGACTTCCAGTACTGGTGTGGGCAGAGCCCAGGACAGCCGAGAGCCTGCAGGGAGGTGTCAGAGGGGCCCCCGTAACAGGGCAGGATGGCTCTGCCGAGGCTGTAGTTCCGATTCACAGGTAGGGATGCCAGATTTAGCAAATGCATAGACAGCATCCTAGTTCAGTTTGAATTTTCGATAAATATGCAGTAACTTTTTAATATAAGCTTGTCCTATGTCCCAGGCATCAGTTATTTGGAATTCAGATTTAACTGATTGCTCTGTATTTTATCTGGAAACGCTAGAAGGTTAGGGTTTTAGACGGCCCACTCAGGCCTCAAATGGGTCCAGAGCCCCAGCATGAGCCAATGTGAGCTCAAGGCAGATAGGGCCCCTCCAGGCTTGGCCTGACGTTCAGAGAGACCACGAGCCACATGGGCTAACAAGAGGCCACGAGATCTAAGTCCTCTCTGTCCTAGGGGCGTGCAGGGCTGCCTTCACTTTCTTGCTCTTCTAGACCAGGTGCCTACTCTTTGGAAAGGAGAGAAGAGAAGGGAGGTTTGGGCATATTTTCTCCCAGAGACTGAGCATTACCTAAGGGCTGTTCAAAGTATCCCTTGGAACTGTGTTCTAATCTAGGTAGGATGAAAGTTTATCTATTTTTATTGCTAAGCTGCAGGTGAGGGCTTGGGAACACCTGGTTAGATGCACACCAGATCAAGACTGTCCACGGCCGGTGCACCCCTGAACACAGTAGGAGGGAACTTGGTGATCCACTGCCCTCGCTCACTGTAAGCTTCCCGGGGCTGAAGCCCCAAAGAGGAGGCCTCTGCCATCTCTGTCCTCCCCATGGGTCAGCGTGTCCTGCTTCTGAGTGGCCCGTCCTTCCTGCCTAACTGGCTGGCCTGCACCATGGCCCATATTCAACAGCCTTAGTCATAGTTCCCACCATTGGCGTTTATGGAAGCTTGGAGCCTCATAAAGTTCAAAGTCTGCAACAATGATAAAGGCCCAGTCAACTTGGCTTGGGCGGCAGCTGCAGCCCAGCACTGGAAGCTCCTAGTTGTGGAGGGGCGTAGGGGCCCGGAGGGAGGAGAGCCTTGGTTTGCCCTGTGTGGCCCAACCTTGAGTTCTGGCTTCTCAGGGCTCTGTTCTATCATGTTTCCTGTGAACTCCTTTTGTGACTAAGACGCTGGGCACTGCCACTCTTGCAGAGGTGCCACTCCAGGCCCTGCACGCTTAGGGGCAGAGCAACTACTACTGTCGAGCACAGGCGTGGGGGTGTAGAAGGAAGTCTGTGTTTCACTGGAAAACTACGCATCCTACATAGGACACCAGCTTCCACATGGCCCGATACTAACCTACAAACCTTTCATCTTTGTTTTTTTTTTTTTTTTTTTTTTTTTTTGAGACAGAGTCTCCCTCTGTCGCCCAGGCTGGAGTGCAATGGCACCGTCTCGGCTCATTGCAGCCTCTGTCTCCCGGGTTCCAGCGATTCTCCAGTCTCAGCCTCTCAGGTAGCTGGGATTACAGGCACGCACCACCACGCCCGGCTAATTTTTGTATTTTTAGTACAGACGGGGTTTCACCATGTTGGCCAGGGTAGTCTCGAACTCCTGACTTCAGGTGATCCGCCCGCCTCGGCCTCCCAAAGTGCTGGGATCACAGACGTGAGTCACTGCTCCCGGTCTGAAAATTATTTTTAAATAGGGGTTAGCTGCATGAGTTAAAGTCTTATTTCCACCATTTGCTGATTTTGTGCCCTCTGGGAGATTGCTTAATCTCTCTGGGATAAACCTCGATTTGCTTGAAAAAGGAAGCTGGTGAGGCTAAAGAGAGAACTCTAAGATTGGGGCGTTCCGAAGCCTTATAGAGCCTTCTAGCACCCTGGACTCATAGCCAATGATGGGCAATAACAAGAACGACGACGAACCCTGGGCTCGGAACTCGCCCAGGCCCCGCCCCTCACAGCCCCGCCCCGTCCTCGGCCCCGCCCCCGGCCTGTCGCCGCAACAAAGTCCCCGCCGCGGGGCCGCTGGCCGGGAGTCGGCTCGGAGTCCCGTCCCAGCGCGGCGTCAGCGCTGCGCACTTCCCATTGGCCGAGCGCGGCGCGGGGGCGGGCCCGGGCCTGCGATTGGCTCTCGGCGGGCGCGGACAGTGTCATGGAGGCCGCGGCGGTGACGGTCACCCGGTCGGCGACACGGCGGCGGAGGGAGCGGCAGCTGCAGGGGCTGGGGGCCCCGAAGGCAGGGACGCAGGAGGAGCAGGAGCCGCGGCCGCGGCGGCGGCGGCTGGGAAGGAGGTGGGGCTGCGGGGCCCGCGTGACCCCCGATCCGCGGGGCTGAGAGAGTCCGTGGCCCCGGGGCTCTAGGTTTCCCGGCACGGGCGCGCCGAGGGGCGGGGGGGCCGGCGCCTGTGTCCGCTCCGTGCCGTGCACAGTGAGGGACAGCGGGTGGCAGCGCCTCTCCGCCCCGGTCCGCCCCGCCCCGCTGTCCTCGCGCCACTGCCGGGCAGCGGCCTCTGGTCCCCGTGCGTGACCCCTGCCTATCTCAGAAATACGGGTGCAAACCCGAGTGGCCGCGGGGCCCAGCGGGAATCCCGGCGCCCCGCCCAGACCCCTGCCTCCCATGTCGCTGGTCTATGCGGAAGATCCCGGCGGCGGTGCTCATGCATGGCTCAGTGGATGCCGGCTGGTGGAAGGGGTGGCCTTCTGCAGGGGTGACACTAGAACTGAGTCTTTGGGGAGGAGGAAGCCTTCAGTAGGTGGAGAATAGGGAGTAGGGTATCCAACTGGGGGGGAACAGAAAGGGCCAAAGCACAGAGACAGAAAGGGACGAACATGCCCCTCTGGGCTGGGCTTCCTTCCTTTGGGGGGCACCTTTCCACCCAGTAAACCCCCCCTCAGTAGGTTGCAGGGGGGAAAGTTAGGAGCACAGACATGGCTTCCGGAAACAGCCGCCGTAGCTTTGTTTCTAAACCCAGAGCAGTGAGACTGCTGAGCATTTCAGACCTCATGAGGATGGGATGGAGGCTGGCTGCTGGGAAAGATATTTTTGGACAGGAGGAATGTGGAGATGGCTCTTTCCCTCCCAGTGGAGGAATGACAGGTGACAAAGGTGACCTGGTGTGGGATTGTTCTGAGAAGGCCTGGGAGGGGGTGGCTGAAGTATAATAAGGACGTCAACAAGGGAGGGGGCTTCGGAAAAGGAAGGTGGAGAGGAACAACTGCGGCATCTCTGCTTGAATCTGTCCCCCACCCCTGCAGTTCTCAGGGTCTCCCAATGTCATTCTGGAGGCCCTGGGTCAGTGTTTGGTGGTGCCAGATGCTACAGAGGACTCTTTGCAACAGGCCTCTGAATGGCAGTGGAGTGATGGCAGATGACAGCTCAGTGAACAAAGAAGTGGCCTTGTGCGTTGGTAGATTTAGAGAACCTCAATGTTGGTGCCATGGCCCATAAATAGCCACTGCAGTGTCTTCTTACTGCTCTTAAAATAATAATAATTTTTTAGGCCAGGCGTGGTGGCTCATGCCTGTAATCCCAGCACTTGGGAGGCTGAGGCATGTGATCACCTGAGTTCGGGAGTTTGAGACCAGCCTGGCCAACATGGTGAAACTCAGTCTCTACTAAAAGTATAAAATTAGTCAGGCGTGGTGGCAGACCCCTGTAATCCCAGCTACTCGGGAGGCTGAGGCAGGAGACTCACTTGAACCCGGGAATTGGAGGTTGCAGTGAGCTGAGATTTCACCACCTTACTCCACCCTGGGCGACAGAGCGAGACTCTGTCTCAATCAATCAATCAATCAATTTTTAAAAGAAAGTGGTCTGAGATGTATTTAGGAGCTTTCCATGTTAATGTACGGAAGGAACGAAGGAACTCTTTCTCCCTGTAACATACCTCCATGAACAGCACGGGAGGCACTTAGAAAAGTGTGGCCTGTAGAGGAAGCCTGGCCTCTGCTCTCTTAGGACCTGAAACTTTCTGGTACTTTGGGTATTTGGATATTGCCCCTTGGCCATAGAAAATCCTGGGGACCCTGTGAAGTATTTATGTCTGGTCTTTGGAGTGTGGTATTTGGGTGGCGCTTTAGAGGGTAAGGTTTATTCTGTTTTTTTTTTTTTGAGATGGAGTCTCGTTCTGTTGTCCAAGTTGGAGTGTAGTGGCGCAATCCCGGCTCACTGCAACTTTCACCTACCAGGTTCAAGTGATTCTCCCTGCCTCAGCCTCCCAAGGTGCTAGGATTACAGGCGTGCGCCACCATGCCCAGCTAATTTTTGTATTAGTAGAGACAGGGTTTTGCCATGTTGGCCAGGCTGGTCTTGAACCCCTGACCTCAGGTGATCTGCCCGTCTTGGCTTCCCAGAGTGTTGGGATTACAGGCCTGAGTCACTGCATCTGGCCTAGGGTAAGGTTTAATCTTAGGGGTAATCATTGGCACGTGTGTGCATGTGGAAGCCAAGCCCTGGTTGCTAATACAGTTAAAACCTTATGACTATCACAGGGCACTTCCTTGCTTTATACAATGTTTCTATAGTTAATATTAAACAACATAAGGCAGAGAATATCTCTCCATGTTTAGATGAAACTGGTCCATTTGCTTCTAAGTGTTCTTACCTATTTATGTTTTTATTTATAAATATACAACTCCCTCTTTGCTTAGGACCAAAGATGATGAAGAAGAGACAGTCTTTCGAGAGGTGGTCAGTTTTTCCCTGGACCCCCTGCCAGGTGAGGAGACAGAGGCTCTGAATACCGACTCCACCTTCACGCCTGGGGCTTTGGGGCAGGTCAGCCCCCACCCCCTCTCATGTTCCTTCTGTGTTATTGTTAAAGTGTTTTGATTAATCCTATAATAATTTCCATTAATTGCTCAATGTTTCTGTCCTCGGACCAGTTAGATATTATGACAAGGACACCACCAAACCTATCAGCTTTTACTTGTCTTCGCTGGAGGAGCTCTTGGCGTGGACGCCCTGCTTGGAGGATGGCTTTAATGTGGCCCTGGAGCCCCTGGCGTGTCGCCAGCCTCCTCTGAGCAGCCAGAGGCCCCGGACTTTATTGTGTCATGACATGATGGGCGGGTACCTGGACGACAGGTGAGGACCTGGCCTTACATTGATGTTGCTTACATTGATTGTTTTCCTTTGCTGGGGTGGGGGCTGGAGGGGTAGGAGAGAGTGCCATGTGTAGAAAGAGCACTGGGCGGGGAGTCAGGAGACGGGCATTGGAGGGACTGCACTAACTGCGAGAAGAAGGCAGGCTCCAGTGTTTCATCTGTAAAAAGAGAAGATTGGGCTGGGCTCGGTGGCTCACACTTGTAATCCCAGCACTTTGGGAGGTCAAGGCAGGTGGGTCACCTGACCTCAGGAGTTTGAGACCAGCCTGGCCAACATGGCGAAACTCTGCCCCTACTAAAAATAGAAAAATTAGCCAGGCATGGTGGCAGGTGCCTGCAATCCCAGCTACTTAGGGGGCTAATGCAGGAGAATCACTTGAACCAGGGAGGCGGAGATTGCAGTGAGCCAAGATTGCACCACTGCACTCCAGTCTGGGCAACAGAGTGAGACACTGTCTCAAAAAAAAAAAAAAAAAAAAAAAAAGGAAGATTGGATTAGGCAGTGTCTTATGTTCCTTTCAGCTCTAGAATCATTTGACTCCTTGAACCTCCTCAACTTGAAGGCTGGTAGATTGGAAGGGGCACAGCAGGCAGGGGGTCCTCTTCAGTTGCCTGTCGCCAGGCTCACCCCCTCACTTGGTTTGGTGTTCGTCACCTTCTTCCCTTAAGCTCTGATCCTGTTCTGGGTCGCTGGGCTCTGGCTTTGATGCACAGAGATGTTACACGCCCCACCCACCCCAGCTGCAGACGTCCCATCCAAAGTTGCCATGGAGTCCACGTGGCGCTTTTAAATGTCCATAAAACAATCTTGGACCCTGTGATTGAGTCCGAGCCAACCATCAAGGCAGAGACGGAAGCAGGTGATGAAATCTTGGGCTCACACGGCTGTCAGCCCTGACCTTCGAGTTCCGGGAGACTCTGTTCTGAGGGACTGCCTACCCCTCCACATAGAGCGGGAAGCCAGAGACGGGACTTTGACGTGAGCCTTCCTGCTTCCCCTCCTTTCTTTCCTTTGTTCATTTGCTCACAGGGGGTAGCAGTGCTCGGTCCATTAGATGCTGTGGCAAATGCCTGATGCCCTGGTCAGAGCACTCTGCCTGTGGCTACAGGAGTGGCAGCTGGTTCCTGCCTCTCTCCTTGCCTGCACCTTGCCTGGACACAGCAGGCTTCCAGGGAGTCTTGACTGAATAGAACTAAAGAGAAACCTTTGGGGACACGCTGCGGTCTCTGTGTCCTTATTCTGCTTCCTGGGACCCGACTCTGTTTCTTTTTTTCTGTATTTTGAGACAGGGTCTTACTCTGTCACCCAGGCTGGAGAACAGTGGTGCAATCTGGGCTCTCTCCAGCCTTGACCTCCCGGGCTCAAGCGATTCTCCCACTTCAGCCTCCCAAGTAGCTGGGACTACAGGTGTGCACCACCACACCAGGCTAATTTTTCCAGTTTTTGCGGGGAGAGATGGGGTTTTGCCATGTTGCCCAGGCTGGTCTTAAACTCCTGGGCTCAAGTGATCTGCCTGCCTTGGCCTGCCAAAGTGCTGGGAATAAAGGCATGAGCTGCCATGGCCAGCCCTGTTCTGTTTCTTTCCCCAGGTTCATTCAGGGCTCGGTGGTGCAGACTCCCTATGCTTTCTACCACTGGCAGTGCATCGACGTCTTTGTGTACTTCAGCCACCACACCGTCACCATCCCCCCGGTGGGCTGGACCAATGCTGCCCACAGGCATGGGGTCTGTGTGCTGGGTAAGAGCCAAGGACTCACCTGTGTGTCAGCCAGACTCCTCAGCTCACCGGCCAGGGGACCCCGTGATTAGGAGGCACGGGCTTTGCCTGCTTCTCAGTGCCCAGAGCCCCTTGCTGGGGCCGCCTCGGTCGGTCAGGACAGGCATCTGCAGGCTTTTTCTGGAAAGGACCAGATAGTAGTATTGTCACATTTCAGACCACTGGGTCACTGTGGTGATTATCTGAGTGACAGCAGGTAAACAAATAGGCAGGGCCGTGTTCCAGTAAAATTGCATTTATAAACACAGGTAGCAGCGGGCATTGGCCCAAGGGCCACGGTTTGCCAATTCCTGGGTCAGAACAGTGCTTCTCAGGCTTTAGCCCCAATCCCAATCGTTGATGGGCTTCCGTCACCAGGATTGCTGGTCCGCACTGGCAGGGTGTCTGATTCACGCGATATATGGGGATTTGAATGTCTACCAAGTGGTCAGGTGATACTGAGGCTGCTGGTTCGAGAACCTCGCTGTGAAAACTGCAGGTGGAGGGAAGGTGATTCCCGTGGCCGACCTTGTTTCTCTCCTGTCCTCACAGGGACTTTCATCACGGAGTGGAATGAAGGGGGAAGGCTCTGTGAAGCCTTCCTGGCCGGGGATGAGCGCTCATACCAGGCAGTGGCTGACCGGCTGGTCCAGATCGCTCAGTTTTTTCGTTTTGATGGCTGGCTGATCAACATCGAGAACTCTCTGAGTGTGAGTGTCCGGCCCTCACCCACCTCACCGCCCCTTGCTGTGTTGCCGCCCACCTCCACCTCTTTCCTTGCTTGGCCTCACCTCGCCCCACACCTGGGCTGCAGGTTGCAGCAGTAAGAGCCACGTCTCGCCTCCCGGGCAGTGCCAGCTCTGAAATCTTAGTTACTTGCAGTGAGACAATCTCCTCCAACTGTTTCCAGCAAGCGTGCTTGGCCGGCTCTCACATTTCCCGCCCCTGCCTGTGAGCACGCCTTTCCTTTTCCGCGCTCTGCTCTGGGCTGGGTGTGTGGCTTCCTTCTCAGGGCATCCTCCCCTTTTGGTGCACTCTATCTTTTCCTGACTCCTGCATTCATGTCCTTCTTGCCGCAATAAGAAAGGACGGTCATCTGTTTGGCTGGAGTCCACTTTCGGGGCTGTGGTGGGGAGGGCCTTTCAGAACTGCAGCTTCACCTGTGGGTCTGTTTGCTCCGCGTCCCCCTGTCTGTCCAGCGCTGGATACTTCTCATGATAGACGGATCTGGGGCTCACTGAGGCTCTCACCTTGTTCCTCTCTTTCAGCTGGCCGCTGTGGGGAACATGCCTCCTTTCCTGCGGTACCTCACCACACAGCTGCACCGGCAGGTCCCGGGGGGCCTGGTGCTCTGGTATGACAGTGTGGTGCAGAGTGGGCAGCTCAAATGGCAAGACGAACTCAACCAGCACAACAGGTGAGCCTGCAGACGGGTGCGTGAGGGGGCAGGTGCCGCGGGGGGCCGGTGCTGCGAGGGGCGGGTGCCGCAAGGGGCAGGTGCAGTCTCCCTCATGGAGGCAGTGCACATGTGACTACATTGGGTAAAAAGAGGGAGAAGGTAGGCCGGGTGCGGTGGCTCATGTCTGTAATCCCAGCACTTTGGGAGGCCGAGGTGGGCAGATCATGAGGTCAGGAGATCGAGACCATCCTGGCTAACACAGTGAAACCCCATCTCTACTAAAAATACAAAAAATTAGCTGGGCGTGGTGGCAGGCCCCTGTAGCCCCAGCTACTCGGGAGGCTGAGGCAGGAGAATGGCGTGAACCTGGGAGGCAGAACTTGCAGTGAGCCAAGATCGTGCCACTGCACTCCAGCCTGAGCGACAGAGCGAGACTCCGTCTCAAAAAGGCAGAGTTCTCTTAACATCCTGAGCCTCAGCAGACACCATGGATGCCGCGCAAGGGCTTCAGGTCACCATCTGGGGCTGCTCCCTGCCCCTGGGGAACAGGCCGTGTCCTAGGTCCTGGAGGCAGCTCCCAGCCCGTGAGTTGCAGGTGCCTCTGAGCTCTAGGAGGGGAAAGGCTGAGACTGTGCGGGTGGAGGGGGTGGCCCTGTCCCTCTGAGCTCTAGGAGGGGAAAAGGCTGAGATTGTGTGGGTGGAGGGGGTGGCCCTGTCCCTCTGGGCCTGGGCCTCACAGCAGGTCCTTGTTGCTTCTCAGGGTCTTCTTTGATTCCTGCGACGGCTTCTTCACTAACTATAACTGGCGGGAGGAGCACTTGGAGCGGATGCTGGGGCAGGCTGGGGAGCGCCGGGCTGATGTGTACGTGGGCGTGGATGTGTTTGCTCGGGGGAACGTGGTCGGAGGCCGATTCGACACAGACAAGGTGGGTGGTGGCTTTCGCCCAAGGGCCAGCGGCCCAGTGCCTCCCCTGGGACCTCATTTCCTCATGGACCTTCCATTCCCGTCTGCACCTCAAAGGAACGACAGCAGCTGTTCTTCCCATAGTGGGGATCCTGCGGCACTGAGAAACAGGGTGTCCTGCCCAGGCCAAGCTGTGTCCCCACTGAAACCCCTTTCCCGGCTATTTCTACAATCAGATAATGTATTTTTGTGTGGGTGTTACCAGACAGAGGCGCGCCGTTCCCCCACTGTCCGGTCCTCGGCGGGCCTGGGCCTCCTGTCCCAGCTGCGTTCTTTGACCTTCCCCGCAAGGGAAGCCTGCGCGGACGCAGAGGGGCCTGCAGCGCCTCTCACTGCGGCTGAGGGGTGAGGACGGGGGAGGTGCCCAGGGTTTGGGGAGCGGTAGGTGTCATGACGAGGGAGCATTTTCTGGCAAGGCGGGCCACACCAGCGCAGAAGAAGGAGCGGGGCCAGGCCGGTGCCCCTGGCGTGGGATGCGCAGGGCTCTGCCTGCCTCTGGCCTATCGGTCCTGCCCCTTCCCAGAGCCCCAGAGATGTTCTCAGCCCTTAATTTAGCTTTAAATGAGTAAATTAATCCAATAACTAAAGAGCCTCTTTACTGCCGGTGATTCTGATAATCGAATGAGAGGTGTGCCAGAGGACGATGGGACCGCGCAGCCACAGCCAGTTAGCGCCCAGCTCCTGCCCCCCTGCCCTTGCAGCAGCGCTCACCGCCTCTCCCGCGCCCTCTTCTGGCCGGCTTGTGGAACGACGGGGGTGATGCCCAGCAGCCCCCAGGTGCAGCTGGGAGGGAGGGGTTGGACAGCTTCCCCCTCCCGTTTCTGAGCTGCCCTGAGAGCCCCAACCCCACGTCACTGGCGTCCAGGAGCCTGTCTGGACTCTGTGGTCCTGATGTGCCCAGCGTCTCCCTCTGTCTCCTCAGTCGTTGGAGCTGATCCGAAAGCATGGCTTCTCCGTGGCTTTGTTTGCCCCCGGCTGGGTGTATGAGTGTCTGGAGAAGAAGGATTTCTTCCAGAACCAGGACAAGTGAGTCCTGCCGTCCTGGGTGCTTAGTGCAGGCTGATGGGAGGGAGGGGTTTCTGGTGTCTCTGATAGGACACGTTTGTGGTCTTTAGTGGCCCTTCCTATGGGGGGGTGGTTAAGGGAGGATGAGGGGGGAAGAAACCAGCACCCTGGCTGCTTCCAGGCAGGGGCCAAACCCAGCGACCGCTTCCTGCAGACTTGTGTTTGCAGCATATCTGTAGCAGGGGAGGCTGCAGTCCTCCCGGAAGTCCTGTCTTGGAGGGTGCAGGAGAGCCTCGAGTTTCCACCAGCAAGTTTGAGGGACACTGAGAGGCTCCCTCCCTTCCTCCGGACCGAGCTGTTGCCCCCATGTCTCTGGCAGGTTCTGGGGCCGGCTGGAGCGTTATCTGCCCACACATAGCATCTGTTCCTTGCCTTTCGTCACGTCCTTCTGCCTGGGCATGGGTGCACGGAGGGTCTGCTATGGCCAGGTGGGTGGGTGTCTTCCCTCCGTGTCTGTCCTCTGGCCTCAGCTGGGACAGGTGGGAGGAGCCTGGGACTTGCCAGCAGGCACGGTGGTGGTCTTGCCCTTCCCTGCCGCTCCAGGCACACCTGCTCTGTTGGCCTCTGCTGAGTGCCCCTGTTCTGCCCTTTTCTTCAGGAGGAGGCAGTGGGGCCCTGGTACCACCTGAGCGCCCAGGAGATCCAGCCCTTGTTTGGAGAACACAGGCTGGGAGGGGATGGCCGGGGCTGGGTGAGGACGCACTGCTGCCTGGAGGATGCCTGGCATGGAGGCAGCTCCCTTCTCGTCCGGGGTGTGATCCCACCGGAGGTTGGAAATGTGGCTGTTAGGTGGGTGAGTGACGGAGGACGGTGGGCCCACCAGCTTCTCCCATCACACGTGGTGGCCACGGAACTGGACAGACGGGGCAGTGGAGGCCAGAACAAGGACAGAGGACAGACCCAGATTGGTTTTTTAAAATTGTGGTCAAAAATGCATTAACCTGAAATTTACCATCTTAACCATGTTTAAGTGAACAGTACGGGAGTGTTAACTCTGCGTACGTTGCTATGTGACAGATCCCTAGAACTGTGTCATCTTGTAGGACTGGACTCTCCCCATTGCACATTAGCCCCCCATCCTCCCCCAGCCCCCCAGAGCCACCCCTTGACTCTGCATCTGTGAGTTTGGATACTTTAGATGCCCCATATGAGGGAATCCCATATGGTATTTCAGAACTGAGATGTTTGAGCCCACAAAAGAATCTGGCCTTGGGGGAGGACTTGTCCCCGGGCTATGGACAGGACCACGATGTGGGAGCGTTTGGCACCCAGGCCCCCTGTTCCTGGAGGGAGGGGCTGGTGGACACAATTTGGAGCTGGCTTCGATTTCTCAGTGATCGCTCCACGGCACTCATCACAGGACCTTTCTCCCCAGGTTATTTTCCCTGCAGGCCCCAGTGCCACCCAGGATTTACCTGTCCATGGTGTATAAGCTTGAGGGGCCCACGGACGTCACGGTTGCTTTGGAGCTGACCACAGGGGATGCCGGCAGCTGCCACATCGGTGGCATCTCAGTGTTGAACGGTGAGGTAATGGGCCAGGCCTGCCTCTGCCCAGGGTGAAGAGCTCAGGAGAGAGAAGTGTGGAGAGGCTCCTGGGGTGTGGGGAGGAGCTGGTGTGGACAGTGCGGGGTAAATCCTGCCTTTGCTGGACTCAGGGCAGCTTGTGGTCAAGGCCTGGACAGGGAGGATTCACTTCTCAGCCACAACCTCTGTCCCGTGTCCTCGTCAGGCAGCTGAGGCTCCTGTGCAGGGTGGACATGGGCCCCTCCCAGAGACCTGAGCTGCACACAGGCTTGCTGCTGGCCGTGGTGTGGTGAGGGGCGAGTAAATGGGGTGGGGGAGACAGCAGGCTGGAGGACGCCAGGACGAGTGAGAGCGTGGCTGACCCCAGATATGCGTTTCATTCACCGAGCTCCTCTGGAGCCCTTCCTGGTTGCTTCTCGGGACCTGCGAGCATCTGGCCTAAACGGGCAGTCTTCTCTGGACTCCTGGGACGCTCTTGGTGGTCCTTCTCAGTGCCTTTTCCTTTGAGATTCTCCTTTTCAAGTCCCACGTCTCCTTCTCCAGCAGAAACAAGCTCAAGACACAGCCTCCGACCCCTCCGGGTGCCCCCCACAAAGCTGGCCAGATGGGTGGGCCGCTGCGGTCGGCAGCTGAGCGGGGGCTGGGTCCAGCGGTAAGTCCCTCTCCTTCCTCACGTCCCTCTCCCTCACTCAAGTCTCTTGGGAAACCCCAGAGCTGGAGGGATGGAGGGGCCCTGGGCTGGCCGCCAGGTTTTGGGCAGCTCTGAGACAGAAGCCCAGGACAGCTGCTGGGAGCCCTGCTGTCGGCCTGGGGTCCCCACTGACCCTGGGACGCATCTCCCTTCTGCTGTGGCTTGGGGCCTCTGGACGGCTCACCCTGGAGCCGCTGGGCTGAGCCCGGCCAGTGATCAGCCCTTTCGCCCCGTAGCTGCTACGAGGTGAGCCTGCGTGGGTGCCTGCTGCTAGACCTCCTTGTTTGCTTCTCACGGCCGCCGGGTGGTTGGGAGGAGGAGAGCTTCACCTGTCGGCTTGGAGAGATCCAGGTGATGCTTCCCAGAGGGGCTCCGGCTGGGCTGGCCGTTTGTCCAGCTGGAGTGGGGGTGGAAGCTGCCCCAGGCTGCCCCCTTCTTGGGTTCAGCGGGGAACTGGGGTGGAGGAGTCAGGGAGGGGAAATGTGTGGGTTGGGGAGCCCTCTCCCTGCCCCCAGGCATCCGGCCGTGCTGAGCCTTCTCTCCTGCCAGGTGGTGGATGCTGCCAGCCTGCTGGCCCCTCTGCCCCAGGTGCAGGCCGTCACCATCTCTCACGTCCGCTGGCAGCCGTCCGCCTCTGAGCGGGAGGGGCCCCCTTCTCTGCTCCAGCTCAGCTGCACCCTGCACTGGTCCTTCCTCCTCTCACAAGTCCGTTGCTTCCGAATCCACTGCTGGGGAGGGACGCGTGATGACTCTCCGGGCAGGGAGCTGCCGAGGCCAGAGATGCCCATGTTCCTGGGGTTGGCTTTTGCCACCCAGTACCGGATAGTGGACCTGCTGGTGGAAGCCGCCAGGCCCGGCCAGGATCGTCGCATGGAGTTTCTGGTGGAGCCTGTCCCTAAGGAAGGGTTTCGGGTGCCTCAGGCCGAGTGGGGCAGGGCAGTTCTGCTTTATTCAGCCCCCGCATGAGTGGATGCTAAGGCCGGGTGGTCTCCTGGCCTCGGGCTGAGGCCTCTTCCCGGCTCTCTGCCCCTGGCCTGTGCTGGACCTGCTAAGTGCCCGCAGTGGCGGCGAGGTCCTGGTCCCGGGGCTGGGGCGGGAGACCCCGGGCTGAGTGCTGTGGGTTTCTGGTTGGGGGTGATGGAAACAGGAAACCAAGGAGTGGGATTGCAGCGTTGGTCACTGCGAGGCAAGTGGCGGGCCTTCTGTTTCTGCCTTGTCCCTCCCCATGGTACATGGTTCCCAGGTGAAAATGAAAGGAGGGGAGGAAGTTGAGAACAGAAAATTCCATAAAGGACATTTCCTAATAGGCTGCAAGATGCTGATGCTGAGAATGATGATTTTCTTTCCTGCAGATGAAACTATTAGAAAGGGTCTTAGATTGTGGCAGGTAGGCTTTGGAGCAGGCGCCGAGACGTTTCTGAGCATGAGGACGAGCTACAGCAGCTCCCGGGGGTGGGGTTGCCTGCGGGATGCGGGACAGGATACCCTGGAGAACCCTCCTCCCAGTGTGAAAGGCCCTTTTCCCTGAGGAGTGGGCATTCTGGGCCAGCCGGCGCCGGCTTTGTGCCTCCACGTGGGCCAGCCCCAGCTGCTCCGTGTTTCCTGGCGTTGGCAATTTACTGTGCTGCTGAGTGTGAGGTCATCTCCAGAGCGTTTTCAGCAGCCCCTGGCTCTGCTGCGTCTCTTCCGGGCTGGGGGCGTGCAGGGAAGTGGCTCTGAGGCAGTCTGCGCTGTGGCCCTGCCTCTGCCCAGTGAGAGGCCGTGGGCTCTGGACAAGCCGCCCTTCAGGCTCGGGTAGCAGATCAGTCCATGCAGGAAGCAGCACCTGCTCCCCACGCCAGCCCAGCCCCAGCCTGAGTGCAGGAGCTGCAGGACCCGTGGGGGCTTTTCCAGCTACTCTGTTCCTTCACGTCCTCCCTTCTCAGCCTTGTCCAAGCACCGGGAAGACCTCCAGGCTTACCCCTTGAGCAGGAGTCAGCACAGGTGCGTGGGGGTGTGAGGGAGGCAGGGTCTTCACCACAGGTGCCTTCCTCTGTCCTTCCTGCTCTTTCTTCTCGCTGCCTCCTCCCCTCTGCCCAGGCCTCTGCAGCTGCACAGCCTCTGCTACACCTGGGCTGCCTGGGAGGCTTCCTGGTGTGGTGTCTGGACCCCACGGCATTGGGTCATCCTGCGGCTGGTCTAGGTGGGGTCTGTTGCGGTCCTTCCACGGTGTCAATGGCCTGAAGTCCCTCACTTTTGGGGGGGGTCTCTCACCCCCAGGCCACATAGGGCCAGTGGTAGGGGTTCCCTCTATGTCGGGCAGTGCTGAGAGCTGGGATGCTCTGTGACCCCAGCTGGAGCCCACACCTAAGGGCTGGCATCCACATCATTTCACCCTGCAGTGAGGGAAGAGGCCACCAGGTGGCAGCACAGCCACACCTGTTCCCACGTCCAGAGGAGGGCAAGGCTGGGTGCTCAGCAGCCACTCTGAGCCGGGGCTCCTTCCAGGGGCTGAAATCCACCTTTCTCCATCTTCCTTGCCTGCCTGGGTACTCATGCCAAGCAGAGACTGCGATTAGGGGTTCTGTGCTCTTGCCTAATTAGGAACATTCTTCCATGTCTCTTGTGTGGTCCCAGAAGGAGAAGTGAGTTTGCCAAGGATATGGGGCAGGAGGCTCCCTCTGCTGACCCCCTGCAGCCTGGAGCCACTCACTTGACTTTTTCTCAGCCGTGACCATTCTCAGGAGCTCTTTGAGCCTTTCTGTCTCATTTGGAACCAGGGGGAACCAGGAAGGGGCTCCTGGCCTCTCTGTGTCCTCTGCTGCGGGGGTTGTGGGGGGCGCAGCATCCACGCCTTGCTGCCCTTCTTTCATGAAGTCTGTTTTTTAAGTGCTGGTTCCCCCAAATATTTTATGCAGAGGAGGGAAAATTTATAGTGGCAATTATTTTCTCACAGTCTGGTGAGCAGGCAATTAGGAGTAAGGGGGCCTAGTAGAGCGTGGCGTATGGCAGACTTGCACCGCCCCGGCTCCCCAGCCCCACCCCCATGCAGGGCTCATGTGCGGGAAAATAAATATGCCGGCGTTTAAGCCTGTGCCCCTCTGCTGGGTGTAACTGCTCTGAAATAAATGATCTGACATTGTGAAGAGTGCAGTCGAGTCCTGGTGTGATGGGGCGCGGGCAGCACCAGCCCGGCCCTGGATGCTGGCTCCCTGTCCAGCCCTGGCCCCAGCCCCAGGCTTCTGAGCTCTGGGTTGAGGTTCTGCCACTCATCTTCCCATCCCCTCCTCAGCTGACCCTTTGCAGCTGTGCACTAGCTCCTACCCACCTTCCAGGAGGGGTGACTGGGGCTGGCGAAGTGGGTTTTACCTTGAAGCAACATGGCTCCTTGTGGGCACTCAGGCTACACCAGGCGTGCAGAACTGGCTGGAGCACCAGCCACCTATGCCTCTGTGCCATGCCCCCCCACCCTCCCAGCTCCGTGCTTTTTCTTGCACTGGGTCGACCAAGCACAGCTGTGTGGTCACCAGTTCTAACCCTTCTGCTTCCTGGGGTGCATTCTGCTCTGAGGTCACGCTGTGTCCAGCACATGCTGTAACCAGGAAAGAAGGGACCAGGGCTGGCCTCGACCTGAGTCTGAGAGGCAGGCCAGGCAGCACAGATCTGCCATGAGCTGCCACCCACCCAGCCTATCCTGGGGCTGGAGGCAGAGGACCAGCCTGGACTTGAGGATTGGGAGTGGAAAGTCTCTTGCCTAGAAGGGCCTTCTGACGCCATTGCCACCTGGCTGTAGGCCAAGGCAGGGCTGCATCCCATCCTGCACCCTGGGCCGCTATGCCCTCCACCCACCATGCCCGGGAGCTGCCAGAGCATACAGAGTTGTCCTGGTTTGAAGAAAGAAATCTTTATTAATAATCTTAATAATACTGTTAGTTTGAGTGGTCACACCTTGGAAGCATACAGAATGGTAAGAAAGGAAGCCCGGGGCTCGGCTGCAGTCCTGGGGATCTGAGTCGGGGAGTTGAGCTGCTGCAAGAAAAGGGTCCGGAACAGCAGAGGGGACAGGGGGCTCTGTACAGAGGACAAAGCCGGAGGCAGGGTGTGGGGCTATGTACAACGGGAATAGAAAAGGAGAATTCCATTTCAATAGCTTCAGTAGCTGATGCTGAATAGAAAGTGAGGTGTATTTTTAAATTTTTGACATTTCATGAGACAGTGGAGCCACGTTGGGAGCCTGTATTTTTTGCTGCTTCCCTACTCCAGTGCTCCCTGCCTCGCCAGGGGATCCTCCCTGCCACCTGCTCTGCTCCTGCTCCTCCCACCGGCTAAGCTCGGCTGTCCTTGGTGCTGCTCCCGCCACCTGGACACCTGCCTTGGGAGCAGGGAAGGGGCTGGCCCAGGCTTCCCCATCCCTTGCCCTTCCCATGGGCCCCTGCTCTGGCTGTGCCCGTCCAGGCCCACAGCCACTGTGACTCCCAACCTCGCGGTGCAGCCGGGTGCTGGCCCGTCCCTGGCCCTGGGCGCCCACAGTGGACTGGGCTCGCAGGGGAGCGGCAGGGAGGGCTGGGTCCCAGCAGGCAGCACGAGGTCAGCCTTGGTGTACACAGGCCCCCGGCCTCCTCCAGAAAGGGAGATGGCCAGGAAGAGCAAGTCCTTGGCTTCAGGGCCCACCTGGCCACACTTGGAGGTGTGAGGAGTGGCTCCGGGCTGGCTGGGCTTCCTTCGTCCTCCCATGGAGCGCCCCTGAGTCCTGGAGCCACGTCAGCCCTTTCTGTTGGGAGCTGGCCCCGGGGCTACTGTTGGACAGCTTCCTCGCCAGGCTGGGGGCACGGGCGGGACTGCCGGGCATGAGGGAGGTGGGACGTAGGGGACGCAACACGAGGGTGACGGGGCCCAGTGGAGCCCCTGGGATGAAAGCTGTCCACACCCCCCAGCCCCACCGGCCCCCCAGCACAGCTGGCCACAAAGATCAAGTCTTGCTAGCAGCGCCTCCCTGCTCAGGCCCCGGCCTGCTCCACCGCTGCTGGGCTCCACACTGCCTTGGGAGTTGGGGGCTGGGAAAGGAAGACTGGATGGAAAACAGAGCCCCCCACGGGTCCCGCAAGGGAGGCCCCTTCCCTTCCAACTCCCCCACTGCCTGAGACGGAGGGGCGTGTTCCCACTGTGCTGCCAGCCAGGACGAGGTGGGGCCGTCCTGTCTCGGGGCCGCTCCTCGGCGCCCCTGCCGGCGTGCTCCCTCGGTGCGGGCGTGTGGCCAGGACGCGGGACTTGGACTTGGTTGGATGCCTCTTGGTTTGGTTGTTTTTTTTGTTGCTTGGATCTTAACATCTTTTTTTGTTTTTTTTGTTTTGTGATTTTTTTTTTTTTTGTTTTTGCCCTTCATGGTCCGAGAAGGAAACGGTGGAAGGTTTCACTACAACAGAAACAGAAAGGCAGGACTTGCAGCTTCTCAGGGGGAGGTGCAGCAGGTGTGAGGGCGACAGGACCGCGTGGCACGGGGCCCCTGGCCTAAAGTCCTGGCGCCGCCACACCTGCCCCCCAGATTCCAGGACCCTCATCTTCCAGGGCTGAGTGTGGGTGGATCCCAGGATGGGAGGAGACAGAGCTGAGCAGGGCAGGGCGAGTGGAGAGGCTGGGCCAGCACAGGCCTCGAGGCGGCCTGGATGAGATGGCAGAGGGTGATGGTCTGGCCACGGGAGGTGGGGGAGCTGGGCCCCCTACGGCAAGGGCCTGGTGGGCGGCAGGACTTCAGCCCTCACTGGTGGGGAACCCACACCCTCCAGCTGGCCTTCCAGCCCCAGGAGCCCAGCCGTGGCACACTCAGAACCTGAGGCTACTTTTCCCTGTCATGGAGGTGCAGATCTGTGTGCCCCAGGCCAGCCCCAGGAAAGGACTGTGCCTGTCTTGGCTGGCTTTTCCCAGGCAGGCCAGCAGCTGCCCAGGGCTGTGCTCAACTGAGGTCCCAGCCAGCGTCTCCCCAGAAGGGCCATGCACCGGGCTGGCCAGTCCCAGGGCTGAGGAAGGAGTGGCCCGCAGGCCACAGCGCCCGGCCTGTAGTCTCCCTAATGCAGGGAGGGGGCTGACCTGGGGCTGACCGTCCTGCGCTCAGGGGAGGGCCTGAGCAAGGGTGCATTCTGCCCCTCGTCGGCTCTCCCGCTGAGGACCCCTCCTTCCGGAACGTACCCCAGTGAAGACATTTCGGAGCTTGGGGACAGAGAAAGTAGGCTGTGCCTCCAGGACAACCCCCCTGCAAGGCTGGCCTGGCCTCGGCCCTGCGGTGCTAAGGGTCGCCCTGAGGAGTGGCCGGGACATGCCTTCCACATTTGCACTTTCTGCTGCAGCAGTGCTAAGGAGTCGCGGAGACTGGCGTGACCACAGCAGTTTGCACACCACGCGACACGCTTGTGACTACGTCGGCAAGAAATGCCGTCAATAAAATTTAATTAAAAATATTAGTTTCAGCTGAATGGGGCGAGGAGGGGCAGTGGCTACTCCTGTGGTTGGCTGGGTGAAGGCCTGCGGGAGCACCCTCAGGCCGGGGAGACCCACACTGGGCTCCTGGAGCCCCTCCCTCCCTGTGTCAGGGCGCCGGACGCTAGGGCTGTGGCACGGGGCTGGTGGGATGGCTTTGGGGGAGGCCCTGCCAGGCATTTCTGTTGTTCTGTGCAGCCCGAGAGGCCAGGAAACGTGGCTCTTGCCCTCATAGGGCGCTACCGCTGCTCCCAGGTTGGGGGCTGCCTGGTGTCCTGGCCCAGCCTGGACCCCACGGTGTGCATACCATACCTGCAATGGCTTGGATAGTACAACATCGACAAAGTCAAAATAGGAAATCACGGTTTCAGACATACAGGAAGAACCAGGGTCAAAGACACACACACCAGCACAGGTGGGGTGGGGAGACCAACTGGCTGGAGAGAAATATCTATGGATTTTAGAGTCGCAGGGGGCCAGCCGTGCGTGTCGCTGACCGGGAGGGGTGCACTGTCTTCTGGTGGCTGTGCCTGGTTTTGGGCTGTTGGGTTTGGTGTGTAATAGGCAGTCAGTGTGAATGCTGTTAGGGGCTGGGTCTCTTGCTAGTAGGGGGTGAAGCGGCTGTACCCTCCTCGGCAGAGGCTAGCCTGCAACATCAAAGATGAAAAACAGCCAATCAGTACCGTCTTTTGGAAGAGGGGAAAAAGCAAAAAGAAAAAAAAAAAGGAAAAACAAAAAGAGAAATAGCTAAGTCTTGTTTTCTTTCCCCCTATATTCCTTGGGGAGAAAGGAGTGGGTTTGTCATGGCAACAAGAGGAGTAGGACCTGCTTCTGACATGGTGGTCTTGGGCCAGTGTGGGGTGCTCTGGGGTCATGGCCAACAGTGCTTCTGGGTCACGAGCTTTGAGTTATCTCTGGGTCACTTCTTTGGGCTCAGGCCTGGCCTCCCACTGTCCTTATGCGGGGGGTGGGGGGTCCCAGCTTGAGCCCCACCTCCTCACACCCCAGCAGGGTGGCACAGGGCATCTTCAGAGCATTGAGGGACCTCCTGGTGGGTTCCTGGGCCTTGGCTCAAGAGCCTGGGGCCACTGAGGCCAGCTACACTGGGAGAGGCAAGCCTGCTGGGCATAGTTTCAGAGCCTTGCTCTCTGCGGGGCGGGGTCTCTGGGTCCTCCTGGGCCCACCTGGGGCCCAGCCCTGTCCTGCTGGATAGAGCGGGTCCTGGATGCTCCAGCTCTCCTGTGTCCTGGGCTGCCTCCAGTCAGGGAAGGCTCTGAAGGGGCCTCCCACCCTCCCACCACCCAGTTTTGCCGGAAAAGAAGAACACAGCAAGCGCAAGAGAAGAAAAATTGGGGAAAAATAGAAAATCTGAAAAATAAAGTGAAAACACAAGAGGGAACCCTCCGTGCATTAATGAAAGCTTTTAGCTTGCAGCTGCGCAGAGGGCTCGAGAGCCAGGGTATCGCACCTCCATCCGGGTGGGGCCACGCCAGGCCCGCCCCTGTGGCTGCCCACAGACACCACAGGCTGCTGGGGGTGCCTGAGGCTCGTTAAAAATTGAAAAAGACAAATCAAAAATTGGAGGGAGTCATCAAAACCAAGAGAGATGGGAAAAATCCATATTGCCTCTGAACCTCCTCCCTCCTCACTCTCCCAAGTTGTTTTCATCTTTGATGCTGGATGCCAAGCTAGCTAAAACCCGCGTTCACACCCCGGGGCTGGGGCCAGTGGGCACAGGAGGCAGGTGTCTGCTGGAAGCAGCTCTGGGTGCAGAGTGAGCTGGGCTGCACGTGTCGACAGCTGGCCACACACACACACACACACACACACACACACACAGACACGCCACATCGCGCACCTCCCTGCCCCACCCCTTCCACCCCACAGCCTGAGGGAGGAGGCTGGGGCAGAGCAGGCATTGTTTCCCCAGGACCCCAGGAGCCCCCAGGAAGCCAGGAGCTAGGGCCTGGTGAGAAGCAACCGGTTACCCACACTCCCCTCCCGGATGTGAGGGGCCTGCAGCAGTGCAGGTGGGCCGTGGGGATGCGGCGTGGGCAGAAACAGCCCCGGGGCCTTGGGAGCCTCTGCTGGGAAGGAGAGGTGGCCCTGGTTTGGTTTCTGAGGTTTTCCTCGTGGAAATGGGAATGGAGGGGCCTCAACAGGACTTTATTATAGTGAGGGAGCTCAGGGAAACGGATCAGGCACATTGGGGTGCTTTCCAGAAGACCAAATGGTATGGTGGGCTGACCAGCCATTCAACCTGCTTCCCCGCACCTGAGAGGGCGTGAGGGACCAGCCCTCCCCTCATCCTAACTCACTTCCAGGCCGTGGTCCTTCCAAAGTCTCCAGGACAAAGGCACTGGTCAGAGGGCTCGGCCTCTCCCCCAAGGGCCTCGCCACCCATGCCCAGCTGTAAGGACTGGCACCCAGGGCCGGGTGGGCCCGGGCTCCTTACCATGGTTCCAATGCTGTAGGTCGCCGCGGGCCCGATGGTGTGATGGTACGGGTCGGCAGCTGCGTAGACTCTGCCGTAACTAGGGAAGAGCGTGGGAGGGGAAGTGGGAGGAGGGTGGGGGAGGGTCAGGTGAGGGGCAGCAACGGCCTCCCACCTCCTCCCAGACGCTACATGGGCACCGTCTACCGAGGTCCCATCTGCAAGGCACCCTCCCCTCCTGCAAGGCCTACCCCTCCTTCTTGTTAAGAAGGAAGCTTCTGGAACACAACAGGCTACCCTCTCAATATGCCCACAGTGTGCTGACCCTGACGGGGAGCAGGGGGCTGTGCTCCACTCAGTGCTACGTGGAGGGGGATGGTGTCCTCATAGAGCTCGTCTGCAGGGAAAACAAACTTCTACCCCAAAAAGAATGTGGTAAATGCTGGGGAGGGTTTCAAGAGAAGAGAGAGAGGGTCAACGGGGAGGGACCAGGAACACTGCCCCCAAGAATGTGACACTATGTCCCTCACGACTTGCAGCAGTTTGTCTGTGCAGGGAACTCTCAGCTCCTCAGAGGGCAGAGCTGGGCCACGGCACCCTGTACACCACACTTCAGGGAGATGGAGCCGGGGCTGCGGGGAGGGAGGGGGTGCAAGCGGTCCCCAGGCCAGAGTGGTGGAGCTCAGCCGCCAACAGGCCAGATGTCCGAGGGGAAAGGCACTAGGCTAGGTTGCCCCAGGAGGAAGCACTCAAGCGTCTGCCTCCAAGACAGACAGCCACTGTGGGCACGGGGCTTGCGGGGGACGGTGGGGGGGGACTGGGAATCAGAGATGCGGTCTCCACCTGGGGTTTCCACAGCCTCCCCATGGGGCAAGCAGGAAGTGACGGAAGTCAGAGGCTCACTGGCTCAAGGGCCACACTCAGACCTGCTCCCCTGTCCCAACCCTGCTCCCACCAGGCCTGGAAGGGTGGGTTATGCCTCCTGCCTGTCTGGGCCCAGCTCCTGAGGGATCCTTGTCCATCTTCTCCCCACCCTGCTCCAAAACAGCGCCGGCCCCTGGCCTCACCTGTCGCTGTAGGCTGCCGCCGCTGCAGCGGGCTGAGCGTATCTGTAGGCTGCGTAGCCTCCCTGCAGGGTAAGTGGGGGGGAGAGACAGCAGAGGGACTTAGTGGGGCTCCCCAGGGAAAGGCTGAGTGGGGAGAGGAGACAGACCCTGTGCGGGTGGGGCCCTGGGAGGGACTGCAGACCTTCCCAGCCTCCCAGCCTTGGCTGGGTAAGGATTAGGTGGTGCCTGGCCTGGGCACCTAGTTCTGGTCTAACACAGGACCGAGGACTGCAGATGGCCAGGTGGGACAGTTCAGGGCGAGGCAGGTCTGCCTGTCCACTCCATTCATTCACTCATTCATTCACACACCCATCTGTGCACTCCACACACATTAGCGGGTACCCATGACTCATCTGGCTGGGTGCTAGGCCTTGGCAAAGAAGAGGTGCTCACAGACCTGCCACCAGGCCAGTGAGGGCTGACTTGGATGCTGAGGGGCTGGGAGAACCCACAGTGACTCTGCATAGTGTCCTGGACACCAGGAAGGGTCAAGGGTAAAGGGCACAAGAGGACGTGAGCTCAGATGATGTCCTGGCCTCAGATGAACAGGTAATTGAATTGTAGGCAGCTGCCCAGGACTGAAGGGTGGCTGGGTACATGGGGTGTGGCCATCAGTGAGTCTGAGACAGAGGAAGCAGCACATGTGGCCCCATGAAGGGGAGAGAGGCCACCAGACCCCATCAAGGGGGGTAGGCCCTGGAGCACAGGCACCCAGGGGCCCTGCCTCCTGGCCCCTCTTGAAGCCTGTGCTGTGGGTGCCTTAGGGGCTCACTCACTGATCACAGTGTGGTTAGGGACGTGGCAGAGTCCCACTGCCCCCATTATATGAGGCCTTGCCCACGGGAAGATGCTTTCAGCTCACAGGGCTGCTGGGCGACCCATTAACTGCTCCCTTGATGGGTACCAACAACCAGACTGTGCCATGCTGGGATTCTCAGGGACGCCATACTCTGGGCAGACATGGCACCCTCGCCCTCCTGGCTTCAAGGGTGGGGTGGGGTGGGATGGGATGGGATGGGAGGAGCGGGCAGTGAGAGAGGAGACGCCGACTTCTCATTGAGACCCACAGAACGCCTGATCCCACCCTCCCTCCCGGCGGGGCTACACTTACATAAATCTCAGCACCATAAAATCCATCCTGATACACGACCCTGGAAGCAAACGGACAAGAAAGTGGTGGGAACGCTGGAGAGGTGGGGTAGGCCGGCTCCGGTGTCTGCTGAGGAGGGAGGGGGCACGGTGCCAGCCCCGCCCATGGGACTGGCATTTTAACAAGCGTTTGCTCCAGTGCCCTGTTTTGGTATAACAATAGAGTAACACCCTTGCTGATCAGCTCCTTTCTCCCACAAACCCCGGGGCCCATAGCCCACCCGACCCCAGGCAGCTGTACCCCCAACCCCTTTAGTGATGGAGGGCACCAGACCCCAGGGAATGGGAGCAGAGAGGGCTCAGAGAAGCCCCTCGCTGACCTCAAGAGTGGACAACAGCCCCATTAAAGCATCCAGACAAGGTTCTGGGGCTCTGAATGTCCCCCTAAATGCTAGCGACCTCAGCGATGCCCGCCGTGGTGGGGATGGGGGTGACGATAATGGAGGCAGCTGCAGGCCTGAGTTCTGGGGCTCCCACGATCCCCCCCAGGTCTGGAAAAGCTGCCTAGCCCCTCGCACTGCGCAGGGCCTCCCCATTTCCCTCCTCCCCGCCCTCCCAGCCCTTCCTCCACGCCTCCCCCGGCCCAGGTACTCACGCTCCGTAAGTCGGGATGGGGGGTGGGGGTGGCGCAGCCCGAAACGTATTATACACGGCCCGGCCCCGGCCCCGAAGATGTGCGCCCCGGTAGGCAACGGCTGTGCCGGTGGTGGGGTAGGGGAACCCCGTCACTGCAGGAAACGGGGCCCGAGACACGTGTGAGAGGCACACGGGGACCCACCTGGCCCCCCCGCCCCCGCACACCTAGCCCCCCCCCGCGCACCTAGCCCCCCACCCCTCCCCAAGCCCCGCCCCCGGAGCTCTACTCAGTCAACACGGTGGTGGGAGGGCGGGGACAGCCCACCTGGCCCCGCCCCCAGAGCCCCCAGAGCCCCCAGAGCCCCACGGGGCCAAGTGGCTGGTCTCATCCCATCCCCGCCCCGCCCCAGCCTTTACCTGCATAGAATTCAGGCCCGTAGACTGCGCCGACCACTGGATTTAGCTTCCAGCCTAAAACAAAAGCAGAGACCTAGTCACTGCCTTCCCCGACCCTTTTCCCACCAAAACCTATGCCTGAGAACCCCAGCGACACCGGTGGAGCCCTTGGGGACATTCCCGGGGCACCTCCCCGCGCCGGGCCCCCCTTCCCACACTGCCCGGACAAGTGCGGGGTTCAGAACACCAGGGTCTACTCCGTCCTGACTCTTCTGCCTGGGGCTCTGCTAGGATTCTTTCCCAGTTGTGATCCTCCCCAGTCTGCCCCTGAGCAACCCTCACCCCTGGGTGTCATCCCCCGAAGCCTGGGGTACCCACCTCCCAGAAGAGAACTGGAGAGGGAAAGTGGAACTTGTTATCTACCCCTCTGAGCACAGCTGGGATGAGGGTTTCTGGAGTCAGACTCAGCACAGCCCCACCATCCGAGCTCCAGGTGGCCAGAGGCTGCAGGAAAGGTGCTTGGCCTCTGCCCATAACCTCTCCCCACTGCCTGCCAAAGTCCCCCTCCCGCTCCCTCTTCCCAGTGCTGAGTCCTGCTCTCACTTTCCTCCCGTTCTCATCTTCCCCCACAGCGGCTGTCCGGGAGGGTGGCCTGGGAGCAGGTCGAGGAGGAAAGGGCATTTGGACTGGGGATGATAATAAGGACGGGCTGGTTTTCCTCAACACTGTGTGTGAGCCACACAGACTGTTCGAAACTCACTGGGTCCTCACTGCCCAGTGAGCCATCACACCCTCCCCATTTTGCAGATGAAGAAACAGAGCCCTGGAGTGGCACAGCAACCTCCTGTCACCAGCTGGGGAGTGGCAGAGCCAGGGATCCCAGCCTGCAGCCCTCAGCCAGACCCATGTTCCTGGCCATTCCATGGATCCCAGGCTGTAATTGGCATCCCAGCCTCTCCCTTCCTGCAGGTGGGTCAGTCTTCCTCTCCCTGGGGGAACCCAGGAGCAGAGCAAAGACCTGCTCCACCTGGAGGCCTCTGGGGGGGAAACCAGCTGCCTTGGAGTGGGCTCCGGCTCCAGGCATTCTGACAGGGTGGGTAGGAGGGCTTCTTGACGAGGCCCAGCCCCTTACCCCTCCTCAGTGTACCCAGGTCTTATCTCTACAGCATGCCCCGTGGGCCCGGCTCCTTGTCCCTTTGCACTGTAGGGGGAGGGACAGCAGGGACGAGAGCCCACTGGCCAGCTGGGGAGATAGCATCTGGAGAGGGTGGCAGTGGGCCCAGGCCACGTGTGAGCCCCTGACCCAGATTCTAACAACCCCACTGCAGGGCAGGCAGACCGGAGGCAGTAAGGACGGAGGGTCGGGGTATGTTCCTC
Source organism: Pongo abelii (assembly GCF_028885655.2). Classification (NCBI taxonomy): domain Eukaryota; kingdom Metazoa; phylum Chordata; class Mammalia; order Primates; family Hominidae; genus Pongo; species Pongo abelii. Next base: position 94,538,565 of record NC_072004.2, read on the forward strand.
CTGCCAAGTCTTCACCCCACCCTTTATCCCCAGCCCACCATCACACAACCTTGTGTCTGGATGCCATTGCTGGGACTTTGGAATCTTCCAAAAAGATAAATCCCAGGTTAGGAAGGAAGAAACTTTTTTTGGCGGGGGGGGGACAGTTTCTTGCTCTGTTGCCCAGGCTGGAGTGCAGTGGACAATCATGGCTCACTGCAGCCTCGACCTCTTGGGCTCAAGTGATCCTCCTACTTCAGCCTCCCGAGTACCTTGGGCCACAGGTGCCTGCCACCACACCCACAGCTAATTTTAAAAACTATCTGTAGAGACAGGGTCTCCCTATGTTGCTCAGGCTGGTCTTGAAGTCCTGGGCTCAAGGGATCCTGCCACCTTAACCTCCCAAAGTGCTGGGATTACAGGCGTGAACCACTGCATCAGGCTGAAAGAAATGTTTTGTTTTCTGGGAAGACCTCCAGTCCGAAGAACTGACTCTTCTTACTAGAAGGCCCATGATGGAGCAGAGTCCTGGAGACCCTGACCCCAAGCCCAGACTCCCCTGGGCTCCATCCAGTGGCTCTTCTGGGTCCACTCTGGGCGAGTGAGACTTGGAGGCTGCATATGTGCTTCAGATGGCCCTGGGCACCTTCACCTGTTAATTCTGGCTTCCTGGGTGCCCTCCCCTGTCAATTCTGCCTCTGGGAGCCTCCACCTGTCTCTGCTGCCTCCATTTCACTGTCTGGAACCCCAGATGGCAGAGACAGCCTGAGACTGCCTGGCTGGCCTCTGTTTCTACCGTAAATAGTTAACACCTGGGCAAACCTGGTGGGTTTGTTTTCTACAATGGAAACCTCCACCCCCAACTGATGAATTCCAGACTGTTGGGTAGTGTTGAAGCCAAGTCACGCGGCACTCGCCACCAGAGCCCATGTATTGGCTTCGGTGCCAACCTGCAGAGAACCCAGGGCCGTCCCACTGCAGCCCTCTGTGTCCAGGCTGATGAAGACATTGAGATGAAACGGCTCTTGCTGCAAAGGTGGGCAAAGGTTCCCACCTCCTTCCATTCCCTGATGTTTCACTGGCGTGGGTTCTGTGCCCCTCATGAGCCGCACAGCCCGAGGCCATTCAGAGATGGGTCTGTTCTGATTTCCATGCTCCCCTGAATTCTCACTTCTGCCCAGACAGCGGTGGGCGTGGCCCTTGTGTGCAGAGTGGGCAGCTGGTTCCAGAGATTTTGCAGCCCCACTAGTTGATCACCTGTACCCTGTAAAAATGTCTACCGCTTTTACTTCCTGTGCCAAGTGCCAGATCACAGAAGAGTCACACCCAGGACGCACTCGGGATGCTTGCAAAGCGGGAACACTCCCAAATTTTTAAAAAGAATTTGAGACGTGTAAGTCCTCAGAAAAGCAGGATATGAGGCCACGAGAATCAAGTCTAACTTGGGCCAGGCCAGAGGCCCGGCCCCACCCCAGCATCGGACACCAGGAGAAGAGCTGGGGGGAGAGGTAGCGGATCGGGCGGTCCTGTCCAGGCTTCCGTGCTGGTCGTCACCTGACTCCACGTATGGCCGATCACATGGGGGGCCATGAGAGGCTGGGGGTGACACCGTCTGAGAGTCCATGGCAACAGGGAGATCCATCCTGTCTAGGGGCAGCGCTGAGGCTTCTAAGGGGTCCGAGTGGGAAGCTGCTCCCTGGCAGGAATGAGCGGAGGCCCCCAACGTACGCCGCTCCGCTCAAAGCAGGCCCCTTGCCGGATGGAGTTAAGACTCGCAGTGGCCACCAGTGGTCCCTCTGCTTCTCCAGAGCCAGCACTTAGCGTCGGCAGATCCATCTCCAAGGAAGACCGGCCACCTCCGTTTGCCGGATGGAGTTAAGACTCGCAGTGGCCACCAGTGGTCCCTCTGCTTCTCCAGAGCCAGCACTTAGCGTCGGCAGATCCATCTCCAAGAAGACTGGCCACCTCCGTTTGCCGGATGGAGTTAAGACTCGCAGTGGCCACCAGTGGTCCCTCTGCTTCTCCAGAGCCAGCACTTAGTGGCCACCAGTGGTCCCTCTGCTTCTCCAGAGCCAGCACTTAGTGTCGGCAGATCCATCTCCAAGGAAGACCGGCCACCTCCGTTTGCAGTGTGGTGCACCTGCACAAGATTCCTCAATCTCCCCTTGCTGTGGACAGCAGGGCTCAGCCTGGGGCCTCAGGGCCACCCATGTCGAAAAGCCCCAGGAAGGCAGTTCCTGTAATCACATCCTACGAAATCTGAGCACCTCCCCCCGGGCCCTTGCTCATGGCGCTTAAAGGTGTCATTTGTCATCGAACAGCTCTGGGGGATGATGTCACTATTCCTGTTTTGCAGATGAAGAGACTGGAACTCAGAGAGGTCTAGAAGCTCATCCAAGGCCCCCCGTGCCCCCGCTGCCCTCCCTGAGCCTGCTTACACTGGGAATCGGTGCAGCAGTTCTCAGCACAGAAGCCTTCAAACTCTGGCCCTGGGGGAAAGTCAGTCCTAATCCAGGAAGGCACAGCTGTCCCCCTGGATCAGAAGCCTGCACGTGTGGCCTCTGGGGGCCAGGCACGCTTGGGAAAGCGAGACTCCAGCTATGGCTGATTGTACGGGGCCATGAGTGGGGTGAGTGGCCCCCAGCTCTCCTCCTGCCTCTTCTGCCCCACCCGCTTCTGACCGGGAGCTGAGCAGCAGCCCCAGGGCTGGGACACTGGGGACGGAGGCTGCCTAGGATCCAGGAAGGTCAGCCTGCAGTAGCCTCAGCTCCCCCAGGGCCTCTGTCCCAACCAGTGACCCCGGCAGCCTCGTGGGGGGACCCAGCCCCTTACCGTTGGTGTAGGGGTTCCCTGTCTTCTTGTTGGTCATGACTCGGGCCGTGGCATTGTTGACCTGTCCAAAGAGGGAAGGAGAGAGAGGAAGAGGGAGGATTAGCCTCCTGGAAGACCCACTGGCCACTCCTCCCCGCCCTGCTCCCCTAACCCCCCGGCACCGCCCGCCCCGGCCTCCTCTCTCCACCATGCTGCCTGCCCTGGGAGCCTTGGCCCCCACTGCTCCCAGCACGGGCTAAAGCCCCGCCTGGCCCAGGACCCCAGACCCAGGCCTGCTGGCCTGTGTTCTTCATGTGGCTGTTCCCATAAACCCAGCCCCAGGCTCCCAGGCACCCCAGAACAGCTGGAGCAGCTCCCTGGTGGACTCTCCACAAAGTGCTCTCTGACCAGAACCAGCTAAGAGGCTGGATTCCAGGATGCCCCCTCCTCCCTGAGGCTGCCAAGGCCTACCTAGGCAGGGGTACCAAGATGGCCACATACCCCTCCTGGATGATGCCCCCCCTCCCCCGAGGCCAGAGTCCTCAATACTGCAGAGTACAGAGGTCTCTGATGGGGCCCGTGTGCCCCTGGAGAACGAGGCCAACAGGGAGGGGGGCTCTGGGCACGAAGTCACCTATTTTCCACACATATGCCTGGGTGAGGCTGTCCAGGGGCAGCCTGGGATGGAGAAGACAAGGCATGTGTGGAAGGGAGTTGAGAATAGCAGGGGTGATGGGTCCCAGGAAGGGGTCTGGGCTGTTCTGCCTCCCCTGCGTCCTCCATGTGAGCCCCGAGGGCGTGGGGCTGCAGCCTGGCCAAGCCAGTGCCTTCAGAAGTCCGGAAACCTCCTCTCAGGCCCTTCATTGCCTGCCCGAGGGCTCTGTCTTGGTGGCTGGCCCCAGCCCTCCTCCAGCCACCCTTTGGTTGCCCTGCCTGTTGGGGGACCCAGCTCCAGACACTCAGGCCGCAGCAAGGGAACACAGCCCACTGGCACTCTGGACCCCTGGGGAGCAGGGAAGGAGGGGACAGAGCGGGGTGGGTGTCAGGGAGGGACCCAGAGCCCCCTCTGCCTGCTCCTCCTTGGGGCCTGGTCTCTTCCTCTGCCCTGGCCATTGCCGCTGCTGCCTCTGCTTCTACCCAAACAAGGGGTGGAGTGGGGCCAAGGTGGGGGCAAACTGTAGGGCCCAGACCGGGCCATGTGGGGACAGGTTGGGGACAGCCGCTGCTCCATGGTGAGCAGGGTCTGGGGATTAATGGCTCCTTGACCGGGTGGGCTGGCTGTGGTCCTTGAGGCTGCCAAGCCCCAAAAACAGGATTTCTGGGGCTCCTCCAGTGTCTGGTTGGGGACAGGGCCTCTCCTAGGAAAAGGGGGGAAGAGGCAGGGGAGAGGGGACCTTGGGTGAGCCTGAAGGGGTGACAGGTGATAGGGCTTAGCTGGCAGCCAGTGACCCTGGCCTTAGTGCGAGTCTTCCTCCCACCCCAGGGGACCCTGGCCAGGCTCTCTGAAGGGTGCGGCAGTGGTGGGGCTGGTTGGTTGGGGGAGCTGGGGGGCAGGTGGGCGATCTTGGGGCATCCCTGCCACAGCACACTTATCTGAGCACCTCAATTTTCCGTCCCTCTACGATCGTCCCATTCAGCTTCTCCCGGGCTCGGTCAGCATCTGAGCTAGTTTCAAAAGTTACAAACCCAAAACCCTGTGAGCAGAGGAGAGGGAAGGACAGGCACGGAGAGGAGGACACAGGGCGAGAAAGAGGAGGAAGAGGAGGAAGAAGAGGAGTGGGAGGGGGGCAGGGGAGGGGGGAGAGAGAGAGAAGGGGTTGAGTCAGGTGAGTTGAGGCAGAGACGCAGGCAGCCCAGAGGTCTGTCCTAGGGCCACCGGCAGGATGCCAGGAGGGGTATGGGCCCCAGGGGGGCAGCTGCTGACCCAGCCTGAGCCCAACCTGAGCTGATCACCCAGCATCTCCAAAGGGACAGGCCAAAGCCACATAAGAGACGTCACACCTGACCACAGGCCAGGCCTGCCCCCTGAACCCCACCTTGGGGTGGGGGGCCCAGGCTGGGCTTCAGGACCTGCAGGGGCAGCCCACCCATCTCCACCCTCGGAGCCCAGGGTAGAGGGTCGTGCCTTCCTGGAAGGGGAGTAGGGCTTGTCTCCGTCGGACACCCTCCCCAGCCTGCCCTCTCTGTAGCCCCTCCCTCAAGCCTCAAGGCCAGTGGTCCCCTGGGGTGAGCGTTCAGTGGGGTGGGGCCCGGGCCTGGGGCCCAGGGCTCTGGGGTGCAGGCAAGAGGTCCTGGTGGCTCAGAAAGAAAAAGCGGCAGCGGCAGCAACAACACAGACAGCTGGGGTGGGGGCGGGGCGGGTGGGGGTGGAAGAGCGGGGAATACAAGCACCCGTGTCGCTCAGGGGTCCTCGGGCGCGAAGCTCTCCAGGAAGGAAACGCACATTTCACACGTTAGCCTGGCGGGACCTACAGCCGGCGCTGTAAGGCGGCAGCTCCGTGCGGCACCCACCTTGGAGCCCCGCTCGTTAAAAATGATCTCCACGTCTAAAATTTTTCCGAATTGCTGCAGAGACAGAGACAGAGAGGGAGTGGGGCAGACAGGAAAGTGCGGGTTAAGACCGCTGGCCCGGCCGCCAGCTCCACTCCTGAGACGCTCATGCCTGTGCTCTGCCCTGGGCCCCCAGCTTGGGAAAGGAGACCTGGGACCCCCTCCCACCTCTGGTCATGGAGCAGCTGGGACTTGGTCACTTGGAGAAGGCGATGGTGGGGAGAGGGTGCCCAAGGCATCACCAAGAGGGTCCTTGGTGTGGTGTAGGGGAAGGGACAGCTCTCCCAGCCTCTCCTGGAGGCCCGTGTCTCCCTTCTGCCTTGGGGAGCTTTTCCTGCCAGGACACTAACTCCAGCTGCCAGCTGGGGATGGGGGTAGGCACATCACCAGTGTCCCTTCCACACCCTGCTAGGACTTGGCCACTTGGAAAGGGTTACAGTGGGGATAGGGCACCCAAGGCACGATCGCCACCCCTAATTCACACTAAAGGGTAAAGGTCTGCTTTGAGACCCTTCTCTAAAGGATGGGGGAGAGGGAGACAGAGGAACATGAGTGCCCATTGGGGACAAAGTGCCACAGAGAAGAGAAAGTGCTGGGGTCAGGAAATGGAGATTGAGGCCCCCTGGTTGGGAAATGGGACCCTCAGGCCTCCCTGAGATGGGGAGGAGGTTGGACAGGGGGAAGAGGGAAGCAGAGGGAGGGTCTTCTGCCCAGGCCCCTGGGACCCTGCACAGCCTGTCATGGGGCTGTGCTGGCGTGGGGTGCTGAGCAATGGTGACCTGAACCCAGGCCCTGCCTGTGCAGGACATTCGGGCCAGCTGAGCCATGACGCTCTGGCTGCCGCCTTCCCTCCCGTTGTTGGCCACAGTCCCCATGGGGCAGCCCTGGTACTGAGACCATGAGCCTGTGAACAGCCCCGAACAACAGTTCTGAGGTCCCCAGGGCCTGTCCTGAAGCCTGCAGTGCAGGCAGCTGACGGGGGTTTCCCAGTCACCTCCACACAGTCCTGGAGGTGGGGGGTGCAGCAAGCCCCAGCGGGGCCAGACAGCAATGAAATCCCAAGTCTGCCGGGTGCTGAAAAGAGGGGGACAGTAACCTCCATTCTGCAGGGACCCAGGGAGCTGACGGGGGACAGTGTCCCCATCCTGCAGGGACCCAGGGAGTTGATGGCAGATGGTGCCCCTGTCCTGTAGGGACCCAGGGAGCTGACAGGGGATGGTGCCCCCGTCCTGCAGGGACTGAGTGTCCGTAAACAGGTCCCCTGCAGGGGGCATCCAGCCAGAGCTCCAAAATGCCATCCATTGAGGGCAGCCAGCCAGAGCTCCAAAATGTCAGCTGCTGTTAAGGGGCAGCCCCAGGCCCAGAGAAATCTGGCAGCTTGCTCAGGACCCAGAGTCGAGAAGGGACAGAGTCCTTGCCATCTGATGATTCTAAGTCATGCCAGCCCCCCAGTGAGTCTAGACTCCAAATCCAACCAGGCTGGGCTCCTGAGATGGGGAGTGGACTTCTAGGGGTCACATCAGGGGGTAGGTGGAGGGGGACCTCTCCACCCTGGGCTGCCAGAGGTGCTTCCAGTCTGCCTGACAAATCCCACCTGGGTCAAGATGGCATGAGGAGAGAGGCTGGGATTCAGGAGCCAGAGGCTGTCTACCTGCGCAGCAGAGGTGGGGTGGGCACCGCGGCAGGCAGGCGGAAGAGAAGTTTGGAGGGAGGGAAGAAACACGGCCAGGCTGCGTGGTCCTCTGTGGCCAGGGCAGGCCTGGGAGCCCGGGCTAAGACACCCAGCTGCTGCCACTCACCCACCACTTGGCAGCCCCAGCCCCCGCAGGCATCAACACCTGCCTGGTGCATTCAAGTCCAATAACAACAAAGTGCCCCAGGACCCAGGGGCAGCCCTGCACGTTCTCACAGTGACCACACCACGGGGCTGAAGCCTACAGTGCAAAACCCGGAACAGGCCTCAGAGTCCAGCATGGGCTTCACTTCCCATCGACTGTGCATCCGGTTCCAAGTTCCCCACATGGGGGCCCTGGGGACACAGGCCCAGAGAGGTTGACTGCCTGGTCCCCAGGCACACAGGAGAGGCCGGGGCTGAGGCTGCTGCTCTGTGGGAGGCCGAGCTGCCCCTCCAGGTACCCTCTTGCGAGGAGATGGGAGCCAGAATGTGGCAACAGGGTGGTCATAACCACACTGGCTGCGAGGTCCCAAGGTACTCTAGGAAACCCCTGAGGTCAGGTGGCCTGGGGGCCATGGGTGGATTTCTGGCTGGGAGCAGGAGGGGTGGGGTTTGAGGGGCAGCCACAACAGATCCCCCTACTCCTCAGCTTGAGGCCTTCCTTTTCCCCGCCACCATCCCAGCAGGTTCAGGTCAGGGCAGGGCTGGGCCCAGGAGGGAAGGAATCCTGGGGCCCCAGAGGCTCCCTGCGCAGTGGGAGGCAGGAAACGCGGGGGAGCAGGTATGGGCAGGAAGGCAGGGCCTGTGGGCGCCACCCTGGAGCTGGGGCAGGTATGGAGGGCAGGATGGGTGAGGCCGCGCACACTCACCCCGAACATTTGCCGCAAGTCAGGGTCCCTGAACCGGAAGGGGATGTTGGAGACGTGTAGCCGCTTGGGCTGCTGCTTCTCTGTAGGGTCGGAGGGGTGGAGCGGCTGGCTGTCCGTCTGTGCCGCCTCGTCTGTCTGCTGCAGGGAGAGGACTGGGCTGTGGAGGCTGCATCTGTGTGCGGGGTTGCCCATCCCCTCTGCTAAAGGGACGGCAGAGTCTAAAGGCCAGATTCTCCCCCACCCTTCTGGGCCTCTCCCCCATCCCTGGGCTGGGATCCTTGGCAGAATCTGGGCAGACGGTTCCCATGAGATACAGCACAGGGGCACCTCACACAGAGAGGCCCCACCTCTAGGCCTTTGCCCAAACTGTGCAGGTGAGGCCGCCTCCCTCCCGCCATCCCAGTGCAAGGCCTCCTGGCCTGCTCTGTTCCCCGCTCCCGCAGCCCAGGCCTGTCCACAGAGGCTGAACCTCCACGGTCTCTTAGCCCCATTGACATCTCAAGGCAGTTCTGGGAGCCCGAGGACCCCACTGGCTTTCAAGTCCTGATGATGAAGTGGTGAACTGCAGACAGATGTCGGCCTGGCCCGAGGATCCGCCTGTCCGAAGGTGCTGCCCCTTCGTGTCCCCCATCCCTGCCATGCTCCTGCTTATTCCAGCCTGCTGCCGCCACTCAGAACCTTTGGCATTCACCTCCAGAAGCCTCTCCCAAGGCAGGGCGTGGCCAAGTCCAGTCCTTTATAGCCCCCATTTGGACCCAAATTTTGGTGGGCAGATGGGCTCCCAAAGACTTGGGTCTCAGGAAACAAAAGCCACCCGGCCCCCAGCTCCCTGTGAGAAGGCAGGGGTTCTGCCCGAGGCAGCACAGTGTGGCCTGTGTGAGGCTTTTCCTGCGTGGTCTTCTCCAGTGGACTGGCCACGAGCTCACGGCAAGGCTGGCCTTCAGTCTGGCTCGGTCCCGGCTGTATCCACAGAGCAGGAACTCCAGGCATGCGGCAGGTGCTTCATCAGCATCAGCCAGGTGGATGCACGGGTGACTGTCCAAGGTGGCCATTAGCTCGTCACGACCTGGGCCCAGGCCCAAGGGCCTCTACAGGCCAGTTCCGTGGATGCAGCCAAACCGCAGGTGCCAGCCTTGAAGGCTGTTTGTTTTCCCGCTCAGTCCACTGGCAAGGCGGGTGGGTGGCACAGGAGCACCAGGATTCAGGAGAGTCCCTCGGTAGCGACAGGCACAGGTGGTGGGTGCACGCTCCAGCTCCCATGGGGTGCCTTGGAGGGGCTCTCACTGTCCACGCTTCCTCCAGCAATTTGAGCTCAGCTGCCCATGGGAACAGCAGGCTGACAATGTACCTTTTATTGGCTTCCTTCGCCTTCCCGCCTCAATTCCATGCTGCCCCTTAGGGGTTTTGTGAGATCATCTCCCAAATACACCCTTTGCATTTGAATCTTTGGCTCTGGGCCTCCTGACACTCCCAGTGGACAGCTGGAGACCACACACGGAGAACCCCTCCTCAGAGGCCAACTGGCTTCTGGGACAGGACGCCAGCCGAAGGTAGGAGGGTCTTGGCTCCAGCCATCTGGATCCCTTCTGGAAGGGCAGTAGAGGAGCCTGGGGTCCCTTAGAGGCCTACACTGCAGTCGGTACAAATGGAAGGCTGGTAGCATGGTCTCCCATGTGGCCTGCGGAGCAGAGGCAGCCAGCTTGGGAGCAAGAGGAGAAAAGCCAAGAACAGAGGCCCCAGAGAGCCATTCCCACGCATCTCCAGCCAGGCGAAGCACCTGGCTGCTGAAGCCACTTTCTGGAGGGCATCTGTCGCAGGCAACCAAAGGAGTGCTGAGTTAGGTCGGTGAGTGGGGAGCCTGGGGTCACAGTGCCGGAGGCCTCGGCCCACAGCAGAGGAAATGGAGCCAGAGAGGCAGAGCTGTGCCAAGGTCACACTACAGCTAAGTGGCCAGAGCTTGGTCCCTTGACTCCTGTCTGAGTGGCTGTCCGGTTGTCACGCCCCCTGCACGGCCACCCTGGTTGTCCTTTCTGGAAGGACAGGCTGCTCCCCTGCATTTCTGCATGTGGCCAGGAAGCCTCTGACCAGGCTCCGGAGCAGCAGGTGCCCCTAGGTGACCAGAGGGGAAGTCACCACTTCCTGGGTTGCGCAGGGTGGTGGAGGACACAGCCTCCCCCGTACCGCAGCTTCTTCCCTGGCGACAGCCCCTAGCGCTGGCAGTGGGGCAGGCTGGGAGTGGGGTCTTGAGGGCTGTAGGGCTGTGGAGCACGTGTCCATGTCCCTGATGCAGCTCTGTCCCCTGCATTGAGAAGCGAGGATGCAGCACACACCCCACAGCGTGGGAACTGCTGTCCTGGCGCTCACCTGGGCATGCACTGCAGGACCTGTCTGAGCAGACGTGCCGTGGGGTGTGCTGACCCAGTTGTGACGAGTGTGTGTTCTGAGCTCTACGTGCTCCCAAGGCATGAGGCTGCGGGTGCATCCCGCATATCCCTCAGGACCCCAAGAGGTGGAAAGAGGCCACGGCTCTCGGAGGGCATGAGCCCCCAGGCTTGGGCAAGCTGGGCAGCTGCTCCTTGGGGTTCCCTGACATGTGCCACCCCCATCAGCGGGGGCTGAGCTTTGGCATGGAGACATCCGTGGTGGGCACAGCTGGCAGGGCCAGGAGGGTGGACGACAGGCCTCCGGAGACTCCTGGTCTGGCTGGCATCAGGTCCCCAGTGACAGGCAACACAGGGCAGCTGACTCTGGCTCCACAGGGGTACACGGGGGGCTCCTCCATCCAAGCCTGGGGAACTGGAGATGCCCAGCAGCCTAGTTTCCCAGTTCTGCTGCCATCCTCCTTGGTCCGAAGTTTTCTTGCAGAAAGCAAGCCTGTGCTAGACCTCCGGAGGGGACAACCTTACCCCTGAACCAAGGCGAGACCGTCCAAACATCCGCCGATCTTTATGGAGGTCTGAACCCCATGCTCCCATTGGACAGGCATGGGTCTTTCCTCCTCGGTGGACAGGGATGCGCCCGTGCCCTCTGCTGCTCTTGGGTAGACTTGGGGTGACTGAGTCATCCCGGATTCGGGAATCCGGCCTGGATAGGGGCATGCAGCTCTGGCCTCTGAGCAGCAGAGGGCGGTGGTGAGCACACCAGGGCGGCCACGATGGTGGGAACCGGCCACACGCCCACCCAGGGGAGCTGGGGCATCCACCCCAAAGTCCTAAAGGGGAGCAGCCGAGGATGAGGCGGGAGGAATGGGGTGATGGGGTGTGAGTGGGAGGAGCCATGAGTGGGGCCACGACACAGCTGAGGAAGAAGCTATTCTATCCCTGCTCAGCCCAGGCAGAGGCTAAGTGGGTTCAATGGCTGTGAAACTGTCAGTTGTGCAGGGAAGCCCGCGCATGACTGCACACAGGCTGCCCCGGGCCGGGGGACAGAGGCCCTCCCACCGCTGATTGTAGTGGTCCAGCAGCCTCCACCGCCTTTCCAACTTTCTCAGGGGCTTTCTTTCCCCACTTCCAAAAAAAAAAAAAAAAAAGGCACCTTTGCTTCTTGATCTGAAATGCAGGGAAAGAGGAAAGAACAGGACTGCCCTTCCCTCCCGACTGGGCTGTGGGTCCTGCTTCTGCGTCCTTCCCCAGCTCTCTCTTGGCCCGGCCATTATGGACACCTCCCCAGCCCATTCAAGTTCAGGGTGGGGGTCTAGAGGCCACACAGCATCTCCCACTCTCCACATCGTCTGAGGAGCCTGCACCCACTTTTGCCTGGGCCCCCCAAGCTTGGCACAGACACAGGCAAAGGGAATGAGCCCTGGGCAGGGTCTGGCAGACCTAGGCAGACCCTGGACAGCAGGTGGGACCCAGCGGCCGTTGTTGGCGTGGAACCAAGCTGTGCTGCTGCGGCACAAGATGAACCGGTTTTTGGAAATCCCTTCCTCGACAGCGCCATCTTCCTTCGTTCCTCCAAAGACCTCCTGGGCACTCAGGCAAGGACCCGCCTTGGTGAGCCCCTGGTGGGCAGCCAGTCAGCCTTGGAGGAGGGGTTCTCTGCGTGTGGTCTCAACCTATCCACTGGGAGTGTCTGCTTCAGAGCCTGGCGGCACTGGTGGCCCCTCCTTGGGTGGAGCTGTCGGCTCCCACGTGGCATTTGAAGAACACAGGATTCCAAGCTCCCCTGCTCTGGCCTCTGCACTGTGGCACGGGCAGCCGACTGACGCCTCATCCACTCCCACCTCCCAGCCTGGGTAGGGGCATCTCAGCTGAGCCTCACTGTGGCGTTGCTTTGGGGACCAGCGCCTCCTCTCTTCTGCCTTTCTCAGGCCAGCGGCCAGCCACGGCCTATCCCTCACCCCTTCCATAAGCTGTGAGAGCCAAGAACATAGTGACCAAGGGCTGCAGCTCCTGGCAGAGGAGAGAGGGCCTCGGCCAGACTGTAAGGCCTGTAGTTATAGACAAGGTGGTCCAAATGGAAGATCAGGGCAAGTGCAGGAGTTTCCAAGAGGAGGCTCAGGCCCGACGGACGGCAGAGAGGACAGAGGTTCATCCTTGGGCTGCAGGTCACTGGGCAGAGAGGCCTCCAGGGACCTGGGTGCAAGCATCTATGCCTGTAGTGAAGCCAGGGGTGCAGAGCCCAGATCCCCAGCAGGCAGTGGGGCAGGTGCTGGCCCTCGCGGCCCACGTGGGGTCCCCTCTGGCAGGTGGAGGAGCCCACGTGGGCTCTGGAAAACACCAGTCTCATTCCGTCTCCCTCTACCTGGATGGCCCTCCACAGTGACCCTCCATGCTTTGTCTGGCATTTTTTATCTGCGTGCTAATCTCTCTCTCTTTTTCTCAGAGTTTTGCTCTGTCGCCCAGGCTGGAGTGCAGCGGCGTGATCTTGGCTCACTGCAACCTCCACCTCCTGGGTTCAAGTGATTCTCCTGCCTCAGCCTCCCGGGTAGCTGGGATTACAGGCACGAGCCACCATGCCCAACTAATTTTTGAGGGACCGGTGGCCCCCAGGAACCCCATGTTTCTCTCTGCAGGGTCAGCTCTGCTTCTGTGACTAGGGGTTGGGGGGTACATCCCACCTGGGTGGTGGAGGTGTCGGGAAAGGCCCTGAGTTGGATGAACACGGACTTCCCACCAATTCCTGGCTGGAAACCCTCCTGAGGGGAGGAGCAGCAGGAAGCTGGGGCCCAGCCTGTCTTTGAGGGTCCTGGGGTGGAGGAGACGGGGAGGTCTGAGGCATGGGGATGGGCTGCAGGGACCACTGCTCTCTCCCATCGACGCCATCAGCCCCAGGTCCTAGAACGGAACAGGCTGCCTGTGTGGGCCCCCGGGCCTGGACAGGACCCTGCCGTCTAGGGGCCGGCTCTGCCACAGCTACCAGTGGGGCGGGTGATGTGGGGACTGGACAGGCGCTCCGAGCTCCCCCTCTCCACTGCCCTGGCCACACCAACTGCCAGGGCAGCCCATGCTCACCAGCAGAAGGAAGTCCCCTTGGGCGAGAGGGCGGGAAGCCCCAGTGGCCTCTGGGCGGTGTCTGGGTCCAGGGAGCATACAGGGGGTTGTGTGCCCTGACCTGGTGCCAACCTGGGCAGCAGGCTCTTGGGGCGGGGGGTTCCCTGGGTAGGACTTCAGGGATGGTGGGGAAGGAAGAGACCAGGGTACTTGCTGGCTGCACACGGGCCCTTGAGTGCCCCGGGAGCTCAGGAAGGCACTCTGACCTAGGCAGGTCTGGACCAAAGCTCTGAACTCACCCTACTCCCTATCCCGAAGATCTAGAAATACCAGGCTGCTTGGGGCAGGGCCAAGGGGAGGCTCGAGTGAGCTGAAAGGGCCCTGCTGATGACCCAGGGACAGGGCCTGGGGACACCTGAGCCAACAGGGAGGCGTTTGGCCTTCAGCTGTGAGTGCCGGGCAGCCTCTGGGAGGAAGGAGCTCCTGGAATCTAGAACACCCTCTCCAACTGCCTTCCAAGGTGGGAAGGCTCCGCATGAACCAATACTCCAAGGTCGGGGAGAGCATGGCCTCCGAGGCGGCCCAGGTCTTTGTTCTTCGTGGGGTACCACGCCGATGCCGTAACTTCTGCCTGCAGCCCCGCCCTGGGTGCAGGTCATGGAGAATGACTCTCTCCTCTGGGTCCCCGGATGAAAGATCTGCAGACCATGACCCTCAACCCTTTGCCAGACCTGAGAGACCCCAGCCTGAAGAAAGGAAGGTCAAGGCCGTCTGTCCATTCTCTGGGCTCTGGGTGCTTCCCACCTGGACACGATTCCTGGGAGGCTCTGGAGGCTGACGACTGGGTGGTGAGACTCCCATCCTCCTAGTCGGAGAGTACTTCATCGGATGCAGCATTCGCCTTTTCAGCAGCTGCTGCTCACTCGGGGATTCTCTCCACGGTCCGTGGACTCTCACGGGCAAGCCAGACCCAAGCCAGCCTCTGTTTCTGACTTTCCTGTCCTTGCGTGGCAGGAACTAGGGGACAGGGCTGGGTCCTTTCTTCTTTGTAGCCTCAGTGCCAATTCAGTGCCTGAAACACGGCAGGTGCTCAGCAAATGTCTGCCGAGTGAAGGAAGACTTTATGTGTGTCCTGGTAGGCTGTGTCTGGTGGCCCCAGGTGTCCAGGAGGCATCTGGCCTCGGTTCTGTTGTTCAGTTAGAGCGCTAGGTTTGTCCCCAAGCTGTGTTTTCTGTGCGTCTGACCCTCCTGCTTCTGGTTTTCTTCTGGGACGAACCCCTGAGGCTCACCATGAGAGACCCCCTCGTCTGTCCATAAGGTGGCTGTCAGAGGTTTGAGCAGATGAGCTGTGTCTACTGGAGTCAGTCAGAAAGAGACCCAGCCTGCTCTCGCGCGACTTGTTTATGGTGAACCCGGCGTGGCTCATGGGATCGTCTCTTTCTTTTCTAAGCACACACAGGGCGTGGGTTTGATGAATCAGATCCAGAACAGACAGGGAAGCATGGCTTGGCCACTGCTTCTACCACCCCAGGGTCTGGCCTTTTCCACGTGTGTCCTGTGGCTGTAGGAACCCTGGGTATCAGGATGCTGGGGGCGCTGGAAAGGCTGATGGCCTCGGGGCAGATTCGGGCTGGGTGGGGCTCCAAGCAGGGAGGAAGGGCACCGCCTGGGTGCCAGATGAGGGTCGGGTCCAGCCCAGGAGGCGGCTGGGTGGGCTCTCTCCGCAGAGGGCCTGGGTGACGCTGGAGGAAGCCCCTGCCCACACATGCACCAAGGGAAGGCTCCTATCTACATCCACGCAGCATGCTGGGAGCCAGGCTGGACTGCGGGAGGGCTGAGGCAGTGGGGAGGGGACGCCCATTGGGAGCCGCCAGGGCAGTGCCACTCCCGGGCAGCAGAGAGCTCTGGCCTCCTGCCCAGCCCCGCCAGCTAGCACATCCAGTGGCTGGGACAGGGCCAGCGGGGACAGTTGGATGAACCTGGAGCCCCAGAGCAGGGGCAGCGGAGGCACATGGAGATCTCAGTGGAAGGGACCAGAGAAAAGGAATACGCCGGCCGGGGCTCTGCGGGGTGGGTGGAGGCAGGGCCTGCTTTTTGTACCCAGAGCCCACTCCAGGCCAGCCGCTTGGCCACTCCCTGCCGGCTCTCTTTGCTCTCAGGAAATCTGAGAAGTGAGGGCTCAGCACTTTTGCCTGGGAGCTGCATTACAACCACATAATTGAAGCTATCTGATTGGAGGCCAGCCAAGCAGGTAGATTACAAGTGATTAGAAATGATAGGAGGGCCTGCAACCCGAGGCAGCTCGGACGGCCCCGGGCCGCCTCCGCGGCTCTGCCTCCGCCCTCCGCCCGTCTCCTTCACTTTCTACTAACAGGTCTCTAGCAGCGAGGACACCTCCCAGCTGGGGTGAGTGTTTGCTCGAAGCAGGGAAGCCAGGCCCAGGCGGCTGGAGGACGGTGGCTGCCACCCCACCCCTCAGTGCCCGGCCATCCCTCCAGATGCCTGCTCATCACAAAGCTCGGTGCCGGGGGTTGAGCAGGGGCTGGAAGTGCCTTCGCTGGGGGTGACTTCTGGCCCAGGAGCCCCGTAAAAGGCCCGCCCTCCATACACAGAGGCCCTGCCCAGGCCCCCCACCCACCTGGTACACCTCATACCCTCTTGGGCCACCCTTCTTCTGGGTGGATGCTCCTCCCTGAAGCTCCAGGGCTGGGCCTGGGGTCATGAGGGCGCTTACCGGCACTGTCTGGGTCCCGGCGATGGGCTGTGTGCTGGCCTCGGAGCCTGGCTGCTCGGGGTGGGTCTGTGCTGGTGTGTACAGGGTCATGCCATGCTCTGTGGGGACCGGGGTCTGGCCGGAGTAGTCCTGCGTGGGGTGCGGTGGGGGCGGGGCGTACTCGGCAGGGATGCCGTTCTGTGGCGGAGGGGGGTACTGGGCGGGGGGGTAGGGCTGGGCCATTGCTTCAGGCGGAGCCGTGGCGTCCTGATCGCTCTGTGGAAGGAGAGAGAGCAAGTCCTGGTTAGAATCTTGTCCCCTTCCCGGAGCCCCTGAGGATGGGGCCTTGTGGCTGAGCAGAGCTTCTCCAGCAGTATTTTCAGCAGCCTTTCCCTGGCCCCTCCAAGGGGGGCTCGCCGGCATGGGCACCAGCTCAGAGCAGGAGGCGGTGCTGTGCTGGGAATGCCAGGGAGCCTGGCTCTGGAGTCAGACACCCCCGAGTTTCAGCCCATTTACTCACACTTGTCAGACCTGGGTACAAGAACAACTGGAGGGTTTTTTAAAACTACCTGATTTAAAAAAAAAATTAACCATTTTAAGGTAACTGTAGGCTCATGCAGCTGTAAGAAAGAGTGATCTGTACACCTTGTGCCCAGGGTCCTCACGGTAACATCCATAAAACCTCCACCAGCGGGATACTGACATGGATTCACACAACACACAGAATGTTCCAGCAGTGTGAGGACTACTGCTTTTCCCCTTTTAGAGCCAACCCACCTGCTTCCCACCTCCTTAAGTATTTTAAGCCTCGGCAGGCCAAACACCTGAGGTCAGGAGTTCAAGACCAGCCTGGCCAACATGGTGAAACCCCATCTCTACTAAAAATACAAAAATTAGCAGGACGTGGTGGCACGTGCCTATAATCCCAGCTCCTCGGGAGGCTGAGGCAGGAGAATCACTTCAACCTGGGAGGCAGGGGTTGCAGTGAGCCAAAATTGTACTACTACACTCCAGCCTGGGCGACAAGAGCGAAACTTCATCTTCAAATAATTTTAAGCCTCAGTTTTGTCACTGGAAAGCAGGAGTGAGAGGGCGCTGCCCAGCCCACACCTGGATCCCTGGAAGTGACTATGCAGAAGCTGAACTCAGGGCCTCCTGCCTCCCGTCAGTGATGGCCGTGACAGTGAGGTGTGTCAGGGGGGCGGGGAGGGTTCCGGCCTCTGTCTCAAGGATCTCTGAGGAGCTCTCAAAGATCTGTCTGTGCTCCCTCGAAGGCCTGCTGCCCCAAGTGGGGAAAACTGCTCCCGCAGCCTCTCAGAGGCTCTTAGAAGCCCAGGCCCTTGGGCAGGGCCCCAGGAGCAATATAGGGCAGTAGCTGTCAAAGTGGAGGGCCTGGGCCCACAGCATCAGCAGCACCTGAGAGCTTTTTGGTGGGCAATGCAGATTCCAGGGCGCACCCCAGGCCTCCTCCAGCAATCTGCGTGCACTGAGAACCACTGACCTAGGGCCTGAGAAGCAACCCTGGTGGGAAGGCCTTATGACCCCAAGAGGAGGGCTGGGGTCTTTCACAGTGCCAGAGAGCAAGGTGCAGGTGGAGGCGGCAGAGGGAAAGGGGCTCTCGCCTCCTCCACTCGCTGTCCTCCACTGTAGACACAGCCTGAGGCCCAGGAACCCCTGAGCAGGCGAGGCACTCGCCCCCCAGGAGTCTGCGGTGAGGAGGCCCCAATGCCTGGAAGGACAGATGCCGCCTCTGCCTGGAGCAGCCCACCTGTGTGTTAGGATTCCTGCTCAGATGTGGATGGGTCTGACACTCACAGCCACCCCGGCAGGGACAGGCAGGAGTCCGCGTCCTTGCTGAAGGTGGGGTTTGCTGTGGGGAGGAGGAATGCCCAGCAGGGAAGCGGCTGCTCACTTCCCTCACCTGCGCCTCCACCCCATGCTCCCATCGCCTGGGGCCACGCACACTTTGTTCACACCACTCACGTTAGCGAGCACCTACTAGGTGCAGGCAGAGGCTGGGGGCTGCCCTCGCAGGGTGGTCTTTCTCTCGCTTCCCTCCACACCCACACATCCCCCTCTGCTGGGCTCCTGTGTTCTCAGCCTCTGGGCAGTGCCTCCCCTGGCTAAGGAGGAGCCCCTTATGTACCCATGCTCCTCACACGGGTAGACCTGGCATGCCCACCTCTGTCCTGCCTCCCCCACCCCTGGCCTGTCCTCTGCATCCTTCATTCAGTTCCTACACATCCACCCAACAACTGTTGATTGGGTACCTGGGGTGTGCCAGGCCCATGCCAGGGAAGGGGCTGCGTTGGCAGCAACCTCGACAGCCCCTGTCCCTGCTGGTGAGGCCTGCAGTCCAGCGGGAAAGGAAAGCTTCAGAAAACAACAGCCCAGATGTCAAACCATTGTTACAGCACTGGGGGCTGCAAGGGGCCTGGCTGCACCAGGGATGCGGCCCCAAGGGACGGTCCAAGGCTGGGTGTTCTGCTTCAGACCCGGCCACCCCCTCCTTCTGTTTATAGGCCCCAAACCCTCTGTCCGGGGGCCCAGCAACCTAGGGTGGGTGCTCATAGCTGGAAGGGTGGAGCCCGGGCAACCCAGCCGTGCCCTGCTCCCTGAAGCCCCCAGTGCCGGCCGGCCCTGGGCTCTGCAGTGGGGGCTGTCTCGGTGCTCACCATCCTGCAACAGACTCACTGAGCGGGAACCTAAGGAGCAGAAGTGCTGTCCTCCTACCATCCCCAAAAAGCCAGCTGGTTCCTTCCCTCCTTCTGCAGACTCTGAAACTGGGGCGACATTCAAGCTCCTGAGCCACGGGAGGGAGGCACACACGTGTGCACGCGTACGCACTCGCAGGAGGTTCCTGGCACATTGCTCCAAAGTAGCTGGCAAGGCCCCATCGTCCGTTGTTAGCAAATGTGTTGGTGACTGAGTCCAGTGGGAAGGGGTGGATCCATGACGAAGGAGGAGAGGGAAGGAGAGTCGGGGCACCCAGGAGGGGTGGAGAGCATCTAGCACCCGGGATGGCCAGAGGCAAAATCAGGAAAACAGGAGCAAGAGAGTGAAGAGAAAGTGTGGAAGGCACAGCATGAGGGCCCTGCAGACACGGGGGAGATGAATTTGCTGATAAATATTTGATTAGAGCCTTCACCGACTTGCACTGTCTTCTCAGCAACCCCCTCCTCCACCTCCTCCAAGGCCTGAGAAAGAGTGGGCTCCTGGTCGGGCGCAGTGGCTCATGCCTGTAATCCCAGCACTTTGGGAGGCTGAGGTGGGAGGATTGCTTGAGCCCAGGAGTTCGAGACTACCCTGAGCAACACAGTGAAACCCTCTCTACAAAAAAAAAAAAAAAAAAAAAAAAAAAAATTAGCCAGGCGTGGTGGCACATGCCTGTAGTCCCAGTTAGGTGGGAGGCTGAGGCAGGAGAATCACTTGAGCCTGGAGGTTGAGGCTGCAGTGAACCAAGATCACACCACTGTGGTCCAGCCAGGGTGACAGAGGAAGACCCTGTCTCAAAAAATAAAATAAAATAAAAAAATAAAATAAAATAAAAAAGAAAGCGCAGCTCCTGTCCCATCTGCTTCCTTCTCACCCTACCTCTAACCCTCTGCAGGGCTCTCATCCCTGTCATTCAACTTGGGGCTGAATGACAGCTGCCAATCACTCTCACTTAAGGTTTTGCAGGGCTGAAGCCCAGAGTCCTGAGCTAACAAGTGACAGGGGAACCCGCCAACATAAAGGGGGGGGGCTCCGGCAGTAGGTGCCAGATCTGAGGGCGTCTGTGGTGGGCAAGAGGTCCCTAGGAGATGGGGACATTTTAGGGACATTTGTGACACTAGAATAAAACAGCATATTTGAGCCCACAGTGCTCCCTGCTTTTACAGACGCTCACTCATTGAGTGGACACGTCCCCCTCTCCCAGCTAATAAAACCGAGGTGCAGAGACAAAGTGATTTGCCAAACTAGTACAGGAGGACCCCAGAGAGGAGAACCGGCAGCCAGGATCCCAAACCCACCATATGTACCTCCACATGGAACTGTAGCCCTGCCCAGGGGGTTTTGCAAGGGAGAGGAGGTTTCACAGCCAAGCCTCGGGGTCTAGACCCTGCAATGCATGGGGATGGGCTCCAATGTCCCCCCTTAGCCACCAGGTGGTCCTGGTGACTGTCTGTCCTCTCTGCACAGGTTTCTCCATCTGCAAATGGTCACCATGGAGCCTGGGCAGAGGAAATGCAGAATGAAAGCCAGCCAGCGTGACTCAGGGGGTCTTAGGGTGACAAGCAATATCCCTGCCCTGTGTGTCCTCCACACTTGTGCTGGGGTGGCTGTGGTCCTGCAAGCGGCTCTCAGAGCTGGCTACACATCCCAGTCACCTAGAGAAGTGTCCACACCTGGGCTGCACTCCTGAACAACGGAGGCCACTTACAACCAATGTTTCCCAGGAGACTCTGACATGCAGCCCTGGTGGAGCGCCCCAGACCAGAAAAGCAAAGTGTATCAGGCCCATCCTGAGAGGGCGCGTGAAAGCCCAGCACACAGAAGGCTGTGCAGCCAGTATCTGTCCCATTGCTTCTCTTCTTCCCAGGTCTGCTAGGCTCAGAGTCAATGAGGGCCTGGGGTTGGGTGGTGTGAGTGGAGGAGTTCCTGCTGGGCTATGGGGCTTATCTCAGATGACCTCATGTTGGACCAGCTTGTGGAAGGATCTGGTTCCCCAGGGGACTGCACATTCTCAGAGAATGGGGACCACTTCACTCACCCTTTGTCCCCATATCCCTGCACTCAGCACAGCACCTTGTTCTACTCAGAAGAGTCTCAGTGTACATGAACGGGTGGATGTATGTATGTATGGATGGATGGATGGATGGGAGGGGTTCATGGATGGGCAGGTGGGTGGATGGAAGGATAAATGGATGGTTGGATAGATGGATGGATGGATGGATTAAAGGGTGGGTAGATGAGTGGACGGATCAGAAGGTGGGTAGATGGATGAGTGAATGGATGGATGGAAGGGTGGATAAATGGGTGGATGGCTGAATGAATGAGAGGGCAGATGGATGGGTGGGTGGATGGATGAGTGGATGGATGAATGGATGGGTAGATGGATGGGAGGGTGGATAAATGAGTGGATGGATAGATGGATGGGAGGGTGGATAAATGAGTGGATGGATAGATGGATGGCAGGGTGGATGGAAAGAAGGGTGGATGAAAGATTGGTGGGTGTGTGGATGCACGGATGAATGGATGGGTGGATGGTTGGATGGATAGATGGGTGGGTGGGTGGATGGGTGGGTGGGTGGATGGAAGGGTAGGTGGGTGGATGGATGGACAGATGGATAAATGGATAGATCGGTGGATGGACAGATGGATGAGTTTAAAGACCATGGATAAATTGTTATCCTTCCTTCCTCTACAAACTTGCCCCCCTCTTCTATCATCACTTGTGCCTGGCAAAACTGCTACGACCCAGCTCTTCCTGCTCCACTCTACAGCCCACACTGATGGAGAGAAACACAAAATCACCCTGAATGATTCATTCAGAATCCATGACCACCCCCTGCCATGGGCCAGGCACTGCCATTCAGCTCTCACAACCTGAATGTTGATTTCACCCTTCCTCCTCAACCTTCCGAATGTCCTCCTTTATCCTCACTCTTGGTGAGACCTTGCTTCCTGTTTTCTAGGAAACAGGAGACGACATCCACATTCACCTGCCTACCTCCCTGCCTCGTCACCTACACCAGGCCCTCCCTTCTGTTCCCAGGGATGAGCATCGTGCTCCCAGACATGACCAACCACGTCACCTGTACACTAGAAACCAGCCCTTCTCACTGTCATGTGCTCACATCTCTGGCAATTTGCCCCTTGCACTCCAGAGCCATCAATGTTTTCCTCCTGCCAGCACCCTGACAGGCTGCAGTCTCTCCCGTGACAGGGAAAGAAAACCCTTGACACCATGGCTCCTTCATCCTACAAACCCAATTCACCACCTCCCTTAGAGCAAAACTTCCCAAATGAGTTGTCTATACCTGTGGCCCCAATTCCCTCACTCCCATTCTCTCTGGATCCCACTCCAAGCCAGCATTCCGAGGCACCATTCCCTGAAGCCACCTTTGTCAAGGCTTTTACATCTACCATACTGAAAATGCAGTGTGACCATTGCAATGTGACTGATGTGTCCAGTCCTTGTCTGGTCTGGGCCCTCAGCAGCGTTGGCCACAGTTTGTGGCTCCTCTATGTGGAGACACTTCTCTTGGCTGCACTGCCCCACTCTCGGTTGGTTCTATTTTACTGGAAGCTTCATCTGCATTGCTGATTCCTGTCTATCTCTCCAACATCTGGATATTGATGGGCCCCAAAGCTCAGAACTTGGACCTCTTTCTTCCCTGTCTATACTGACTTTCTGAAGGTTTTGATTTAGTCTCAAAATTAAAAAAAAAATCATCGGTATGTTGACAATCCCAAAGTTTTATCTCCATCCTGGACTTCTCCCCAGAGTCCCAGCTGCCCCTTGCAGTCTCCACTTGGACACCACACTTTGAGGGTTTGACGTGCCCCCAAAGGGACCTCTGACCTCGTCCCCATTGCCCCCATCAAACCCATCTCTGAGGTCTTCCCCATCTCAGGAAACACCTGCCCCCTAGTCCAGCACATAGTCCTAATCTGGGGGTCACCCTTGACTTGGCTCTTTTGGCCCACACCCCACAAACAGTCCAGTAGCAAACCCCACTGGCTCCGCCTCCAGCCACCTTGAACCGCCCACTGCTCCCAACTTGGTCGGGCCGCCATCATCTCCTGTCTGGTCCTGCTTCCTCCCTGGCGCCTACACTCCGTCCTCTGCACAGTAGACCCCAAAGTCCTGAGATGGCCCCTCCCCCACCAGGGTCCTGCACGACCCCTGCTCCTACTTCTCTCCTCTCGCTTGTCTACTCCAGCCACAAATGTCTCCGCTGTTCCTTGAACATCTAGCTGCCACCTAAGGAATTTGGCACACAGGTATATAAAAAGGTGCTCACCATCATTGATCATCAGAGAAATGCAAATCAAAACTATACTGAGATATCATCTCACCCCAGTTAAAACGGCTTACATCCAAAAGACAGGCAATAACAAATACTGGCGAGGATGTGGAGAAAAGGGAACCCTCACACACCGCTGGCGGGAATATAAATTAGAACAACCACTACGGAGAACAGTTTGGAGGTTTCTCAAAAAACTGAAAACAGCTGCCATAGGATCCAGCAATCCCACCTCTGAGTATGTCCCCAAAAGAAAGGAAATCAGTATATGGAGGAGATATCTGCATTGCTGTTTATTGCAGCACTGTTTACAATAGCTAAGATTTGGAAGCAACCTAAGTGTCCATCAACAGATGAATGGATAAAGAAAATGTGGTACAGATACACAACAGAGTACTATTGAGCCATAAAAAAAAATTAGGGCCTGCCATTTTCAACAACATGGATGGAACTAGAGATCATTATGTTAAGTGAAATAAGCCAGGCACAGAAAGACAAACATCGCATGTTCTCACTTATTTGTGGGATCTAAAAATCAAAACAACTGAACTCATGGACACAGAGAGCAGAAGAATGGTGACCAGAGGCTGGAAAGGCGAGTGGCGGTGGGCTGGGGGAAGGTGGGGATGGTTAATAGGTACAAAAAAGCAGAAAGAATGAATAAGGCCTACTATTTGATAGTATAACAGGGTGACTATAGTCAATAATAACTTAATTGTACATTTAAAAATCACTGAAAGAGCATATTTGTATTGTGTGTAACAGAAAGGATAAATGCTTGAGGAGGTGGACACCCCATCTTCCCTGATGTGATTATCACACACTGCATGCCTGTATCAAAACATCTCATGTATCCCATAAATACATACACCACTATGTACCCACAAAAATTAAAAATAAGAAAAACTGGAGTCTCCCCGCCCTGCTGGCACTCCCCACCCCCTCTACCCCCGGCCCAGTTCTGCCCTTCCTCCTCTGAGTGCCTCTAGGCATCCATGATCACCGTCTGCCTCTGCCCCCAGAACTAGTCAGGAGAGCAAGGACTTTGTCCCTCCTGCTGCTGAATCTCCAGCATCCAGAGCAGTGTGTGACACACAGAGGGGACACACTAACAATGTCCCTAATGGATGGCTCAATGTGCAAATGAAGAAAGAGGTCTCCGTGGGCGTGCTCGCTGACCAAGCTCTAGTGTACCTCACGTGCCATCTCATTGAATCCCCACAAGCCTGTAAGGCAGGCTCAGGTGTCGGCCTTGCTCTGCAGATGAGGCTTGGGCAGCCATTCCTATAGCGCCTGGCAGGCAGGCGGCAGGCAGTGAAGTTTGGCCAGCCACCCCCTTCAGGGGCTATTGATGCAGGTGGGGACGCGCAGGAAACCCGGCTGTGCTGCAGGCCTGCTCTGTGTCCACTGCCTTGCGGCCATCATCTCATCTTTACTTACCATTCCTCTGTGTGGTCGGTACCACGAACGCCATTTTTACAGAGGGGCCAAGATTCCTGCCCAGGGTCACAGAGCCGAGGCTCTCGCATAGACTGCCCCCTCCCATGTACTCTACTGCACATACCCTCTTCAACACAGCAGGCGGGGAAGTGCGAGATGAGTTGGCATGGAGGTGGTGGCTGGCTCATCCTAGCATGAGAGTGCCACTGGGCATGCTCTTTACAACTCCAGGTCTAGTGACCACACTGGGAGCCTGAAATCAGCCCTGGTGGGAGCATTTGCAGCACAGGAATCGGCAAAGGCTGCACGTCACACGTAAGGGCTGGATTGGGATTTGTCACAGGAGAGAGGGTTGTTAGACATTTACCAGCACACCACCGCCCAACTCCCTTCGATCACACAGCAAGGTGACCACCACGGCTGCCCTGGAGGCCTGATGTTGTGGCAGATAAATGACACTGAACGAGGCTGTCTGCAAAGATTGCACTCGACATTTTAAAATTAAATGCAGTTCAAGCAACAGTTATGGAGCCCCTCCTCTGGCCCTGTATTTAGAGGTGAATGAGACGGGGCCTTATACACTAGAGGATTTCTGGTACCACAGGGAACTGACCATTCCCAGCCAGCAGCAACAAGGGCTGGAAGGTGGTGAGCTCCCTAAAGGCTAATGTCCACGTGTCTGGCAAAGGTGAACCAGGGGCCATGACAGAGAGGGACGGCACCGGCTCGGGTGTGGGGGCGGAGGGAAGGTGTTGTGCAGGGGGGTGGCCGGGGCTGGCCTTGTAGGCAGGGCCAGGGCTCTGGGAGTGGCTGGCCTGCCAGGCCCGCTCTCCACCCCTTACCCTGCCTCTGCTCCATGAACCTGGCAGCCGGGCCTGGACCCGTTGCCCTGTGGCTTCCTGGTGACAGTGGGGGGTGGGAGAGGAGTGTGGGTCTGGTGTATTTGGTCCCCTGGTTGCCCACTGGGAGGCAGTCTTGGGCTGGCTCTGTCCTGGACCATGGTGGACTGACCTTGTCTCGGGGGTAGCCCAGTCCACGACTCTCCCCGCTCCCTGGCTCTAGTCATGGCTTCCTCCACCCGCTCCTCCGGGCCTGGCGTGGCGATGGCTCTGCTGTTGCCAGTTCTGGGGTCCTGTGCTGTCCCTGGTGGTCCCTCCAACCCTGCCCTCTAGACACCTCCTTGAAAATAAACTCGTCTCCAATTATCCGGGAATGAGCGAGCCACCTGCTGCCGGTTGGATCCTGATGACATGACGGTGTGGGGCGAGGGCTTCCCTAGTCCAGGATAGGCAGGTGGGGCCCTGGGCAGGCTGGGGCTGTGGCTGACTGTCCGAGCCACATGGCCTCGCCTGGGCTGTGCTCTGGGTGTACATATCCTTGGTTCCAGGACCCTGTGCACTGGCCCCACCACCACTTTGGGCCTCAGCAACTTAGTTTGTGGGATGGGGACAATGACTCATCTGCTGGAGGCAGGGTCGGGCAGAAGCACCCTCCATCTTCCAGACATAGAGCTGAGGACCCCCAGAGGTCTCTGCCCACATCGCTGGCCCAGTGTGTTCTCTACCTGGCCTGTCCACTGGCCAATGTGCTCTCCAGTCCTGCCTGGTAAGGTCCTCCAGCCTGTGTGTGGGACAACGGGCTGGCAGGCCGCTCAGGGAGCAGGCGGCAAGGAGACAGGCTGGCCGACGGTTTGGCTGTGGATGGAGCCCCTCCCGCACGGCCTGGCCGCCTTTCCTCGGCACAGCCTTTCCTGGCTCCCTCTCCTCTCGGGCCCTCCAGGATAATGAAGCTAATTGCCTTCAGACGCCTCCCGCCTGCGGGAAGGGCGCCGCGTGGCCCTGGGCCGGCAGGGCAGGCTGCAGGGGGAGTGAGGCTGGTGGCAAGGCTGGGCACTGGGCCATTTCTCCAGCACCTCTGGGCAAAGCCCATTCCAGGCAGAAATGGGGAAGGGAGGGAGGGGGGAACGCCAGGCCCCATCCGCCGAGCTGTGAGGTGTGTCACAGCCTGTGCGACCCGTGCAGGTCACCTGCCTGCCCAAGAGGCGAGTCCACCCACCTGCAGATCTGTGCTGCCCTCACCCTCACAGCCACCACCACCCCCCTGCACATTTAATTCTCCTGCTGACCTGCAGAGGTGGATGTCACAAGCTGAGTTTCACAGAGGGGACACCAAGGCCAGCGTCTATGTGGCCCATGAGCAGGAAAGCCCCTCGCCCCCTCCCCACGGTCTGGGACACCTCAGACTTCCTGGACGCATCTGCCACATTCCCAGTTTGAATGCGGTTGGAACACAGACGTGTGAAAGTCTGGTGGGAGGAGGGGGCTTGAGGCTGTCAGCCCCACATATCCCTGTGATGGGGACCAGAACAGGACAGACGGATGTCCACTTCCAGAGTCTGGGGTGGGGGCCAGAGCCATCTCACCAACAGCGTGTGGTGCCCTCATGTGGCAGGCAGCGATTCACAGGCAGGTACCCGATGTGAGCACCTCTGCCCGCCCCACAGCCCTCCCGAGATCCTGGAGGAATCTGGTGTTGGAAGGGGAGGCTGGTGACCCGGGGGGCTGACCTCCGGCAGGCAGGGGGTGTGGGTTCCAGTCCCTGGGGTCCCTGATGATGGCTGGATCAGGTGACCTCATTACTCTGACCTCCCCTGCCTGGAAGCAGGGGTGGTCCTGCCCTCTTCCCCGTCTACATACCCAAGGGCGTGCAAACAAGGCCCCATCTCTGCATGCCAGGGAGTCTACATCCTCGTCTCTGGCTGCAATTGAGCACCCTGAACGCTCCTTCAGTTCTAGAATCTTAGAACAGGTAGTTCCTGCAGGAGACAACCAGCCCAGCCAGCCAGCCAAAGTCTCCTCTGTTCCCTCCCTGACCGGCACCCTGGACGTCTGCTCAAACAAGCCTCCTGACCGGTGCTTTACTGACGAGGAGGCTCCTTCAGTCCATCTCAGAACAGCCCTGCAACTCACTGAGCTGAAATCTGCCTTCTGGAAACTTCCACCCGGTGCCGGGCTTTGCAGGCATCCCACAGCCTCCCCTTCGCAGGCTGGTCCTCCAAGGATGCACAGAATCCGCCTCTCTAATATGTTTGGCTTGGGTGAAGCCTCCGGTTTCCTGAGTGGCCAACTGCTACCAGCTTTGCCCATCCTGGCTGCTCCTCAGCACGACTCCAACGCCACGTTCACTCCCAACTTACAGGTCAAGAGTCACAGGCAAATGGCTCTGGTCGGATCTGAATCCAGGCCAGCCTTCCAAATTGTCACCCGACGTCACCATCACGCAGGTCTGGGTGCACCCTTCCTTCCTCAGGGGCTGGGAGCAGCTTCCCTTCTTGATACCTGAGTGCAGAAAGGGGGGTTCCCCAGCTGTGCCTGCCCAGGTGGCCAGTTCAAGAGCAGAGCGGGTAGTTTCCAAGAGCCAGAGGACAACCCAGACATAACGCGTGAACAGGAACGATGAGAGGGAGACCCGAGGGAGAAGCAGGTGTCCGGAGCGATGAGGGAGGAGAGGAGGTGGGAAGAATGGAGGAACAGAAGAACAGGCATTTCTAGACAATGCATTTGCTTGTATTTTCTTGCAGGTGATGCTCCTATTTTCTTTTCTTTTTTTAATGTGCATATTACAGGTCAAGGAAGTTTTAGGGAAAATAAAAGATTATCTAAAACGGATGAAGATTAAGCTGGAAAACGTGATGATGTCAAGGGAAGGCCCAGGTGGCCCTGACCAGGGGCCCTTGAGCCCCCGCATCAGAGGCCGGTTCCTATTCCTGATGTCACGTTGTGTGCTGGGGTCGGGTCTGGTTCCGGGAAAGATGTCCTGCCGTGATTAAAGCTGCACTGGGCTGGAACAGCACCAGTTATCTGGATATCTCCGAGAAGGGTGGAGCTAGCCCTACTCATAAGAGACCTGTGACCCCTGATCCCAGGAGGTTCGAGCTGAAAGGCGTCTCAGAGAACATTCTGTCCACTTTGTCAAGGAGAAAATGGGCACCGGAGAGGCTGACTTGCCCCCGTCACGCTGCCCCCATCACGCTGCTGGTGTGGGCAGGGAGCGCTGCTGTTCTTCACGTCTGCACCAGCAGGAAAGTGAGCAATGGCGTGCGTGAATCCGCCTCCAACATACACACCATGCAACCACTCAGCGCCAGGTTCTAGATGTCTGGGCACAGCAGCGGGTAGAGTCCTACCCTCAGGGAGCAGACTCCTGGCGGAAGCCCTCCCCAACATTGGCTAAATTGGAGATGCATGATTCCATGATTGGGGTCCCCCACTCGGCCTCTATTATGTTTGGCTTGGTCGAAACCTCCAGTTTCCTGAGTGGCCAACTGAAGGCTGGGCACGTCCTCCTGGCATTGAGCATTTGCTTCGATGACTCCTAGAGCGGATCCCCCATGTGTGGATGATGGGGGGACTTTGCTTCCCAGAAGCACAGAAGCAGAAATAAACCATCGTGAACGTTTTCTATGACCCGCTGAGGTCCCAGAAGCAGGTTTTCCCCAGGTGCTTTGTGGACCCAGGATCCGCCAGGGCTTTCCCAGGATGGAGGTCACAGGTGGGAGGAGGACAGGAGGGACTATGCAGCCACAGCTCTCTCTCCCACACCAGGTTCCTGCCTTCAGACTCAGCTGCTTCCTCTGCCCAGAAACAGGCCACCTCTACAGCTCACAGGCTCCTAACTCCAAGGTCTGTGGCTCCGGCTGGACTGGGAGAGTGAGCATCCCTGCCGGATGAGAGCAGAGGCCCCTGACCAGCATGGAACACCCCCAAAAGCCAGGTCGTAGCCCGCAAGGTGAGAGGCCTGGGAGCCGGGGCTGCCCTTGCTCCTGTGGGGACTCCTCCCTGCCCCCCAGCCTGCTGTACCAGGACGGGTAGCTCAGGAGACCTCTCGCTCCAGGGCAATCTCATGCCTCCTTATCAGGAGCTCTTCGGGAGTCATCCCTAAGGTGCAGGATGTACAGAGGGGTCCCTGAAGGTACTTTAAAGCCAGAGACCTTGGTGCACGGCCCTGCTTCAGCAGGGGTGCTATTGCAAATGCCTCAGGCCAGAGTGAGGCTGTGATCACAGTGAAGAAACCTCTGGTGGTGCTTTGGCACCTGAGCCCACCTGAACTTTCCAGAACCTCAGCAGTGGAGGGTAGCACCCCAGACCCTGAGACCCCGAGCACAAGTGCTTGTGCTTCCATCACTGAGTCCCCAGGGGCTGACACGGTTCAGGCACACAGCAGGTGCTCAGTAAATGCTGAGTGATGCTGCTGCTGCTGCTGCTAATTACAGTTGTCACGGACAGTGGCTGAAGGCTTATGAATGCCCAGCACTGGGTGAAACGCTGAAAGTACATTATTTCATTTAATCTTCAATGCGCTAAACTGGCATTCTTGACGCAAGGAAAGAAACTCAGAGTGGGGAAGTTACTTGCCCAAGCACACACACCCAGGACGTAGCAGACCTGGGATCTGAACCCAGGCCTGTTTGATCCTGGAACCACCTGCTGCTACCCGACAGGTATGGACTTTTTTCCAACCGGGAGTAAGAAGAGGGTGTGCCCTAGAGGAGGAAGGGGAGGAAGGAGGGGTGGGCAGCCGGGCAACGCTCTCCCCTTCCCCAAGCGGCTTCCTGAGTTCATTCTAACCTAGCAACCAACCAGGGTTTCCTGAGCCCCCGATATGCACCCACCTCCGTGCTTGATGCTGTCCTTCAAGGTGCAGAGGACACCATGGCCTCTGTAGGGGCTGACTCAGGACCTCCCCTGCCCCAATGGGGAGAGGTAGTGGTGTGCTGGTAACATTAACAACTGGCTCTGTGGGGAAAAGCCTGCTTGTGGCGTTTGCCAATTTCCCTGGTGTAAATACTCCCACCATTGCTGGTTCTAAGCTACCAGCCTGAAGTCTCTGAAGGTGCAGCTGGGAAGAGATACTCACAGTCCAGAGCTTATATGAGACCCCAGCCCACGCCAGGGAGGGGAGGAATGCGAGGACCTGCCCCAGTCGGGCTCCAATTCACCCTCTTTGCCCCAGCAAGAGGTCTGGGGAAGCCCAGGAATGGGGGCTGATGAGCAAATGGGAGCTCTGCAGGAGGAGGGCAGGGGCTGCCCTGCGGGGGCTGGGAGGAGGCTGGGCAGCACTGCTTGCTGGGGAAAGGCTCAGGAGGTGCCCAGGCCTGGGGCAGGCAAGCACCTGAGTGACTTACTCTCACCCCATCCAACCCATTCTGTCCCGACAGCAGGTTTAATATCTTTTATTAATTAGGGCTGTCGGACTCCCCACCACACTGCATATTACTTCACTGAGGGACCATTAGGTCTCCATGTTCCGAGGCCACAGGCTCTCAGGTCCCCTTCCCTCCCACCTTCTCCACCAAGACTTCCTGGAAGGCCCAGGTCCAATCAAGAGCCTGACCCCACCCCTCAGACCTAGAGGGGCTCCAGGGATCATCCAGGCAGAGCTGCACTGCAGGCGAGCAGAGCTCCGAGGCCCACAGTCACTTAGCAAAAAGCCAACAACCTGCCACCAAGTCACATGCTCTGCCGCCTGCTGTTGGCAGTGGAGGGCGGGCACAGGCTGGGCTGCTGTGGTCCCTGCCACCGCCCTCTGCCAGGAGCATGGATGTCCCCATCCTCTTTCTCTCTTTTGCTCAGGTCCACAGCTTCTCATTTTCCCCTAGGGCCTCAGGGCTCTCCTACAGTGGCGTCAGGGCAGGCGGTCCAGCAGGGAGGTGCCGGGTGGGCAATGGGGCAGACCTCCCTGCAAACTCCAGGCCTCGGCGTGCAGCCTGCTCTCCAGGCCCCGGGGAGACAAGCCTGGGTCTCACAGAGCCCCTGATACCGAGCAGTCTCCTGACACAGCCCCTGGAACGAGCAGAGTGCCCTGTCCTTCAGCCCGGGCTTGGTGCGGGATGGGGCCTGCCATGCTCTAAGCTCTGGCCTCCCTGCCTGGAGGCGGGACCTGGCCCAAGCCTCAAAGCCGAAGCACAAATTCCTCATCAGTGAAGATCCAGAGCCGCTGTGGTGCTAGGACATGGTGTGCGGGAATCAGCCCCGCACCAGAGCAAGGCAGCGTGCTCTGCGTCACCTGTGTGTGCTGTGTGTGTGCCCCATGTGTACTGTATGTGCTGTGTGCCCGTGTGCTGTGTGCCCCGTGTGTGAGCATGTGTGCCCCATGTGTGCTGTGTGCCCCATGTGCTTGTGTGTACCATGTGTGAGCCATGTGCTGTGTGTGCTATGTCCCATGTGCTTGTGTGTACCGTGTGTGAGCCATGTGCTGCCTGTGCTGTGTGCCCTGTGTGTGCGCATGTGTGCCCCGTGTGTGCGCATGTGTGCCCCGTGTGTGCTGTGTCCCATGTGCTTGTGTGTACTGTGTGTGAGCCATGTGCTGTGTGTGCTGTGTGCCCTATGTGTGCTGTGTGCCCCATGTGCTTGTGTGTACCGTGTGAGCCATGTGCTGTGTGTGCTGTATGCTCACTGTGTGCTCCAGGTGTTCTGTGCACTGTGTGTGCTCTGCATGTACTATGTGCCCTGTGCCCATGTGTACTCTGCACGTGCTCCGCTCAATCTCCATGTGCTCCATGTGTATTCCATGTGCCCTCCGTGTGCTGTGCTCTGTGCACGCTGGGAACAGCGCTAGAGCGTCTGTGCTTTTGGACAGGAAAACAAGCCCCATGTCTATCTTCACCATCTTCCAGCTGAATGTTGGTAGCACCTCCACCCACAGATGCGGCTGCAAACCCCAGAGCGTGAGCCCACCTGACCCAGGATCCATCATCACCCGCAGGAGCCTCAGGCCTTCCTGTTGAGCGCCACTGCTCCGCTATCTGCTGACCTTCACGCTCACTCCAACTCCAAACCTGGGCCTGGTCTCTCACATGTTAGGAAACCACGGATTACGTTTTCATGCACGGGTATTTTCTCTTTTGGTAACTGTATCTCAATACAATTGGTTTCCTTCATAATCCGTTTTATTTTATGCATTTAAGACCATTATTGGAAGAAGGGGTCAGATACTGAGGGGTTCAAGGCACAAGACCTGGTAGAAACCTCTGGCCCAGTGATGCCAGGGGCCTCCCTGCTCTGATGGCTGAGAGATGGCCCCGAATCCTGCCCAGCCACCTGGCCAGAGCCCAACCCCAGCCCCAGCCCAGACTCAGTCCCTCCCTGCTCATGTCAGCACAGATTTCAGCTGAAAAGCCCCAGGCGAGGGGACAGATTTTCACACGATTAAGCGGTAATTCTCTCCAAGCTCAATGCATACAAATCATAAATAATGTGGCTCCATAAATTCTCTTCTCCCACCAGCTTCACCTCCACCTACTCTGCGTCTTGCCTGGGGAAAATCAGCAAGAAGTCAGGTGTCTGGCTGATGGGGCTTGGTTGGCAGGTGTAGAGCGGGGTGCTGGGAGGTGGGTTCACCTCGATGGTCAATCAGACGGACGGAAACACCAACAGTTCCCAGCTCCCGGGGTGAGGGGGCTTGAGGCTGCTGGCCAGCTGGGGCTGAGGTCAGACTCAGGCACAGAGCCCAGGAGGGGTCTCTGCGGCAGGTAGACCGGGGTGGGGTAGGGGGAAGAGGGCGTGTGCAGATGAGCACTGCACTTAGGGTAAGTAAGCAAAGGAGCTGAGCGATGTGGGCCAATCACTGCCCCAGATGAGCAGCAGCCTACAGCCCTATTCCAGGCATGACCCTGCCGTGGTCTGAGGCTGTAGCTCTGAGTGTACACGTGTGTGTACTCGTGCAGGTGCAGGCGCCACGGGGGATCAGCACCCGGCACTAAGCGGCTCCCCTCGGAGCCAAGAGGAAACAGCGCACATTGCTGGTCTGAGGGTGAGATCGGCAGGGGTGCCAGAGCTGCTGGGGGCAGAGTCGGAGGTGAGGACAGAGGGCCTGGGTGCAGGCTGTCGTGGTCCTCTCTCTCTCCCTGCTCTGCCCTGGAGCCGCAGGCATCTGCCTGACTCTCCCTTGAGAGGCCTGGCTTCCAACTGCTGCTCACTGGCCCTCCCCTGGGGCTGAGGAGACCCTCGAGAGCAGCAACACTGGAGGAGGACAGGGAGGGGGTGCAGGGGACATGAGGAAAGCCACAAGGATTGGGAAAAGAGCACCCAACTCCTCTGAGAGGTAAGGGAGGCGCTTGGGAAAAGCAAAGCCCTTCCCCTGGGAGCGGGGACCCTCTTCTCCACCCTGGAAGGGGCGTGCGGGCCCGTGGGAGGCTCCAGGTCCTGAGGATGATCCCGTTGCCCTCATTGTGGTCCCTATAACCAGGAGACTCTCCATTTCACACACAAGCAAAGTGGCCTGAGCCACACAGGTTGGGGGAGCTGCCAAGGCTGGGTGGGCCTCAAACCCCAGCGTAGGGGTGACCAAAGGCCTCCTTCCCATCCAAGGAGAACTTCTGCCTCCAGGGAGGAGGGGGAGCTCATGGTGGCCTCCTGCCCCTGCCCACAGGAGCAGGGTGGGGAGCAAGGGTTCTGAGATCCCGGTAAGTTACCAAGGCAGGGGCCAGTGGGAGAAGACAGAGGAGGCTGCAGGAGAAACCAGAGGAGTGGGTCCCTGAGGAGGCCTGGGCCCAGCCTTGTCCATCCATGGTCACTACCAGCTCCTAGCAGAGCTTCACTGCAGCTCTCATGCAGCTCCCGTCTCACCTTGTACCTTCCCACTCACTCAGCTGAGATCTGTTTGCTGAGCACCTACTAGGTTTGCTGAACACCTACTAGCCATCTCTGGGATACCATGGTGAAAAACACCACCCCATGTGGTGTCATGGACAGGCTTTGTGCAGAGCTTCTCTGCTGTGACTCAGGTCTTCCCTCCTCTAATCCTCTACGTCCTTGAGGTGTCCAAACACCTCCTCTGGGAAGCCTTCCAGGCTACCCCTACCCAGCTATGATCTCCACTGTACTCAGTTCCTCCTCCATCCTTGCTCAAGTCCTGCTGAGATGCTGCTGTGAATTTATATAAGCAGGTGAGTACACGCAGCATCCGTGGTACACACAGCATTTGGCCTACACCTGAGGGTGGACCAGCAGACACCAGGTTCCTACTCAGTGGGATGGCAAGAACATCATCCAGGCCAAACCTCCCTCCCAGGGCCTTGTGAGGACAACACAACAGGTCAGCTGTCAAGTGATCCACCAGAGGAGAAGTGCTGGCTGTGAATATCGGAGCAGCCCCTGGGCCTCTCTCCCCCAGGGTCCCAGGGCCGCTCGCTCCGCCAGCCACAGAAGCATGCTCATTTCTGTTTTCTGCATATTCATTAAGGAATATTAGCATTATTAATGGCCCATGGTCTTCATTTAGCAAATGGAACAGGATATTAAGCACAGTGCCCAGGACATGAGGTGGGCAGGAGCGGGTGGAGATGGCAGGAAGGCAGGACCCCACCCTTGCGCTCTGCACCCAGCAGCCTCAGGTCTGGGACGTTCCCCTGTCCCTCCCACGGTGCCCTGGGGCTTCCAGCAGCCACCTCCTAGTTACTGTGAGCTCCAAGAAGGCGGCTTCAAATGAACATTTGCAAAATGTAATTAGGAAGGTAAATTTCCTGGCAACGAAGATTACATAATGCGTCCCACAGCCAAACACCCACCCGGTGGAATGTGGTTTGAAAACTGGATTTATTCATCACTTGGGATCAGTCCCCTGATGATCCCTTCTTTAATGGGGGCGCTTGGGAGTTGGTGGTCCAGGCAGTGTCTCTGGGAGGGAGACTCTGTGGGGACAGAGCCCCTGGGTGCTTACGCCTGGTCAGTCATGTGTGGCTGCACACAACAGGTGCACAACAGCTCTGCAGCCTTGCAGCTGGGACACAGTGAGGTCTGTGTCGCATGGTGAGCTTTGAGACTCTGCTCCTCAAAGTCTGGCCTGAGGACCCTGTCATCTGCTAGAAATGCAGATTTCTGGGCTGCACCCTGACCTGCAGCCTCAGAATCACAAACCACAGGTGTCCCGGGGAGGGGGTCCTGAAGCCGGTTGGCACCCTGACCGTGTCGGAGCCACCATGCAGGGGCACAGTTCCCCCTGGGGGAGGAGGCAGTTCCCCCCGTGCCTGGGCCCAAAAGGACGCTGCTCAGAGCGTCAGGGACAGCAGCCACCGGTGGACACTGGCATTCCCACCAGTGGTGCTGAAACAGCTGGTGGGCCTCGAAGAGGGGTCTGGAGGAAGACCATGGCGGGGCTGGCTTCTGAGTCCATGGGAAAGGCCACCTGGGCACCCTCAGTCACAGCAGAGATTGAGGAGGAGGCAGAGACTTGGCGAGGGAGGGGGACTCTGAGTGCCGTCCTCTGAGAATCAGTGAGTGTGACCCCATCTGATCCCATAGATGGTGAGGTTGAGGACACTCAGCACACCCAGGATGAGGATACGCGGTCACGAGGTGAGGGGCACCACCTGGTCTAGAACCCTGGCCCGGGGGCAGCAGGTGCTCTCTGCTTCATCTGTCTGTACCTCTGAGAACCTGCCCAGTCCACTGCCCGGCCACAGCCAGGGAGACTGAGTCAGCGCCACAGGCCGTCCTGGGGCTGTGTTTCAACTGTAAAATGGGACAGGCAAGGGAAGGTGGTGGGGTCCTGGGGAGCTGAGATGGGTGGCGGTGGGGTCCCTGAGGAAGGAGCCAGGCCACCTTAAGTGCTGTCCTCTCACAAGGAAAACCTTGCTGCCCCAGCCATTAGCCTCTCCTCCAGTAAGACGCACCTGCCCTGAGCCATACCCCACCTTTGGAGGGGGTTGCTCTGGGCTGGACACAGGGATGCTCCCCGGGAGGCCTGAGCCCCTCACAGGAGGCCCCTTCCCAAGAGCAGGGCTTCCAACAGGGGCGTCTGAGCAAAGGCCTGGGCTGCCCATGACTGGCCCGACCTTCCTTCCAGGTGCTCCCCAGTGCAGTGGGGGCATCAGGGGAGGGATTCCCTGCGGCATGTCCCATCCCACCCCCATACAGGATCTCTGTGGGACCATTCCTTGCCAACCTTTCCCCAAAGGACCAGAAACCGTCCTCACCCATGTCCCTAAAATCCGCAAGCGGCCTGGCATCCCAGGGCTCCCTGCCCCCTGTGCTGTGGCTAAGACAGCAGCCAAGGACTCAGAGATAGACGCTTCAGGCTGGGGGACACACGAGGTCACAGAGTCCCTCCCTAAGATGCCAGCCAGGGCTGCGCTATGAGCTGCTGAGAGCTGAGAGCTTGTGGATTCCACAGCTCCTCGGCCACTCATGCTGGGTGGGGTGACAGTTCCTGGCATCAAACCCGAGTCCCCCAGCTGCAGTCTGAACCTATTTCCTCTGGCTCTGCTCTGTTCCTAGCTAGGCGGAGGCCTGGGTCTCCCTCCTGTAAATCTGGACGGGTGAAGACTGAGGTCCCTGGGATCCCATGGGCTGCCTGTTTCTGGTTCCCTTCTCCACATGTGCCGACCTCAGAGACGTGACAGCACCTTTGCCCTGGAGAATCTGTTGTGTCCGTCGCTCTCCCTGGCTCAGCCCTGACAGTCCCTGCAGTACGCGTGCACCCCACCCTGCCTTCACCCACTGCCCAGCCCACGCCTGGGCAAGGCCCACTCCTTCCCTGTGACCTCTCCCAGCCAGAGGGAGTGCCATGGGAGCGGCCATTGCCCCCCTACGTAAGGTGGTGGAGCCTGGACTGGCAGATGCACTCAGGAACTGCTCAGGATAAGCACGCTCGTGCAGGCCGTGGCAGGAGCGTGGGGAGGAAGGAGGACATGCCTGTCCCAGGAGGGGAGGGGACCCCATGCTGTGAAGAAGCACCCCCCACCGGCCCCAGGCTACCAAACCTCTCACTCAGAGTGGGACAACCTGCACCGAACGGGTCCATCCTGTGCTGCTGGCCACTCAACTTTCCAGGCACTGGGGCCCCTGGCTCTCTTGCCCAAGCTCTGTTGGTTGGCTCAGCCTGGCCTAGCACTGCCAGAAGATGGGGAAGGTGCTGAGAAGCACCGGGAACCTGCCGATCCTCTCCCGGAACCGAGCACTCAGCCAGGGTCCCTGACCTGATGTCTGAGTCCTCAAACGCTTGCCCCGGGGCAGGCGGCGGTGCCAGGCCAGCTCTCAACTGAGCCTGCTCTGCTCCCATCAATCAGTAGCAAGCTCCTCCTGGCCTGTGACAGCCACTTCCTAGGAGATAGCTGCCACCCGGCAGGGGCCACCCCTCTCACAGCCTTAAGCCAGAGTGGACGATTCACACTCGCTCTGAGAAGGAGGCTCCATCCCAGGGGCATGGGGACAACCTTGTATGGTCCTGGGATTCTGTACACTCAGCCACGCGCCTCTGACCTCCACAACTCTGGCATCCCCCAGGTCTCCCAGAGGTCCAGGCCCTCCTCCTGCTTGAGGCCTTCCCTTCACCAGAGGCACCCCATGTTCCGGTTCTGAACCCCAGTGGGGTAGCCCCTGGATGCATCCTGACAGAGACACACACACGTGCTCACACACATGGACTCACACACACAGCCTCTGTGCACACACGCAGGCCTTGTGGACGTGCTCACACAGACCCTCTTCATGCACACACACACACACGCAGCCCTGTTCACGCACACTCACAAGACACGCAGTCCCTGTACACATGTGCACACATACACATTCCCAGTGCATTCTCACACAAGCACCCCTGGATGACAGGTGCACCCTCCAACCCCCAGGCCATTGTAAAATTATCAAATATCCTCAGGCAGCGGGTGGGGCAAAATCACCCCGTTGAGAATCACTGACCCAGACACGCCTCACCCGAACCCTCCACACACACGCGCCTGCAGTGATTGTGCACGCAGCAGTGCACCTGCACACCTACACACATTTCCCACCCCCTAGTCCACCTGCCTGGACTTGGGCTTGCCCGCCACTACCTGCTCCCTGGCAGCAGCCCCTGCCCCCAAGGGCCTGAGTGCCTCCTTTCCTCCCAGCCAACCTGCTGGCGCCCGGCCTGGCTCGGGCACACGGGGAGGGTGCCGGGGGAGGAGGCGGATGGCTTCTTTTCCCGTTAGGCGCCTGGCTCATGGAAGAGGCGAGTGTGGATCTAATCTTCAGCTGATTAAATGTCCCTCATTAATGAGTTTCTTTAATTAATGAAGTTTTTGGGTCTGCTCCACTTGCTTTATTCCAGCCACACTCTGCCTCCTCAGCACAAAGCGGGGCCATTTCCTCCCGGGTAATTGAGGGAGCCGCGGCCCGTTCCTGCCGACGCTGCACTTTGCTGATTGCGCCTGTCAACTCGGGGCTGACAACTCCATTTTTAAACATTTTCTTCTCTAGAAGCCATGTGCACATGTGTGCTTGCATAGGCGGAGGCACATCCCAGGCAGCCCGCCCCCGCCAAGCACTGTCTCCATCACACACCAGGCACATACATGCTCACTCACACGGACAAGGCACGCTCATGGGCAGGTCTGATCTGCAGCTGGGAGCCTCTCCCAGGCACCCAGAGTGGTGTATGTAACTGAACCTGCGAGGCACACTCCCACTGCAGGAGCAACCTGTACATGCCTGCACACTCACTGAGCAGATCTGTGTGCAACACGCACACTCAGACCATGCATGCCTCTACATACCTGTATTCCCCATGTGCATACACACAGTACACGCTCGCACACTGTGTGGACTCACCCGAGCACGCTTGTGTGTACCATGTCACACACAGGTGTGGACACCCACACCCACACCCCACACATACACAGTGCACACTCTCACACTGTGAACACTCACTCCCAAGCTCATGCACATACACACCATGTCACAGTCATGTCCAGGTAATACGTACACCCCACACTGCATCCACACACATATACACTGTGCATGCTCACTACTGAGCACACACAACCATAACACACATCACACCTGTATGGTGAGGCACCCCCCTCACCCACACACACATGCACATAGCACGTGTTCACACCTCCTCACCCCCACACACACACGGCACATGCATTCACACCCCTCACCCACACACGCATGCACACAGCACATGTGTTCCCACCCCCTCACCCACACACGCGCAGCACATGCATTCACACCCTCACCCATACACACGCACACAGCACATGCGTTCCCACCCCCTCACCCACACACGCGCAGCACATGCATTCACACCCTCACCCATACACACGCACACAGCACATGCGTTCACATCCCCCTCACCCACCCATGCACACACACAGCACATGCGTTCACAACCCCCTCACCCACACACACACACACACACAGCACATGCGTTCACACCCCCTCACCCACACACGCACACATGCAGCACATGCGTTCACACCCTCACCCATACACACGCACACAGCACATGCGTTCACACCCCCCTCACCCACACACGCACACACACAGCACATGCGTTCACACCCCCCTCAACCACACACGCACACACGCAGCACATGCATTCACACCCTCACCCATACACATGCACACAGCACATGCGTTCATGCCCCCCACACCCACACACACACAGCACATGCGTTCACACCCCCTCACCCACACAGGCATGCACACAGCACGTGTTCACACCCCCTTACCCACCCATATGCACACAGCACATGCATTCACAACCCCCCACCCACACACACATGCACAGAGCACATGCATTCACACCTCTCACCCACACACGAATACACACAGCATGTGCGCTCACACCCCCTCACCCACACACATGCACACAACACGTGTTCAGACCCCCACCCACAAACATGCACACAGCACATGCCTTCACACTCCCTTACCCACGCACATGCGTTCACACCCCCTCTCACCCACACACGTGCACACAGCACATGCGTTCACACCCCCTCACCCACACACATGCACACGCACATGCATTCACACCCCCTCACCCACATGCACACAGTACATGCGTTCACACCCCTCACCCACACACATGCACACAGCACATGCATTCATGCCCCCTCACCCACACACACATGCACACAGCACATGCGTTCACACCCCATCTCACCCACACACACATGCACACAGCACGTGTTCACACTCACCCACACACATGCACACAGCACATGCGTTCACACTCCCTCACCCACACATGCACACACAGCACACGCGTTCACATCCCCTTTCACCCACACATGCATGAACACAGCACATGTGTTCACGGTCCCGCCCTGGCATGCTCACACCCATGTCCACACACATTCCAGTTCACACACTCACATAAGGCACCCTCCCCACAAACAAAGGGCCCCCCGACACAGGGAGACCACAGATACACAGGCGTCAGGCAGGGTCGTGCCCACCCCAGTGGAGGAAGAGCTTGCTATGGACGCCTGCACACCAGGTGACTATGTCCCCAGGTCCATCTGTCATCCAGATGACCTGCCCAGCCGCACCTTGGCCCTGCTGGCTGCACTTCCTGCTGTGACTGGGCGCCAGCTCTGGGCTCCAGGGCCTGGAAGGACGATTTACACCTTCTCATTGGCTCGTGAAGAGCTCTTTGAATTAAAAGCATTCATCTTCTCCTGCTGACCGGGATGTGGGCTCCTTCCCCGTGAGGCTGGCCGGAACTGGACAGTCAGGGTCACAACTCCAGAGCCAGCGAGGAGGATGCACTGCCGGCGAGACTCTCCTGCGGGTGGGCACACGGCTGTGGTGCAGTGGGGGACCAATGGGACGATTCTTTCCTACCAGGATCTGCCCACCAACAACCGTGAAAAAGGAGATCCTCCCCAAAGGCAGAAATGGGCCCTTCTGCCACCAGGGGTCAGCCAGGAGTGGCTGTGCCCAGGGCAGGACGCGCGTCTCTGCACTGACGACGCTGGAGGGACAGAACCACTGTGTGTGCCCGGGGAGGACATCTTGCTGACTTCATCCCAGCCAGACAACGTGGGTGTCACTATCCCCATGTTACTGATGGGGAAACTGACGCCAAGAGAAGCCAAATAATTCTCAGGCCTCCCCTGCAGGTAAAAGGGGCAGGGCAAGTCCTGGTGTCCAGCTCCGTCTCACTCCCAGGCCCAGCTCTCCTGGTCCCGCAGCCCTGCCAGGCCATCCCGCCCTGTGGCTTCCCCAAGAGGGTTCTGGCATCTCCATGGGTAGCTCTCCCGCCCAGCAATGACAGCCTCGCATGTCACTGACCAGACTCCTCCTGTCCAGCCCTTGGCAGAGTCTTCACCATACCTGAGGGGCACGTGCTGTGATCTCCGTTGAACAGATGAGGCAACTGAGGCTGCGAGAGCTTAGTGGCTATGGGCAAGTCACGCAGCTCACGTATAACAGCTCATCTCTGAGCCCAGGGCCGTTTCCATCTCTCCACTCTGAGCCCCATTTCTGTATCTCCAGCCCTGGCCCTGGAGGGTGCACCCTGTATGATGCCACACCCAGCCTCTGAGCCGAGGTGCCACTGCCTCCTGGGTGCCAACCACACACCTGTCTCCAGGTGCCATGTGTGGGCCAGACACAGTCAGCGTGTGCCAAGCACCTGCTGCAGGCTGGCACCTGCACCCACATTAGCTGTAAAGCTCATGATGGCCCAGGCGGTGACAGTCCCTGCTTTTGCAGATGGGGAAACTGAGGATCAAAGAGAGAGAAGGATGAGCTACAGTCCCACAGCTCAGAAGCACAGCACAATAGACCAACCCAGGCGTGTGCCACAGAGCTTTAGTCTCCTAGAATGTTCTAGAAAAGTGCTCCATGGCCAAACTTCTTGGGGAAAATGTCACCACGCTGTCTAGAAAAGACCCAGAGAAGTTCTGCAGTGGAGAGACAGGTTTAACTGTGCTGGACATGCCATCTCTCACACTTCTCCACCCGGAATTCTTTTTTTGCCAAAGACCTATCAGAAGTAGAGATATTTGGGAAACGGAGCCAGATGCCACACTGAGGGCTGCGGGTGGTCCCTTGAAAGGACACCTGGTTGTGCTCACAGAGGGTCCTCTCCTACCAATGCTGAAGACCCTTGCTGGGTGACAGAAGCAGCCCGGGTGGCTTCCCAGGGATGGTCCTGGGATTTCCTGAGCACTCCCTGGGGACAAAGCTCCCCAGGGAGAGTGCAGGGGAAGCCCAGGGCCCAGCAGGGTGGCAGCTGCCTGGTAAATGGGGGTGCACCGTGGCTCACACGGCTGTCCATACAGGCAGAACGGAGGCCTGAGAGCCCCTGGACTGATGAGCACTGTGGCTGGGGACAGAATTGGGAGGGGTCAAAAGACTGGTCTTTCTGCAATAAGCGAGAGGGCTGAACCTAAGATTAGTGGATTGGACTCAGGAGCTGGGGTTGGGGCAGGAATGCTTATGAGCAGGACACTGTTGGGGGCCAGCCGGGAGCCCCCTTTGCTGCTGGGAGTTACCCAGAGAGCAGGGAAAGCTACAGAGTTCACACAGGCAGAAGGCAGAGGCCCCGCCTAGGGCTCCGGGAGGGTCTCTTCTGGGCATCTGATTCTGAAATGTCAGTTCTATCACAAGAAGCCAGCATTAAATTTCTCTTCTTACAGTGGCGCAGAGGGGACCAGCATGGGGCCTGAGGTTACACAGCACATCAGCAGGTGAGGGTCAGGTGGCTGGGGTGCGGCTGGCTCTCCTGATGTCCAAACACTTACAGAAAGCCACAGCCCCTTGGCAATGAGCCTGGATCGGGCAGGCTAGAGCTTGAGTCCTGAGAAGTTGGGGGTCCCTTGTTAAATCCTTTACCTCCCTGGGGTCCTGTTCCCTCATCTGTAAAGCAGGCATAACAGAGCCCCCTGGCCAGGCTGTATGAGGACTAAAGGTGTTAACACAGGTAAGCGGACAACACAGTGCCCCCAAATCACAAGTGAAACAGACGGTGATGCCGGAAGTGAGCGTTGTCTGTAAGAACCCTGCTGCCTGGGCACCCCAGGGAGCTCTGGAGAGCCAGCCTGGCCTCCCCTACCTGACCTCACAGGAAGAAAGGGACGCACACAGCCAGGAAAGCAAAGAAACGCTGAGAAAGAGGAGGAGACGGGGCGGGGGCCTGGGACAGGATCCTTGCCCGCTGCCTCTGAGTTTGTGGGAAGACAGGGAAAAGGTTGGTGCTGCTATCCTTTTACGATGCTTTGAAATACTGTCTGGACGGAGGGAAATTAAATATCGCAGCTTTTAACTGCAGCCACACCGAAAACAATCTTGCAGTAAATAAAAAGACGATTTACTACAGTGACACCTTCATTTCACAAAACTCCCTGTGTGCCTCATTTGTGATTATCCCCTCCTGGCCCCCGGCCTCTGGCCCCTGACTGTATTACCTGCCTCTGGGGATGGGGAGGTGGCTGCAGAGCCTCCAGGGGTGGGAGCAGCCCCGTCGGAGAGGCAGGAGGGGTCTGAACGTGGTCCATTATGATTGAGATTAAACTGAAAAATCAATTTTTAATTGAATGTATTCTTTGAACAGGCCCTGTTGCCCACGGCTGAGCACTAATAGAATTTCCATCCTAAGCCACCCCTTCTCCTTGACGACCCCTCCCCAGCCTGCTGACCCCAGCAGGACTCACCAGGCCGGCAGATCGGCTGCTACTGGGGCTGCAACTAAACTCCGCCGGTGGGGTACGGTGGCGGGAGGCCACTCGTGGGTGTGTGGAGGTGGGGAGGGGCTGGCTGGTGGAGAGTCTGTCTTCTCCACATAGACTGGCTGGCCAGCTGGGGGGTGCCGGGGGTGCACCTGGGCTCCTCTGAACAGGCCGAGGGCTGCTGCTTCTTGACCCAGTCTGGGGCTCTTATGAAGTTGTTGAAAGATGGGTCTGGGCTTCTAGGCACAGGGGCAGGGACACAGCCCCCAAGGTCCTCTGGTTCCCAAGAGACTTTTCTACCAAGAGCCATGTTCAAGGATGGGGGGAGAACCAGGCCCCT
Organism: Pongo abelii; assembly: GCF_028885655.2. NCBI lineage: Eukaryota > Metazoa > Chordata > Mammalia > Primates > Hominidae > Pongo > Pongo abelii. The sequence goes on from NC_072004.2 coordinate 94,582,834, forward strand.
GGGAGTACTGCCCCCCATCACCCTGAAGACCATGGCCCCCCACCCCTGCACATGGCCCTTCCTGGCATCCCACTGAGTCCAGGTCCCAGGACTAGAAGACGAAGAGGGAGGCCCAGGACAGGGCTGCTGTGTGAAGGATGCTGGTTCCTGCACATCTGCCTCCCATCTGCAAAGGGGACTCACGGCAGGCTGCAGGTGCTGGGCTCACAGTAAGAAGGGTGGGACCACCTGCCCGCCGTACCTTGGACCCCACAAGAAGGTGGGTCCCTGTGTCTGTGTTTTGGGCAGCCTTGCATCTGAGTGTGGCGACTAGCACTGACCGGATCTTGGCTGTGCCAGCTCGCCCGAGTCCACCCCGTTCTCTGCCCACACTGCCTCTGTCCTCACAGGCCCCCTGGAGAGTTCCCCAAGCCTGTTCGTGGGGGACCTGGATTCTGGGGGCAGTTCCGTGGATGGTGCTGTCCTTGGTGGTGGTGGTGGGGGGGGGGTCTATAAATCCATCTCAGGCATTTCTCGTTCTCCAAGCCAGCTCCACCTCTGACCTCCTTTTCCTCCACTCCCTGCTGTCCCCACAGCTCAGAAGGCAACCCACCCACAGCGTGGGGGTCTCCTCCCAGGCTCGCCGCTACCCTGCGCAGAGCGGTTCCTTGATGAGGCCGGGCCTTGGCCACCAGAATCGGGGTTCTCCCCACCAGGGACACCTCTGCTCTGGCCACAAGTGACCCCCTTCACTCGGCACCAACGCCACGTGCAGGAGCTCCCTAGGGACAGGAACGGGGGTAGGGACTGTCGTTCTCCAGCACAGTCCTCCACACCTGGAAGCCACTCTGCATCTGAGGCTGGGCATGTTTTGGGTTGGAAGGTGGGTGGTGCCCTCGGAGCACCTCCTGCAGGAAGCACTGACTCATGCAGACCCCCTCCATTTTCAGTCTGTGAGGACCCCTGACCTGCAGTGCCTGGGCTCAGGCCAGGACACCCCAGTGGAGGGTGCTCTTCACGGCCACCCCTGTTCCTATTTAACTGCAGGCCTGGACAGACACCCCCATCCTTCTACTGAAGGGTGGTCACGAGGGGGGGCCGACCTGCTTGGCTGGTGCCTGGATGGTAACAGGGCCCCGTGCCCAGCTCTGCCCGTGACACCCTCCAGAGGAGGACACATCTAAGCCACAGGCCTGGCACTGGCGTCGAGGGGTCCAGAGATCTCCCTGTGGAGGATGTCGTGTGTGGGTGGAGGGATGCGCTGACTTGGCCAGAGAGGGTGGCCTGCCTCCCCCTGCCTCTGAGCCAGGCCAGGCCCTCCAAGCCGTCCTGGTGGTTGGTGGGTGGCCAATGGGCCTGCTCTCGGGGCAGAACCCGTGAGGCCTGAAGAACTGCCCCGTTCTATCCCCACCCCATGGCTGCCTTGTTTAAAAATGTGCCAAGATTTTGCAGGAAGGCCACGGAGGGTGGGGTGCGCAGAGTAGGCGGGAGACGCCTATCACAGAGGCGTCACATGACCCCCAGCTTCCCAAGGTCCCTCCCCAAGCCTCCCAGCTTCCTCCTGCAGGCCTCACTCAGAAGCTCTTTCCTGGCGTGGGACAGGTCCAAGTCTAGATGTTTCTAGAAGCTCAAGCATGCTCTAGGCCCCACTGCTGGGGCCTGGGTGAGAGGAGTTGGTGGGTGGAGGGGACAGGGCTCATGCCGCAGACCTGAAGCCAAGCCCAGGGTTCAGCCACAGGAGGAGGGAGAAGCACCCCTCTCCTGGTCTTGGGACCACGGTTTCAATCCTGCCTATGTCCCTGGACGCTGAGTGCCTCCCGAAGGACAATGAACCTCTCTGGGTTTCCGTTTCCTAGTCCTAAACTGAGGACTAGGTGCTCCTCCACTCGGGCGCAGGAAGGCAGAGCCCAGGTGCCAAAGACCAGCCTGAAGTGCACGTGTTGGAGCTGAGGGCCCGAGGCAAACGCCCTCCCTTCGCAGATGTCTTCTGGCCCACAAAAAGGGGCAGATGGGCCGCTGCCTGCCCACCACCGAGCTGTCACCAGGTTCCGAGTCCAAAGGAGAGGAGCGCACCTGTGCTCCCACACGCTGGTTCCCACCTAGGCCGGGGAGAAGAATCCGCAATGATGCCTCGAGGCTCTCAGCAGGGACCAGCACTGAACCGAAGCATGGTGGGGACGGGACAGGGTGTGCGGGGTGCTTAGTCGCTGCCTGTCCTAGGCGATCACGGGAAACAGAAACTGCCCAGAAAAACAGCTCAGGAAGCCCAGAGCCCGAGTTTGGGCACAGATTCTGTCCCGTCACTGAGCTCGGCCAGGACCCCCAACACAGGAGCCCGTGCACGTCCTATCTGAGTGTGCACCTGCGTCTCCTGGGGTCTTGCAGAGATTCTGATTCAGTGGTATGGGATGGGCTGAGTGTATTTCAAATAAGTTCCCGATGTGCGTGGTGGTTCTGAAACGTGGCCGCACCCTGAAATCACCTTGGAAGCTTTAAAAAATACTGGTGCCTGGGTGCCCTCCCTGGAGAGGGTCTGATGCCACTGGCCTGGGGTGAAGTCTGGCCACAGGGACTTTAAAGGCTCCTGAGCCGATTCTAATGTGCAACTGAGTTTGGGAAGCACCTGCTCTCCGTGTTCTCCGGAGCCAGCCCACAGGCCAGCCCAGTCGGCTCTGAGAGGGAGCCCCGCCCCACCGCCCTGGCCTTCCTCCTCAGGGCGCAGAGGCCTGCTGAGCACTGGCCCTGCACACGGTGGCAGCAGGGAGGAAATGGGGCATTCGCCGCTCTGTGGTTGTGTTTTCTCTGCCACCACCAAAGGCAAGGCGTTCGGCAAAGTGAGTGCATCATTCCTGCTCAGCACCCGGACCCACTGACACGTGGATCCATGCGGCCCACATGGGGCTCTCGGCCAGGCGACGGTGCCCTGCAGGGGACATTTGGTGACGGCTGGGGACAGTGTAGGTCAGCGTCTCCAACCTTTTTGGTACCAGGGACCAGTTTCGTGGAAGACAATTTTTCCAAAGACCAGCGGGGGCAGGAGGGTGGTTGGGGAGGGATGGTTTTGGAATGAAACTGTTCCACTTCAAATCATCAGGCATTAGATTCTCATAAAGAGCGTGCAACCTGGATCCCTTGCACGTACAGTTCACACGTGAACTGTGCCCCTTTGAGAATCTAATGCTGCTGCTGATCTGACAGGAGGCGGAGCTCAGGTGGTCATGGCAGCGATGAAGAGCGGCTGTGAATACAGACGAAGCTTCACTCCCCTGCCTGCCACTCCTGCTGTGCACCCCGGTTCCCACCAAGCCATGGAGGGGTTGAAGACCCCTGACGTACGTTGTCACAATGCGGGATGCCCCTAGCATCGAATGCAGGGTGGCCAGAGATGCTGCTCCACCTCCTACAGACGCCCACCAGAGACTGACCCAGCCCACTCTGGCAGTAGTGCCCTGGGCCAAATGACAGGAGGGAGAGCTTCCCCAGGGGCAGGCAGGCCCCCATTTCACCACTGCATTAGACCGAGTCTGCGAGAGGGTCCGTGACTCCATCCTAAATGGGTGTTGCTTGGACTTGAACTCAGGACCTGGGTTTCGTCTTAGCCCTGTTCTTTCCCTCTCTGAATTGTCTGGTTCAATGTCACGGGCCTGGAAGAACCCTACATGCCATCCTGGTTCCGGGCAGAGCCAGTCAGTTCCCAGGTGTGTGCAGAGCAGCCAGACAAGCCTCGTGCCTAACTGGGGAGCAGCTGAGGGGCTGGTCTGTGTGTGGCCAGCTGCCATCTGCGAGTCCAGCCCCACCTGGCTCTGGAGCAGAGCTGGTGCCTGCCCAGGGCCCAGAAAAGCTTCTCCATGGGGGCCTGGGCCTGCGGCCTGCTGGTCACGTGGGTCTGCTGCTGGGAGGTCCTGCAGAAGCTGGGGAAGATGGTGGGTCTCCTCTCTGCAGGCTCAACCTCACCATGGGGAGGGGGCAAAGGCCTGAGGAGGGCGGGTGCCCCTGCTGCGAGCCCCTAGGCAGGGTGTCTGGCAGCTCCTTGTCTGCCCTCTTTGGCTTTAGCAAAGCATGATCAAAACGGGCCCCTTGCCTGCCTCCTGGACACACCCAGGGGTCAGATCCTTTACTTTAGATCTTACGGAGAATGAGGCAAAATAAGAAACCGCGCTGGCCTCCGGGTGTGCCAGGGTCAGCCCGCGGTGCGAGGTTCTCAGCCTGCTGTGCTGCTGTCTGGACACCAGAGCCAGGACCCTCCAATTCCAAGGCTGCTCCCTTGCCCTCCTGTCCGTGTCATCCTCAGAGACAGCAGGCCCAAGTCAGGAGGACACTGTGGTCACAGGAGGCGCTCGCCATGTCTGGCCTTCTGGAGGAGGCAGGACATCCATTCAGTGCTCACCTCTGCAGGTGGCCGAGAGAACAGCTTCAGTTCACCAGCCCTACACAGCCCATTTTACAGAAGCAGAAACCCAGATGTAGAGAGGACAATTAACTTGGGAACATCAGAGTTGGGGTTTGAGCCCAAAGCCTGGAAGAGGCTGTAAAGGCAGCGATGCCGCCAGCCTTCCCCCAACCCCTCGGGAGCCTGGCCCGTGCTGCGCACCAGAAGAGGCCTGGGGAGTTCCCTGCTGCCCTGAGAGGCAGGCCCTGGTCCAGAGATCAGCAGGAGCTCATTGGGGAGGGCCAGGCTCACCTTCGGGTAAGAGGCTCCGGGGGGCCATGGCTGTCCCCTGCCCTTGGCAAAGCCCAAAGCAGGTAGTTGGCAAGACCCCAAAAGGCGGAGCACGTGGAGCCCAATCAGCCTTGCACACCCCTGGTTCTGGGCTGGCCAAGGGCCTTGTCCGCCACCCACGAATGTGTCCAGGCAGGCTCTGCGCCCCTGGTGCCCAGTACCTGGCCAGGGCTGCCAGTAGGCGACGAGGCAGTAGCTGGTGCAGGCTTTGCCAAGCGCCTTCGATCCAGCCTCTCTCTCATGCTAATGACTGTCAACATGAAACAGGCTGTGAAGGGGAAGAAAATTACTCCCTGAAAAGGAATTGACTGATCCCCATCATTTCTCAAGGAATCACTGACCTGTGAATATTTCATTATCCAAAATCCTGCACCATCCATACAGAGCCGCCGCTGCCGTGGGGCCCCGGGGGGAGGGCGGATGCACAGGGCCAGGCTCTGGCCTGCGACCAAGATTTCCTCACCGTGGGACCCCCAGTGTGCGGCCCTAAAGACCCAGAGACAGGTGTCTGGCCGACGGGAACACGGTAGCCTCTCTGGGTTTTGGGAGTGGTCACGGCTAACACTCCTTGCAGCTCTGTTCTGTGCCTGGAGTCTCCATTCCGGTGGGAGGTCTGCGGTCCCGTTTCCCACCCACAGTCCCTTCTCCAGCCTCCCAAGGTCCTTTCCCAAGCCTCTCGGCTGCCTCCTGCAGGCCTCACTCAGAAACTCTTTCCTGGCTTGGGGCGTGTCCAAGTCTAGATGTTTCCAGAAGCTCAAACATGCCCTGTGCCCCACTGCTGGGGCCTGGGTGACAGAAGTTGGGAGGCGGAAGGGGCAGGGCTCGTGCCACAGACCTGAAGCCAAACCCAGGTTTGAACCACAGGAGGTGGGAGAAGCACCCCACACCCACCCAGACCATGGTTCCAATCCTGCCTCTGTCCCCGGCCACTGAGTGCCTCCCGAAGGCCACTGAACCTCTCTGGGTATCCGCTTCCTAGTCTTCAACTGAGGCTAACGGTAGTTGGGGCCACCCTACAGGTTGTTGAGAATAACCTTACAGGTTGTTGAGAATAAACTAAGACCAAGATCTAATCTCAGTGCCCGACACGAGGCAGTTGCTTCCTGGAAGTGATGAGAGTTGGGCGACTCTATCCTAGAAGCACAGGCCACAGAGCCTGAGGACACAGGGGAGGGAGGCCGACCCCGCCGGGGCTCCCTGCAGCCTCCGAGAGCCTCTGCGGGCCTGGCTGGGGTAGGCTAAGGCCAAAGTCCCCAGAGAATGGGAAAGGATGGCACTGATCAGCTCCCGAGTTTGTAAGGTCATGGGGAATGGAGGGGGACAGCCTGAGGCTTTCTCCAGGAACTTCAAGGGGCTGGAATAATTCATTCAAGAAACACTAACCATAAAACCCTCATGCTGTTCTGGGCTTGGACTGGGTGGGATTCAAACACTCAGCCTGCAGCCCCCACCACTGACAACAGCGCACTCTAAAGCTTAAGAAGCACAAAGAGACCCTCCAGGGCGTGGAGGCTCCCGCAGCACCCAGGCTGAGACCCCCGCTGCCTGCCAGGAAAATGCGACGTCTGTGCTATTATTGCCGGGGTTACACTGGGGATGGTGTTTCCAAATTAGCGAAGGCCTGGGAAGGTGGCAGGGCATCCATCTGGGGATTAGTAGAGCGTGGGAGGCAGCATCTCGGGACCCCTCCCTGGCCCGGTGCAGCCACGGGGAGCCCAGATGCAGGCAGTTGGGGGAGTGGGGGCACGGGGGAGGACAAAGGGGGGGGGTTTGGCTCAGGCCCAGCCCCGACCCCTCCTGGTGGCTCTCCCCGCTCGTTGGATTGGAACACGGGCAGTGCTGTCCTGGGGGAGGAGCAGGGCTGGACACGAGACTGGACCTGGCCTCAGTGAGAGGGACTTTGGTGGGCTGTGGGGAGGAGCTTCAGGCAGTGAGGTGTGTGGGGCAGTGGGAAGTGTGCCTGGGGGCGTCCGTGGACGATTCCTCCTTCAGGACTGCTTGACCACTGCCTTCCCTGCCAGCTGGACAGTCCCCACACACTGCAGAAGGTTGGGGGTGGCCTAGGGGCTCATACCCGCCCGCTCAGGCCTTCTCCCACCCTGTCGGACCCAGGACCCTGGGATGCCGAGTGGGGTCAGGCAAACGGACCTGCAGGTCCCGGGAGGACAGGACAGGGCGGCTGCTGGGCATCACCGTGAGCTGAGCTTCCATTGCTAGTCTCTGAGTGTGAGGGCGAGGGGACAGAGGTGGTTGCCAGCCTCCTCCTCTGGGGCCTGGAGACGGGAGGGGGACAGGTATTACAAGCAGCGACTGTGGCTGCACTGAGGACTCAGGCTAAGTGCCAGGGCGGGGATGGGGGTGGAGGTCTGGGGTGGGGGTGGGAGTGAGGGTGGGGGTGGGGGTCTGGGGTGGGGGTGGGTGTGGGGGTGGGTGTAGGGGGTGGGGCTGGGTGTGGGGGTGGGGGGTTTGGGTGGGGGTTTGGGGTGGGGGTGGGGGCTTGGGGTGGGGGTCGGGTGGGGGTGGGTGTGGGGGTGGGGGTCTGGGGTGGGGGTGGGTGTGGGGCTGGGTGTACGGGTGGGGCTGGGTGTGGGGGTGGGGGGTTTGGGTGGGGGTTTGGGGTGGGGGTGGGGGTGGGGATATGGGGTGGGGGTTTGGGGTGGGGATATGGGGTGGGGATATGGGGTGGGGGTGGGGGTTTGGGGTGGGGATATGGCGTGGGGATATGGGGTGGGGGTGGGGATATGGGGTGGGTCTGGTTGGAGGCAGACAAGGAGGGGCTCTCAGGTATCCGCAGGGGAGGGGCAACCAGCACCTGCCCTTGAGGTCAGGACAAGAGGGTGGCGGGCAGCGGCGGGCGGCAGCTGTGGGCCATGACCTACAGCGGCAGCCACGTCCCAGGAGACTGAGGCCCTCGAGGCACAAAGCCTGGTGGGGGGGTCATGGCTGGGGCCCCGGCCACTCTGCTTGGGTAGGACACTCTGGGGTCCGGGCCATTGTGCTTGGGTAGGACACTGGGCCAAGGGGCAGAGGGGCTGCTGTGGGCCTGGGGGAGGCAGACAGTAGAGGCCTGGCCGTTCTCCGGGCTCTGCAGGCGGCCAACCCCCTAACTCAGCTCCATCTGCAACCCCCATACCCTGTTCCCCAGCCCAGGCGGTTCCTTCAGTGCCTCAACTTCACCCTGGTCCCGCCTGCCCATCACTCAAGATAGGAGACAGCTGAACTGCCTGACACTCTACAGGCGGCCGCGCTGGCTCAGCTTCTTTGAGAACCAGGGGAGGCAGCGGGAGGTGCAGGGCCACCAGAGCTGTCACTGAAGTAGGGGATACCTGACCACCTCTGGGGGCAAGGCCAGGCCTGCCAGGGGCGGGGGCAACAGATTCACCTCCCATCTCCTCCTTTCCCCAGCAACCCCACACCTGCCCCACATTCTTAGCCAGAGCAGAGGCAGGTAGGGATGGGCACTTCCGAGAAAAGAGGGGGGCAGGGACCTGCAGAGGCCACGGGGTGCCTCTGAGTGGCCATGGGGCCTCAGGGGTGTCACCTCAGCTCGAGCCGCAGTGTCTCCGTGTGCGCAATGGGAGGACGAGGGCTTGCTCATGCCTAGCGCCATCTGTGAGGGAGCCTCAGTTGGGCAACGAGCCTGGCTTACTGCCTGCCACAGAGGGCTGGGCAGTGCTGGCAGCCGCCCTGCTGCTGTGCGGCTCTCACCAGGGCAGGGCCACCTCCCCAGGCCACGCTCCGCAAGTGCTCAGCACACACACATCCCTCCACCACGCTGGGCCCTGGACTCTCAGAACCACAATAAACGCAGCCCTTCACGCAGATCCTGGGTTTGATCCTCGTGCTGCTCCCCCCCACTCAAGGCAAGCAACAAAGCTGGCATCAGACCCTGGGCACCGACCACCCCCTGCCCTGGGAGGGCTGAGGGGAACACAAGAGAAGAAAAAGACACACAGTCCAGGGGGAGAAGCGAGATCCAGTGCAGGGGCTGAAGGGACCCTGGGTCAGCTGCCCCATGGGACGCGTGGTCAGGACGGCTCTGGGTCCAGACATGTTCAGTGTCACCGGAAGGAGGGGAAGGGGCTTCCTGGCAGAGAGCAAAGGCTAGGAGGGGACCTCCAGGGGGAGGAGGGGAGGCGAGGATGGGAGGGGACCTGCAGGGGGAGGAGAGGAAGGGCGGGTGGGAGGTGCAGGGGGAGCTCCCCCATCCCCCCATCCCCAAGGCCCCCTGTCCTGCAGGGGAGAACGCGAAGAAATGGGGAAGCAGGAGGGGTGATGGGAGGCTGGGAGACCTCAGGGCTCCCACCACCCACCAGTCCCAATACCTGATGGACTAGAGCCAGTCTCAGCTGGGAGCCTGAGACTGTGCCTAAGTGCACGAGTGGGGTCCCGGGAGAGGGGCCAGGGTGGGGGAGCCCCAGAGGGCTCTGTCCCTGCAGGGTCTCAAGCCATGTCCAGGTCCAGCTGCTCTCCAGCACCTGGGGCCTGGCCACCCCCGGGGCGAGACTTCGGGGCGCCTCCCCCAGCCCGTCCTCGGTGGAGCTGAGAAGCGGCTGCTTCGGGTCAGCAAACTTGGACACTGCCTTCCAGAGAAATCAAAGCGCTGCGCCAGCCGAGGCCCAGACAGTCACAGGAGCAGTGCGGGCTGCAGCCGAGGCAAGGAAGCAACCTCTTTAGGGGGGACTAGGGTGGGGGGCATCCCTCTCCAGCTGGGCCGGGGGTCACCCCAAACTTGGGATGAGGGCACTCATTCGGTGAGCTTCCTCACCCCGCTTAACGCCCCACAAGCGCCCTGAACCCTCTGTGCAAGTCTGTAAGCTGCACAGGCGAGCAGAGACTCTGGGAGCTGGGAGAGGTGGAGGGACCCCAGAAGGAGACGGAACAGGGGAAAGAGAGGAAAAGAACAATGTCACAGCCAGCGAGAGGGCCAGAGCAGGGCAGACACAGCTGTGGGGGGCACCGAAGCAGTATCCACATAACAAAGGAGGCAGGGCCAGAGGCGAAGACAGGGCCAAGAGGCAGAGTGGCTTGGGCACAGGCGCCAGACTTGCCCCATCCTCCCACAGCAGGAACACGGCGCCGGCCTCCGGGACTTCGCATCGCCCATTGCTTTCTTGCGGGTGTTTACAGGCTGCCAGCACTCCTGTGCTGGGGGGGTTTCCAGCCCTTCTCTGCTGAGGCAGGGGAGGTCTGGAGGTGCCTGCGGTGGGGCGGGCCCGCTGTCCAGACATCCCGCCCCACCCTACTCCCTAAGTGCAGGGCAGGACATCTGCCCACCGGGGCTGCCCTCTTTCCTTTGTCCCCGTCCTGCCCCTAACCGACTGGGCAGCTCACTTTTCCTGCCTCACCCTGGTCCAGCTGTGTCTGCCCCCGACCCCTGGCCCCGGTTCTGGGGTCCCTCCCATTTTGCAGAACTGCTGACCCCCAGAACCTTGGCTGGGGTGGGGGTGGTGGACACAGCAGGCATCTACCACCCATGGTCACCCCATTTCCCTGCACCCCATGCTGGCTAAGATGTGCAGAGGGTGTGGCCAGGGAGGCAAACAGCACAGGCCTTCTAGAAGGTGCTGAAGGAACTTCATGCCTCATTGAATTTCCAAATTCCCTCTGCTAGAAAATTCTCCCCCCGAGAAGCCCATTTTTGGGGCTGGTGGGGTGATAACAGGTATGAGCCCAGCTAAGCCTTGGTGTCAGGGCTGGGGACTTCAGAATGACAGGAGTGGCTAAAGCTGACAGGGCCCTGGGAACCAGGGTGGGCCAGGCTTCCCATTTATCAGAGCCCAGAGAGGCTAAGGGGCTTGCCCAAGGACACACAGCACTGAGAACACCAAGCTCCCAGATTTCCCATCCGGCTTTTTCTTTTCCCTTCCTCCCAATCCTTACTTGCTGCAGACATTACACACACAGGAAAAGAAACCAGGAAACAATCACGTGTAACCAATCCCACCACCTGCACCTTGGCACCTGACTTCCCACCTCTTCCTCCCACCTTTGGCAATGGGCTTTCTACCCGGCTGGGACCATGGATGTTGATATTTGGCACCTGTGGTTGCAGCCCTCTCCCGCCACACGCCCACACAGGCCTGAGCCCCGGCTGCCCATGGTGGTCTCCAGCCCCCATGATCAATTCCACCCTCAAGTGACAACCACAGACCCGAGTGTCCTGAGGGGATGGGAGGGGCGGGCCCAGCTCCGGCTCCCATAGCAGCCAGGGAGATGGAGTTAAAACAGCACACACTGGACCGTGCCTCTCTGCTACCCGAAACCTCTAATGACTTCCCTTCACTCTGAAGAAATGCATCCTCCTGACCCCAGCCCCCAAGGCTCTGCTGGTCCCCTCCCTCCCTCCCTCCCTCCCTGTCCAGTCCTGCCCCACCTGGCTGGTTCCAGCCACCTGAGTCTGCGTTCAATTCTTCAAACACACTAAGCTCCATGGCCTCAGGGCCCTCGTACATGCCCTTCCCTATACCCACAATGCTGTTCCCTCAGTCTTTCCTTGCCCAGCTCCTTCTGTTTCAAAGCTGCCCCTTCAGAGATGTCCTCCCTGGCCACCCCGCCTGAAGCGGGTTCTGCTGTTAGCCTCTGTCTCGGGGCCCCCGCAGACTGTGAGCCTGTGAGGACCAAGACCTCATCTCTCTTTCTCTGCTGCACCGAGGTGCTGTTACGATGCCTGGCACATAGCAGGCATTCAATAAAGGAGTGAGTTCCTAAGTGGACGAGTGGGGAAGGGTGGATGGAGGGAGGAAGTCGGGCGCCTGTGCTGAAGGGCTCAGGACCTGACTGGGGAGGTCTGGCTGAGGGCAGACAGAATGAAGAAGGACGCTGGCTGGCTGCCCAGCCGGGCACGAGCCAGGACGAGCCAGTATTTGGCTGGGTCTCGCCCTGCCCGGTCCCCACGTGGCCGGGAGACTGGGATGGGGTCAGATCAGCTGCACCAAAGACCTCAGGACTTGGAGCTGCTGGCCCCTGCCCCATTGGCTGGTTCCTGCTTCCCTGAGGAAGGGGAGGCTGTGGGCAGGAGGTGCCACTGAGGAGTCTGGGCCTCCCCCAAACCCTCTACTGAGCAAGTGCGAGCCCTCCCAGGCACCTGTACAGGTGCACACGCACAGGTGGGCAGGGCATCCCCACCTCCCTCCCTGCTCTTCCACAGGCCCCGGGGTCCTGCTCCTCCCAGGACGCCTCAGCCCTCGTCGGGTGGCACTGGCAGCCCAGCCTCGGCATCTGAGGAAGGGGTGGCAGCCGTGCCAGGCATCCAAAGGGTGGGTGGGGGAGGGGGCAGTGGGCAGCCGTGAATGGCGGCCTCCCTGCCAGGGCATGTGAGCTCTGCCCAGCGGTTCCCGGGGCAGCAGCAGCTCCTGCCTGAGTACTGTGTTAAAGTGGCCAGCCGGTGCCACGTCCCTCCCGCCCGGGGCTCTGTGCCTTGGTGAGGTTTTATTGTGAACACAGAGCCCACAAGGTGGGGGTGTGGCTGCCGGGGCGCTGCTCAGAACCCGCCCCACACCCCTAAGCCTCGACAGTACCCCCAGCGATCACTCAGACTCCTCAACACTTTCCCTTCCCCGCTCCTTGGGCAACCCCAACTCAACAGAGGAGCCGGGCACTGCCCGCTCTCGGGCAGGAAGCCAGTGAGCAGGGAGGTCCGGGGCGGCAGGCTCCCAGCTCCATCAGACGGATACCTCGGAGCGGATCCAGCATGAAATATTCATGCAGTAAATGGTGCAATTTTGTCTGCATTCAGCCAACTTCATGTATATTTCAGAGTATTATGAAATGGTAATGCTGTGCGAGAGGCGATGCAGCCAGAAGGGCCGGAGCTGGGGGCAGGGGGGTCTCAGGGTGAAGACGAAGTGGGTGGGGAGAAGGACCCTGTCCCTTAGGGGCACGGAGATGAGAATGAGCAACTTTCTGACCAGGGTGGGCAAGAGAATGGGGGTGCCAGCACCTCCAAGACGGGGGAGGCAAGGACTGGAGGGTGGGTGGTGGGAGTCCCCAAGGGTGCCACAGCCTGGCAGGAGGCAGCCCACCCCTGCACCCCCAGGTTGGAGGCACCCCAGACGCACTCCCCTCCCGATGGTGCCTGGGGATAGAGCTGTTACCACTCGCACCTCTCCTCTCTGACGGCCACGGGGCTCGGGTGTCAGGCCAAAGCCTTGGTGCCAATTCAGCACCGCTGCCTCCCAGGTGCATAGCAGCAGGGCCTCTCGGGGAGGCCCCAAATGCAGACCCTCCCTGGCCCCTCCAGGTGGGCATCATTCAGCAGCCTCGTCCCTCAGCCAGGCCTAGCTGTCCCCTGGTGCCTGAGTCCAATCTGGCTGTTGTTCTGGGGACTGACACACTTGGGAGCGATGGGGAAAAGGTCTTGCGAAGGAGGATGTGCCCGCCTCATTTGCTACGCTCTGAACTTTCTGGGGGTCTTGGATGCAGAGAGATCTGGCATGCTGAGAGGTTACCCAGAGAGAAACTGTCCTTCAGCCTCTGCTGTCCAGGACTCAGGTTTGGGGGTTGCATGTTGGCCACCCCAGTCCTCCATTCTTTATCCACCCAGGCACCAACCATGGCTTCTCTGGACCAGCCTCCCGGGGCCTACACCAGAGGAAGAGCCCCTGGCTGGGAGGGTCCCCATTCCCAGGGACAGTGACCCCAGAGGCCTGGCAGCCCCACACACTGCGGGGGCAGGGGAGACCCTTGCCTGAGCTGCTTGGGCTGGGAACTGGGTTTCCTTGGCTGACCTCACCCCTCTTCCACGTCTCCAGCTGGGCAGGCCTAGGGTCCCCATGGTCAGCTAGACCAGGGATACGCAAAATGTAGCCTTTGGGCCAAATCTGGCCCGCTGCTTCTCTATGTAAATAAAGTTTTATTGGAACCTGGCCACACCCACTCACTCACATATTGTCTACGGTTGTGCTTGCGCTACTGCAGCATCACTGAGGAGTTGCAGCAGAGGCTGTGCGGCCCAGAGGGCCTAGCCTAGGTGCTATCTGGCCTTGTACGGACTGGGCTGGCCAGCCCCCGAGCTGGACAGCAGGACGGGGTGAGCCTGGCTTGCTGGAGTCGTTGGCTTCTGCTGGTGGGAACTGGCCCTTCTCAGTAGTCCCGGGAAGAAACAGGGCATGCTGGCAGGAGCGGGGACTCTGTGCCCTTGGCTGGCTGTGTTTGCCCCGCTGTGGTGGCTGGGTGAGAATGAATTTCATCCCTGGCAAACTACAGAGACACACTGTCTGGTCTGCAGCCTTCCTGGCCAGAGCGGCAGCCCCTGCGCTCTCCTCAGCCGCTGCTGTGGGCCAGGGAGGCAGGGGAGGCGGCCAAAGGGCAGGGGCCTCTGGAGGACCCCCAGGGACCCAGAGAGACCCCTCCGGTGTCCTCGTCCTGACACCTCCCTGCTCTCTCCTTTGCATGTCTTGCTTTGGGCTCTGCTCTTTACTCCCCGTCTCCCACCCCAGGGGCCCCCACTCTGTCCTCACGCTCCCTCTGCTTTTGCCCCGGCCCGGCGTCCATCAGCACGCAGGCACTGTCCAGTCCGCAGCTGGCCCTGTGGCCTAGCCAAGAGCCCACAGTTGTCCATCCCCTCTGTGGAGAGCCCACCTGCCGTCCATGCACCCCTTCCACAGACACTGACTGCAAACTTTCTCCCCGTAAGGCCGTGGAATCTGATCAGGACCCTCCAAGGGAACCTGCCAAGAACACGGATGCCTGGCTTCCCCCTGGGTCACCAAATCTAGCCCACAGCGAGAACTGGTTGGTGCCACTTACTGATGTGCCCAAGGGACTCAGCGTGGTGAAGTATGAGGACCCGGGGGTGAGGCTGTACAGGGGCCGGGTCTCCCTAAGTCCCTAAAAGCTGAGATGCCCTGGGCCCTGAACACAGCCCCTCTCCCTGTCCCAGGAGAGCCAGCTCTGCGGAGGGACAGAGGCCAGGTCATGAACAGTCCCTCCCAGGCCCACGCCGTCCCCACCACCACCTCTTAAGGCTGGCAGTGCCATGTTCCACCCAGCTTGGCATATGGTAGCCCGGATGACCAAGGGCACCCCATTCCCTGGCTGGCCAGCCCCAGACGAACAATGAGTGCTGCTTATGGTCACTGCACGTCTGGAGACGCAGCACAGGGGAGGCGACTGCAAGCTCGGATGGGGCTGGACGGCCCCGGGGAGCTGCCTCTGCTGCTGAGATCGACCGAGCTGTATCACCCGCTCAAACTCCTATGCTGAAGTCCTAACCCCTAGTACCGTAGAACGTGGCTGTGCGTAGAGACAGGACCTTTAAAGAGGTGATTACATTAAACTGGGGTCATTAGGGTGGGCCCTAATCCAATATGACTAGCGTCCTTACAACAAGAGGCGATTAGGACACAGACACACACAGAGGCACGACCACGTGAGGACACAGGGCAAAGACAGCCACCCACAGCCAAGGAAGACAGGCCTCCAACGGAACCAACCCTGCCCACACCTGGATCTCAAACTCCCAGCCTTCAGAACTGCGAGAGGAGAAACGCCTGTTGTTTACGCCACCTGGTCTGCGGTGGACCAATACGGCTACTTACTAGTTGGCTGGCCCCGGGCAGGCTTCCTATGCCCTCTGTGCCTCAGTTTCCTCTACTGTAGAATGGGATAGCAATGTGCCCACCGCTCGGGCTGTGCTGAGCCGGTTAAGATGTGAAGAGCCTGGAGCAGGCTGAGCAGGCTGCAGGGGGCACTGCAAACCTGCTCCCGTTCTTACACTTCCCCACGCCTCCGAGGCCGGGGGCACTGGGCATCTCGCTTGCAGCTCTCACACCAGCTTACTCCTAAACACCCCAACCAGAGCCCCTACAAACACAGCAAACGCAGCAGAAGCAGGCAGGGTCTGCTCCCAACAGCCCTTGCTAAGAACGCCCGACCAAGGCTAGCAAGGAAGGTGGCTAGGGCTCAGAGCTCACTGTTTTCTGGGAGGAGAAATTAAAACATAAATGAAAAAGGGCTCCAGGGCTGAGCAGGTCATGGAGGTGGCCAGGACAGGAGCCCAGCTGCAGGCACAGCCCCAATTTATGTGATTTTTAGGAACCTAGAAAGGGACCTGGCTCAGCCCACATGGCAGTCACTTCTCTAACTTCCCAACTGCTGCCCCAGGATGGCTACTGGAGCTCCCAGAGATGGACTCTCACATCTTCCAGGGGTGCAAAGGAAGGGACAGTGTGGAGTGTGCTGTAAGCCCCAACCGACACTGCTTGAGCACCTGCTGTATACTAAGCGCTTTCATACAGGGAAGGCGAGGCTGCAGGCCATGTCCAGCTCACAGATAGAGACACCAAGGCCACCCAGGCACCAAGGTGATGCAGCTACCGAGGCCACATGAGAAGCAAGTGGGCATCTCTGTGGCGGGTGGGTAGTGGGAGTTTGTGCGAGTTGGGGAGCAGAGACCCAAAGAGCTGTGCTGGGTGGCCAGGGAGGCTCTGACTCAATGCCCAGCACCAGGTGAGCTGACCTGGGGGTGCCCAGGTGTCCACTGAGAGGAGACCAGGAGGCAGGGGCAGGTTGGGATGAGAGTCCTGGGGGTAGAGCTGGCCCGGGCGGTTCCTCCTCACAGATTCTACAGCCGGAGATGGAGATGGCTCAGGGGCATGCCTGCCTGCGGCCCTGGCTCTCCAGGAGCTCTGAGACCAAAGCCCCCGGCTTAGCCCAAGCTGCACAGGAAAGTCATCCTGTGGACCAAGCCTGGGCGCACAGGGAGGGCTGGACTCCACACGCATCTGCGGCAGGCTCCTGGAGACTCGTGGAGCACCCCTGCATTCTCCCTTCATTCTCAAGCAATATTCCTTTGGGAAAATGCTCACCTGGTCTCAGCTGAACCCAGGAAATTGATTGCCACCCACTCACACACTCAGAGTTCAACCGGGGTGGTAGGGACACTGCACAGGACCGTGCCCACGCCTGGGCTGCATGCCCGCAGCTGGGGGACACACAGAGTGACGTGCAACCATCACTTAAACACACACACATTGGTCACACACACGTCCACCCTAAAACATTTGCTCACAACCACTCAAGCACACACCACCTCCACACTCACACCCTACAGCTGCTGAGGAGGGTGAGGACAGGTCACTACTCCTACCTCCCTCATAGGATGAGGGCAGCCGCGAAACGGCTCAGAAGCTTCAGCGAGGGTGCATGCGTGTCCACCGAATGTTCCAGCGTCCTGGGGCAGTCCTCCCCAGCACTGTTGATACAGCCCCCACTGCCCTCTGAAGTGCAGACAAAACGGAGGGCAGCTCTGCTCAGGGCCTCCCTGGCCCCAGGAAGGGCCAACGGGCAGCAAGGGCTGCCTTCCCCAGGAACGCTCCACTTGAGTAATAAGTGACTGTCTAGCTCCGGCCCCTGGGATTCTCCTGAGATGCGTAAATAGATGAAGCTGGGGATTAGGGAACGCAGACATAGCTCCAGGCCGGGAAGAAAAATCCATGTGTGATTCATGATGCCCTCCCAGACGTGGGGCGATGCAGGTGACCTGGAGCCAGGGCTGATGCCTAGGACCCCAACATTTCTCTGCACCCCTTGGGTGGACCTGGGGGCCATGCAGGCACTGGTGCAAGGCGCAAGCATGTGAGCGTGCAGCAGACAGCACGGCGGTGTGGTCCCACCTCAAGCCGCAGGGCAGAGCACAACAGACCCAACATGGTCTCTGCTTGGGGTCTCGATTATCCTATAAGGCCAAGGCCTAAGTTCTAAGAGCTGGACGGTCCCCCGGTATGTGGGGTGGTCACAAGCCTGCAGCTGTCCCTCCTGCCGTATATCCATCCCGAGCTCACCCTGGAGCAGGCCCGGGCTCCCAGGGCACCCCCACATCCCACCTGCCCACTCTCAAACTCCTGGGCCAGAAAACTCTCTGAGAAGGGACAGCAGGACTTGGGATTCCCCCGTCCATTCATTCATTTATTATTTTTTTTAATAAACATCTTGGTGAGTGTAGTGGCCCATGCCTGTAATTCCAGCACTTGGGGAGGCCAAGGTGAGTGGATCATTTGAGGTCAGGAGTTCGAGACCAGCCTGGCCAACATGGTGAAACTTTGTTTCTACTAGAAATACAAAGATTAGCCAGGCATGGTGACGCACACCTGTAATCCCAACTACTCAGGAGGCTGAGGCAGGAGAATCACTTGAACCCAGGAGGCAGAGGTTGCAATGAGCTGAGATCACACCATTGTACTCCAGTCTGGGCAACAAGAGCGAGACTCCATCTCAAAAAAAAAAAAAAAAAAAAAAAAGTCTCGTGGGCTGGGTGCAGTGCTAACTGCTAGCAACACCCAGGCAAGGAAGATGTCTATCTGGTTCTTGCCCTCCAGGAATTTGGAGGTTAGAAACATTGCCCCTCTGCAGATAATCTGTAGCAGGACAGAAAACAAAGCCTGGTTATGGTGGGGTCATCCAGCCTGAGGCACTCAGGGAAGGCTCCCTGGAGGAGGTGACTCAGCTGGAGCCTTGAAAGATGCACAAGAGTGAGCGAGCCAAGGAAGGGGCCAGCACGAGTCAAGTCGCAGAGCCCAGGGGACAGGTCAGGTTGGAGGAGGGATGCTGAGAGGCCCCATGAAGCCCGTCCTCTGCTGCCAATGAACACATCATGGAGGCCTGGAAGCACCGCATGGCTCCGGAACATACCCCGATCCCATCACTTCCGTCTCCGCAGACCAGCTGGGGATGGTGCTCCAGGGAGTGACCTCACCTTTTAGATACAATGTGTCCTCCTGCAACCCAACCCCCTCGGGGGTGTGTGGAGGCCGCGAAGCTGGCCTGCCTGCTCTTGCAGCTGGTGGTTGAAGTGCCCTTGCTCTTCCGGTTGTGGCTGTTCCGTTTTTCTTGTGTGTGTGTGTTTTTTGAGACAGGGTCTCACTCCGTCGCCCAGGCTGGAGTGCAGTGGCACGATCTTGGCTCACTGCAACCTCCACCTCCGGGTTCAAGCGATTCTCCTGCCTCAGCCTCCTGAGTAGATGGGATTACAGGCGCGCACCATCACGCCCGGTTAATTTTTGTATTTTTCCTAGAGACGGGGTTTCACCATGTTGGCCAGGCTAGTCTCAAACTCCTGACCTCTTGATCCGCCTGCCTCAGCCTCCCAAAGTGCTGGGATTACAGGTATGAGCCACCATGCCCGGCCACACCCACACTCTGTGGGGACCAGAGCCTCCTGCCACAATCAACCTACAACAGTCAAAGGAGACTATGAGGTCCCAGCGGGACTTCTGGGGGACAGGGATGGGAGGAAATTCAGGACTAGACAGATTACAAAACCGCTCACAGCCTTCCGCCCCCAGCTGCCCCTGCTGAGAACTGGGAGCCAGAAAAAGGAAGCCAAATCTCAGGGTAATGTTCATGCTCCTTGTAACCTCTGGTCCCATTAAACTAGCGGCATAATCCCAGCTTTACCTTGCAGAGCCAGACATAATGGGGCATTAGAAGGGAATTGAATCTCCCTTTAATTACAATGGCCCACAGACATTGTTTAATTTGTAATCTGGGAGTTAATGTGGTTTTCCCCTCTTGCAGTCACGGGGCCGCCTGCACACACGTGTTCTCATTCACCCGGACGGAGCACGGGGCCCACCCTGCAAGGTGAGATGTCGGACAAGGCCGTCCCCAGCCCGGTGAGTGGAGTGCCGCGCCCAGCCCTGCCTCTCGCCTGCCTCCAGCCAGGCCCACCACACGGAGGACGTCAGTGTCGCTGTCACATGTCACATGGAGCACACATGCATGGAGCCATCCTAATAGGCAGGCAAGAGCATAATTTTTCCTCTAATTACACATTCAGCACTTCTGAGAAAATGAGATTTTAGTAAATTCAATTGGACCGAGACGCGGGGCTATAATAAAATGAAATTTGTAACAATTGTGCAGTTCAATTAGTTAAATGGAGAGGAAGGAGCTGTGGAAAACTGACCCCTCGATCTCCTAAGGACTAATCAGACATTTGAACTGAGTTGTACTAACAAAGCCCTCGGGTATTGTGGGTGGTGCGGGCGGGTGGAGGGTCTCCCGCGGCAGGTGAAGGAGGGGACGGTGGAGAGAGAAGGGCTGGGAGAACCGGGAGGGGCAGAGGACAGCTCAGGGCTTGGGGAAGTAGGTGCTGGAATGGAAAAAGCCAGTGGCACGGCTTCTGATCAAGCGGTTCTCAAACTGCAGTTTTCAGAACATCCTCTAGTGCCACCTGGAGAGGGACAAAGTCATGGAGGAGACCGAGGTCTGTGACATGCAGCTCTCGGGTGCTCCTGAGCACAGGCACGCCAGGGCTGTCTGGGGGAGAGAGGGCGACGGCGGGACCAAAACTGTGCCCACCTCACTGCCAACCTGAAACAGAGAGGTTCAAGCTGGGGGAGAAAAGCAACTTCTGGCCAGGGTGTGGCCACTGCTCCCCCATCTCACCTGGGAGTACCCGGCCCCAGGACCCTAGCCGGGTCCCTCTCTGGCCTTGGCCAGCTCCCTCCTTGGGGCCGGGCAGCACACTCAGCTGAACACCAAGTGTCACAGAGGAGGCAACGGCTCCTGCCCCGCCTGGGGAAAGCCGCAGGCCCGGGGCCTCACGGCCTCAGTGATCTGAGGGTGTCAAGAGGGGAGGTGTGGACCCCAAGCCTTTGGGGGAACTGAGAGATCCCGGAAACAAAGCTCCAGGGATGCTCTTCAGGCTGTGGTGGGGCAGAGTGGAGAGGCTGGGGCATCCAAATGTCCTTCTGACGCTGCCCCAGTCCCCTCTGGTTTGCAGAGATCCTGTCATTCAGGAGAACATTCTCCCCAGAAACCCTGGCAACATAAAGTCAGGGAAGTCCCAGAGCTGGAGGGCAGGATGGGAACTGGGAAAGTTGTTGCCACCTGGACCAACCTGGTGCTTTCCTCACCCTGCCCACCCAGCACTGGGTGCAGAGCTGCCTGGGTGGGGAAGGCCTAGAGGGATGCCCCCCACCCGCCTGCACCCCACCTGCTTCCCTCCTGGCTGATGCGGAAGCTTTGCCGACAGGGTGCCCCACCTCCCTCAGGCACCTGGGACCACAGCATTTCCCCGCACCTGGGACCGCCAGATGCAGAACGGGTCTTCTGCATTCAGCTCCTCCTTGCCCAGGTGCTGTGGGTGTCTCTGGGCCAGATGGTGTCCAGACAGGCCTGCTGGAGCCCACCCAGCCCAGGCCTCCTGAACTCTTATGCTGAGCCATGCAAACAGGCTGGGGCCACTTGGAAGGGGGCTGGTGCCTGGGAGGGTGGACCGTGCCCCCTGCCCCCCAGCCTGACCATACAGCACATTCTAGAATATCAGCAGAAGCAGCTTCCTGCTTTCCTCTGCAGGCAGGTCCACCTCCACCCTGAAGCTCAGACAGAGGTGTTGGCTCCAGGAATCCTTCTGCGCCAGGGTTTGGAAAAGGGTGAGATGGGGAAGCTCAGGGTTTGGGATGGGGGAGGGAAAGAATGGGCCAAGAAGATCCAAGAGATCCCAGGCCTCTGGGAGGGGTGGGCATGGCTGCACCCCAGGGTCCCCACTTGGCAGGGGCGGTGGCAGTAGTGCCCAGGCAGAAAAGTGCAGCTGCTCTTCAGGAGTCCAAGGTTAGGGCATAGTGGGGAGCTGGGAGGAGCCAACAGGCTGAGGACTTCCTGTGGGCAGCACCGTGCTGAGCTCGTGGGGTCATCCCACTTAACCCTGAAGACCCCCAAGACACAGGTGCTGGATTGTCCTTGGCTGTAATCCGCAGCTTGGGTGCAGGACAGGGGCTCTGCGGCCTGGTGAGAGACTCTCCTGGGGGTGGGCGGCACTTCACCCCTTCAGTCTTGGGGGGATGTGTTACATAATTAACACCTTGGGTGCCTTGGCGCATGGCCAACTGTGCCAGTGAAAATGGTGCCCTTGGTGGGAGGCCCAGCGTCAGGTGCAGCCACAGCACAGCGGAGCAGAACAAAAGTGCACACACTCCTCGGTTCATGGAGGTGAGCCCTCTTCTTGGCAAGGGCAGCGGAGGTCCCAAGTGGGAAGGCCGGGGGTCCAGGCACCCTCCTGGGAGCCTCACCCGGGTGGTGGCTGCCCTGATGCCCCAGGAGCTGGTCTTCCCACGTGCCTGGGCAGCGGGCTGGGAGGGCCAGGGGGAGCCAAGCTGCAGAAAATGCAGCAGCCCTAGCAGACAGAGCTCACCCTTAACTTCCCTCACCCCTCTTCTCCCTGCACCAGAATCACCCAAGGGACCCAGCGTTTCACTCATCTTTCCACCCTTAGTGCTGGGAAGAAAATGAACCCTCAGAATAACATCTGCTAAGGAAAGACCAGACCACATGCTCATCTTTCTAGAGCCAGGAGGAAGGAGCCCCTGACATGGCCCCTGAACAAAAGCAGCCGGGCCACACCTAACAGGCAGGTGGGAGAGGGAGGCCTGGGGAGCAGCGGGGAGGGATGAGAGGCGGGGACATGGGCTGGTGTCCTCTGCCCTCCAGCGCCCTCCTGCGCAGCCCTCTGGGCTGGCTTCCACCTCCGAGGCTGCGGTGAGCCATTCAAATATTTATCCTTGTGTCATCTTCTGAAAGGGGAGTGAAGAGAAAGAGGGAGGGAGGAGAAAAAACCCCGAGTTTCTCATTTGAAAGTTAATTAGTCTAATTAGGTCTAATTAAGAGCCCCCAACACAATGCAGCGCACAAATGAAGTGCCGGCTCCTCATTTCCTTTGGTTCTCATTTTAGACTGAGCTGGGAAAGCCTGGGAAGGAGGGGGTGCCTGGGGAGGCTGCAGGAGGGCACAGCGGGGTCCCATCCCTCTGGGGGACAGGTGGCGGGGGCCCCTGGGCAGAGCTGGCAGGTGCACATACCAATTCCTCCATGCCAGCCATCCCGGGAGGTGACAGGATGAACTTTTAAATCCCATTCTCAGTGCTCTCCTGTTTGCTGGCTCTGGGGCCCCCTGGAGAAATTCTGGCTTCACCGGCCAGGGTCCCTGGCTCCTTCCGCAGGTGCCTCAGAGATGATCTTCAGACCTGCATAAGGGCTTGGGGTCTATGTCCAGGACATGCCCCACCCCCAGGTTCTGGAAGCTTCCAGAAGTTAGGCCAGGTCACAGGATCTTTAGGGGCTGAGTCCTGGTTTGGGGGTCCCGTGCCTACCTGGATCACCCCAAAGGAGGGCAGGGCAGCAGCAGATACCATGAGACGCCCTGAGATTGTGGGCATTCTGCCTGCAGCAGGGCTGGGAGCCAGTGACACGTGGCAGGGTTGCTGAGGACACTGTAAGCCAAGGCCCTGCAGGGCACCCGCATGCACTGGCTGGGGAGTGATGTGCCCACAGGCCCTGGGTTTACACAGAGGGAAACTGAGGCCCAGGGAGCTGGAGTGAGATGTTGCACAGATCCGTACCCGGCATGTGGGGCAGAGTTGTGATTGGAACCAGGTACGACAGATGGATACAAACCTGGGCTTGGCCCATGCCCACTCCTCCTGTTCCTCCATGGGAAGGTGAGGGTGAACCTTGGCCCCAGACAAACTGGAGGATGCAACTCCAAGCAAACACCAGTGTGGGAGGGGCTCCTTTCCCTCCTGCACCCCCCAGCGCAGCCTCCCGTGGGAGGGGAGCCTCGGCAGGAGCTATGCTCAGGAAGGGAGGCCAGGGCAGTTGTGGGGAGCCCGCCAGGAGCTGTGGCCACCCCGGGCTCCAACTCAGGCAGCCGAGACTGAGCCATGCAGCAACGGGAATGGCCGGAGGGGCTGATGTCTGAACCAAGATCAAAAGAATTAAGTAGGCTCAGCTCTCAGCCACAGATGAAGGGCAGTCCATGAGCCACCCACGGGGAGCCGAGATGGGGGAAGGGAATGAGAGGGCTTCGGAAGGGTCCCGAGGGAGGACAGAGCCTCAGGGAAGGTGAAGGCCCAACACCCCAGCACCGAGATCCGGAGGAGGAGCCCAGCCCCTATGAACACACACAGGTCGGGATATAGGCCCTTGGCCCTCACCATCCACCTGGCTGAGGGAAGCCCCCAGGCCACTCAGAGCCCACCCACCCCTCCTGCCAGGGCTGGCCCAAGCCAGGTCAGAGTGCAGATGCCAGGCTGGGCTCAGTGGGAGAATCGAAACAAAGGGAAGTTGCCAATAAACTTTTTGGGTGATGGAAATTCAAAAGCTGGTTTCTGGGATGGTTGCACAACTGTGAATTCCCTAAAAGTCACTGAATTGCACACTTTCCAAAGAGTGAATTTTACAGTATGCAAATTACACCTCAATAAAGCTGTTAAAAATAAGAAGGTGAACAGACCAGTGGCCATGCCTCCGGGGGCCTAGAGACAGTCTCAAACAAAGGACCATGAGGAAATCCAGAGAGCCCAGCTCTCTCAAGACTCCCGGCAAGGCGGACACGCCACCCCCACCACAGATGTGCTCACAAGGGCAACCTTCTCAGCCACTCTGGGCCGCAGTTTTTCTCTTCTGTGAAATGGGAAGATCGACCACATCCTGGGGCTGCTGGAGGCTCAAGTCAGAGACTTCCAGACACAGTGCCAGGCACATGGCCAAGAACAAGCCCAGGTACAGTGCCAGGCACAGTGCCAGGCTCGGGGAGCCCCTTCTTCCCCTCCCTCTGGGGTCTCTATCAGGCTCTGGGGGCCCCTCCTTCTCTCCCTCTGGGGTCTCTATCAGGCTCTACGGTCCTACTGAGCACCCTCCAAGGAGGCGCTGATGTCAGGGCTGTGGGTCCACGAGACCTTGGCTCTAGTGGGGCCGCATGATCCCCCAGCAGCCTCCCATGGGTCATGGAGTCCTTTCCTGGCCATCACAGGCTTGGCGGGGTTGAGGACTTCAATTTACAGATGAAGGCACTCAAGCCTGGTCTTCTGGTCTGTCTCCCTCACCCTGGGCTCACTCACAGCCCCGGCCGTAGTCTGCCTGTCCCCGCAGAGGGAGCGTGCTTGGTGGGTCCCCTGCAGTCCTGCCACCCGTCTAGATTTCTCGCTCTAAATTCTCCCCGTCAGCTGCCCTGGGGCCTCTTCAACCCTGGCCCTACCTGGGGTCCAGGGCACCCTGGAGCCAGAGCACGGGGCCCGGAGGTGCCCCAGGGACCCTGGAAGCTGCCTCTCTGGGGTGCTGGGTCCCCTCAGAGTTCATCCAGGACCCATCCAGGGGCAGCACAGAGCCTCCAAAGGCTCTATGGATTTCCGAGGAGGGGGCAGGACAAAGATGGGCCTCCCCCAGTTAAAAGCCCTTCCCTTCACCTCCAACCACACAGTGGGGGGGCAGTGGGGGTCCCTGGCTGGACCCCAGCCCCAGGGCTGGGAAAGGGGTGGGTAATTGGGGAGGGTGCTTGGCGCTTTATTTACGGGGTCCTGAAACAGTGGGGCCGGCTCAGAGGGTAAGGAGCCCAGAGGGCTCTGATGCCCCGACCCTCGCTCGGGAGGTCCATCCCTGAGGGCCCTGACCACGCTGCTGCCTGACCCCTGACCGGCAGGACCCTAAAGAAGGAGGCGCGGCTTGCCGTAGGTGGGTCCCCCACTGGGCAGGGAACCTGCGACCAGTGCCTCCAAAGCATACTTCCAACCCTAAAATAAAATAAAACCCACCACCAACTCATGAATAGCACAATTGCATGGCACCTGCCTGAGTATAGGTTTAAATTGTGAATTGACCAAATGGAAATAATCAAGATAAACTACACATTTTGTGACCTTATCTTAGCAATTTCTCTTCCTGATGTCACAGATCCACAGCCTAGGAGAACAGAAGAGGCCCGTGCCTATGGGGGCTGGCCCCATGGCTGCCCTATGTCCTGTGGCCCCGACCCTGCCAGCCAGGAGGTGTCCTCACCCCCACTGGCCCATGAGGAAACTGAGGCTCTGAGGGGAGAGGGGTAACTGAGCAGGCGTAGGCGGCCTGGCCTGCTTGTCCACATCCACTGATGAATACACTGAGGTGGGACAGTGCCACCTTGGACAGGCCAGCCGCACAGGGCTGCGGCCTCTCTGCGGGTGGCCCGGCAGACACAGAGCTGTGGTCTCCTCTGTCAGCCAGTGTGTTTGGGAACATGGCCCATTTGCTGGTTCATCCTCCCAGCTCACCCTGTCCTCCCGCTGGGCTTACACGCCGGGTGCACCCTCGCCTGGCCCTGGGTCACGAAGGCACTGCAGATGCATGCAGGTAGGGCACACAGCCCACTTGGTACTCACGGTACCAGATCCGTAGCAACGCAGCCGCGGCCCCAGACACGCAGTCGTGATACATGCCTGCCACCCTTGGAAACAACCAGAACCCCAAACATGCACGCAGGCTCTCGCCACACTGCCGCTGAGTGGAGGACCTTCCAAACGGCCCCCTGGCCCTGCTCAGCTCCCAGGAAAGAGCCCAGCTGCACAGGGCGGATCCGTGGGGACTGTGTGAATCCCGGTGTCATTTCCTACTTGGGATTTGTCACAGGGACAAAGGCAGCACTCACAGCCCCGATTCAGACACGCAGAGGGGTGCCCACCTCTGCTTGGGCCCAGGGCGGTCAGCAACCCGGGTTTCACCGGAGGGGCTGGGTTTTTCTTTTTCACACACCTTAGGCATCTTGAACTCAGATGCTGGGGTAGCGGTGAGGATTCCATATAGGGGAAGGGCAGGGACCACCCCCTGGGCTGTGCGGTGGGCAGTCCCTCTCCTCCTCCCCTGCTCCTTCACCCACTGCAGGCAGGACAGGCCCTCAAACTGCTCCCACAAGACCCCTCTAAGAGCTAGCTAAGATCACACACCCCACCCAGGACCCAGGACCCCGCCTGCCTCCGCCAGGGCTGCAAGCCCTCAGTGCAGAGTCCACATCCTCCCACCATGGAACGCTACACACTGCAGCCCTCGAGAAACAGGAGGCGGCACCGAGGGCCCCACCTGGTGTGGTCCCGTGGCATGAGGCAGCCCCAAAAGGCAAATCCACAGAGACAGGCAGGAAGGCTGCACACGGGTGGGCTGGGAGGCTGGCAGAGGCTGGGTGGGGAGAATAGGAGGTGGCTGCCACCGGGCATGGTGTTCTTGTTAAGATGGTGAAAATATTCAGGAACTAGAAGTGGTGATGGCTGCACAACGCTGAGAATATACTGAAAACCGTGGAACTGTATACTTCATAAGGGTAAATGTTACGATACGTAAAGCCCACAAATTATTAAAAGGAAAGGAAATGAAGAGAGGAAAGAAGGAAGAAGAGAAGGAAGGAAGGAAAAGAAGGAAGGAGAAAGGAAGAGAAGGAGAGAGTTAAAAAGGGAGGAAAAGTGGGAGGAAAGGAGGAGGGAGGTGCAGGAAGGAGAGAAAGAAGGAAAAGAGGGAAGAGAGGGAGGAAGAAATGAAAGAAGAAAAGAGGGAGGAAGGAAAGATGGAAGGCAGGAAGGAAGGAAGGGAGGAGGAAGGAAGGCAGGTCCAGAAGGGGCTGCCTTGGCCAGATGTTCACAGAGAACAACAGGTTAATGGTGTCAAGCTTCCAGGAGGACCAAGTGTTCACAGCTGGCTGGGGTACCGGCTCCAGTCCAGCCAAACGGGCCAGAGCGGAGATAGAGGAAGGAGCCAGACCTGAGAGTCCCCTGCCAGGGGCCTGCAGCCTAGCCTGGCACTTGAGGGAGGGCTCCAGGGCCACAGGAGGGAAGGTCTTTTCTCCACCAGGGAGCCAGGGCCTGGGGGCTCTTGGGGGCTGGGGGGCAAGGCCTGGTCAGCGCAGACCCGAGCAGCCCATCCACCACGCGTTTGCATGGTCCTGAAGCCAGAAACCAGCTGTTTTACATGGAGCACTCTGTGGTCTGTCCGTTAGGCCTCCCAGGGATACCTCTCCTGCTAAAGCTTCCCCATTCACCCCTCTCTGTCCCTACTGCTGCCCCTGCCCATACTCCCTGTTCCGGCTGTCCCTCGTCTGTAGCTTTCTGGCCCCTCCTTTTCCATCCCAGATGAACTTTCCTTACTTGTAAATCTGATCCTGTCACTCCCTGCTCAAAGACCTTCTGTGGCTCCCTATTACCTACTGGAAAAAGTCAAAACTTCTCAGCCTAGAGCCCCAAAACACTCACTCCCTCGCACCCAGGGTACCAGGTGCTCCAGGAACTCCCGTGAACCCACTCAACCCTGTGTCTTTCCGTGTAAACTGCTGCCTCCGTGTGGATGGTCCTGTTCACAGATCCACTGCCACAGGTCTGGACCTCAAGCACAGAGGGCAGAGCCCCGCTCTGGAGACACCTGCCTAGGTCTCCGATGGAGATAAGCCTTATTCCTTCTAGATCTGAGCTGTCCACTTCAGCAGCCACTGGCCCCACGTGGCTGTTGAACAATTGAGGTGTGGTGTGAGTGAAAATTACACAGTGGATTTTGAAGATTCAGCATGAAAAGAGAATGCCAAATATCTCAATCATGTGTATATTGATTAAATGCTGCAATGAAAACAGTTTGGACTGGGTTACACAAAACACGTCATTAACACGAATTTCATCTGCTTCCTTTTACTTTTGTAGATGCGGCTATTAGAAAACTTAACATTGCCCGTGGCTCCATCACGCTGACATCTGCGGACAGGGCTGGTGTAGGCCAGAGATTGGCCAGCGTTTTCTACGAGGGGCCAGAGAGCAAATATTTAGAGCTTTGCTGGCCATATGGTCTCTGCTGCAACTGCTCGTTTCTGCTGTCGCCAGGAAAAGCTAACACAGACAACACGTAAACAAATGAGCGTGGCTGTGTTCCAACAAAACTTTTAAAAAATAAAAACAGACAGTGGGACAGATTTGTTCCACAGACCCCTGCGCTAGATCTCTGGTTTCCAGACTTTTGAATCACACTAATTACTAACATTTAATTACTTTTTTAATATAAATTAAAAAAAAGAGAGAGAGAAGGTCTTGCCACGTTGCCCAGGCTGGTCTCAAACTCTTGGGCTCTAGTGATTCTCCCAACTCAACCTCCCAAAGTGCTGGGATTACAGGTGTGAGCCACCACACCTAGCTGCAATATTTAATTCAAAAAGGGTGGAGGAGGGGGAAGATCCATTAGAATTACCAACCTTGGGCTGGGTGCGGTGGCTCACGCCTGTAATCCCAGCACTTCAGGTGGCTGAGGCAGGCGGATTACCTGAGGTCAGGAGTTCGAGACCAGCCTGGCCAACATGGTGAAATCCCGTCTCTACGAAAAATACAAAAATTAGCTGGGGGTGGTGGTGCACGCGTGTAATCCCAGCTACTCGGGAGGCTGACGCACGAGAATCGTCTGAACCCGGGAGGTGGAGGTGGCAGTGAGCTGACATTACACCACTGCACTCCAGCCTGGGTGTCACTGGGTGACAGAGTGAGAGTCCGTCTCAAAAAAAAAAAAAAGAAAAGAAAAAAAGAGAATTGCCAACCTTTTATTTTCCCAAATAAGGACATTTAAAAAATGAACAGCAGATATCACTATCACAAAAATGGGCATTTCAACACAAAAAGTAAACATCTTCATGAAAACCATGACTACATTATTCTGATTGTGCCTACTTCGCCACAGGTAGGTGAAAACTTTGTCACAGACACAGCGTGTTGCTGTCTGGTGCAGGAGCTGGGTGGGGACCGGTCTGAGTCTGGTCTGAAGCCTGTGGCCATGGGAGTTTCTCCCAGGCCACCCTGTCCACATCCCCCTGGTGCTCCCCATGTTCTAGAGCAGCGTGACTCCCTGGGCCTCCATCTGATGGCGATTCCAAGGGAGGCGGCTTGGGGAGCCGGAGGGTCTGCGCTTCTAGCTGGCTCTCCTCACTGCAGGACCAGAGGGAGTATCAAAGCCCTAGAGTTGCTGTGTCCAACAGAAAAGAATGTTCTAGATCTGCCAGTACGTTAACCGTGAGACCCATATGACTATGGGTCCTAGAAATGCGGCTAGTCTGAACAGAGATGTTCTGTTTGTGTAAAATCTACACCCAATTTCAAAGACAGTACAGACACAAGAATGTTAACGATCTCTAATAGTTTATCTCGTCTTGATTATTCTGGGGGATAAGATTTGAGGTATGCTGGGTTAAACAAAATGTACGACTGAAATTCATCTCACCTGTTTCTTTTCACCGTTTAAAAATGGCTACTAGACGGGTGAGGTGGCTCATGCCTGTGATTCCAACACTTTGGGAGGCCGAGGTGGGTGGACCACCTGAGGTCAGGAGTTTGACATCAGCCTGGCCAACATGGTGAAACCCCGTCTCTACTAAAAATACAAGAAATTAGCTGGGTATGGTGGCGCATGCCTGTAATCCCACCTACTTGAGAGGCTGAGGCACGAGAATCACTTGAACCCAGGAGGCAGAAGTTGCAGTGAGCCAAGATTGCACCACTGCAGTCCAGCCTGGGCAACAGAGCGAGACTGTCAAAAACATACATACATACTACTAGAAAATGTAAACTTTCCTGTGACAAGCACAGTATTTCCATTGTACAGCATTGCTTTGGAGCCTTTCATGGAGCCAGCCAGACTCTGCTGAATTCCTCCGGTGATGGGGAACTTACACCTCACGAGACAGCTCATGCTAAAGGCATTAACACTGGAGACGCCCTTGGGGGTCGTCTTCCCGCTGCCATCCTACCCTCTGGTCCTGCTAGCCCTGTGCTGCCTGGCGGGGAGGGCCTATTCTCTCTAAGGGGCCCACCTGCAGACTTTTGAAGATGCTCAGCTAAGATCCCAGTTAAATGTCCCTGATGCCTTTAGCTGATCTTCCCAGTCAACCTTCTGAAACCACAGGGGCTTGGCAGTGACAGCATGGCACTGGATGCGCCAGCGGGTCTGGGTGGCTCTGACCCCATCCCGTCTGCTCATTGGGTGATAGGGCAGGGGGCCTGGGAGGAAAATGGTGAGCTGGAGCCACCCCTGGATCTCAGACTTTGCTGATTTTACCCCAGGCCTTCTCCCACCGTGTCTCGCCGCGCAGCTGGAGATGGCTTCATTTTTTACATCATCCACCTATCGGGATGGACTCTCCATGGGTCATCCTGAGACCCTCTCCCCATGCTGAGTACAGAGCTTTGCACACGCCACGTGCTGAAGTGGAGCCCTGCTGGGGGTGGGGGGTGGGGGTGTCAGCAATATCTTAGTTACCCTTGACCCCAGGGTCACTGGATCTTCTGTTTCCTTTTGCTTCCCCTGAATTTGTTGGTCTAGTTCCTTGTGAAGTCCCATCTGCTTATTAGCTATACCAGGAGACGCAGAGGAAAACGGTGAGTGTCTCAGTCCCAAACGGGGAGAACAGGGCCTCTCCCCTGGCCTGGTGGTGGAGACCAGGGAAACCTCCAGGGTGAAAACACCTGATAGAAGGTTTCCTGGGGCAGGGACGAAGTGCTCTCTATCACTTAGCTGTCCTCTGCCTTGCCCTATGGTCAGTCCCACACACACAGGCACACACACAATGCACACTCACATGCACTCACATACATGGCACATGCACACAATGCAGTCACTCACATGCACACAGACACACGCACACAATGCAGCCACACCTGCACACCCACGCACACAATGCAGCCACACGTGCACACACATGCACACAATGCAGCCACACGTGCACCCACACGCACACAATGCAGCCACACGTGCACACACACAGACACATGCACACACACACGTCCACAACGCACTCTCACACACTCAGACATGCACACATGCACTCACACACACTGACACACACAATGCACTCACATATGCCACATGCACACAATGCAGTCACACACGCACACTGACACACGTCCACAATGCACTCTCACCCACTCACAGACACACGCACACAGTCACACACTGATACACAATGCACACTCACATGCACTCATACATTGACACATGCACCCATCACTCACACGCACTCACACACACTCACACACACTCACACACACTGACACATATCCACAATGCAGTTGCTTACATGCACTGACACACACACAATGCACACAACCACTCACACACACACACAATGCACATTCACATGCACTTGCACGCACACACACACTGACACATGCACACAATGCATTCACACGCACACATACACTGAGGCACACACATCACACTTGCCCCACTTAGCACAGGGCCCAGCACAGTGAGGAGCAGGTGACGTTTGTCTAAGTGAGACTGAGGCCTAGGAGCAGGCGACCTGGGCACAGGAGAGCTGAGCGTCTCCTTGCAGGGTGACAGCCATGAATCCCAGCGAAATGCACCTTCATCCACAGTGGCCTCTGCCTGGAACGGTTCCTCCTTCCCCTGCTTGCAGGCCTCAGCTCAGGGCCTCCTCTGCCCCTCTCTGAGGCCCCCGTGCCAACCCCTAGGCATGCCCCAGCCCCTCCTGCCTCTTCCTTCCTCTTCCTCCATACCTGGCAAGTCTATCTGCCTCTTTAGCGACACTCTTAACTCTGCCAGGGCAGCGGTGACTCACGGGGGTCTGACACGCAGGTGGGCGTACCTGGTGACGGCCAGAGGACACTTGGCTGAACAGCACTTGGGCAGTGTGAGGTCCCTGACCCTGCGCACCTGTCATTTCCCAACTGGCATCCTTGCTCTTTCACATAAGGAAACTGAGGCTCC
The DNA here is from genome assembly GCF_028885655.2 of Pongo abelii. Taxonomy (NCBI): domain Eukaryota; kingdom Metazoa; phylum Chordata; class Mammalia; order Primates; family Hominidae; genus Pongo; species Pongo abelii. The sequence continues at coordinate 94,615,018 of NC_072004.2, forward strand.
AGGGACAGGGAGCTCACGCTAGGCCACCAGGCTGGTCACCAGAAGGGCCCAGGACAGCAGACTACCCCACCCATCCCATTCCTCTGGAGTCCCTGTCATAATGGCTTCAGATGGACACCGACCTATGACCACTCCCAAGGCTGGCATGGAGTCACTCTCCCGGGATCTCCCGGTGTGGGTGCTGGCCGAGGGTGGGGTGACTGGGGTCCTTTCCCGCGGGCGTGCTGCCCACTGGAATGTGATGACGCAGCCTCCTTCCTGTCTCCAGGCGGTCCAGGGCCTGGCAGACACACCGCCTAGACCACCCCTCTCCTGCCCCGCTGCCCTGGCTCCCCAGTGCTCCCTGGACGAGCTCCCCAGGGCCAGATGCTTGAAGCTGACTCACCACAGCTCAGATGCTGGGCACGTCCGAGCTGCCGGCTCTTGGGGTGGCGCCTCTGAGGGTGATTAAGAGGCTGTTCAGAAGGCCTGGATTGGTGTTGGGCGGCAGGTCCGAGCTGCGGGGCGCAGTACCCTCTGCAGCCCCAAAAGCTCTCTGGAGAGAAGATGTAAAACCCTGCCTCAGAGGCCTAGACACAGATGCCCCGGCTGGAAGGGCAAGACGGCTGGTGGACTCCCCACTCTCTCTGACCACCTGGGGGCTCACACACACCCTCACAGCCAGCGCCGGGGAGATGTGCTTGTTGCCCTGGGGACCAGTTTCTGTGGTTGAGTTGTGCCTGTGAACCCCAGGAAGGGCAGGACAGGGTCCTTTACTCCCGACTCTAAACTCAGGGCCTACTGCGGTGCTTGGCCCAAACGGCAGCTCCAGGAGGAGTTTGCGGAACGGGGTTCTCTGGAGACGGTGCCGCCCCACCTCTTTGCCTTCTCCTCTTCTGTCGATTCCCTGAGCTGTGCAGGGACCCCAGGGCAAGGGCGTGGATACAAAGACCCTGCCTGCCCCACAGAGGTCTGGGCCCAGCAGAGACCAGACTTGCTCCATTGCCCTTCTGTGGCTGTCGGGCCCATCTCTGTTGAGTTGGTAAGGGACCTACTGCCCACAGTTCGAGCTGGACCTGCTGGCACCAGAGCCCCCAGCACCCTACAAGCAGGGCCCATGGCATGAGCCCAGCAGCTCAGCATAGCAGTCGCAAGCTTCCTTCCCAGGCCCAAGCCCCCCAGCCCCAACTGGGTCTCCTTCTAGAGCTGAACTCGCTGCCCCGGAGGGACTGTGAAACCAAAGGCCATATTCCAGCTGTGCTGGTGACGCAAGAAGTCGGAGTCAGTCCTGCTGGTCTCGAGTAATGTGATTTGCAAGATACGCACAGCCCCTGAGCCAAGTCACCACCTGGTGGATGGGTTGGCTGGAGGGGTTTGCCCAGGGGCCTAGTTAGAGCCTGGAGGACGAAGAGGGGCTGGAATCTTCCGGGAGGAAGTAGTGGTGGCTCTCCCTGAAGGAGAGAAGCAGAGAAAAAAAAATGACCGTGGCAGAGAGGAGATAAATTACGCAGGGAAGGAAGAAACAGGTGAAGAGGGAGAAGATTAAAAGCACGGAAAATTCTAGGGGCCACAGCTGATCACAAAGGCGGAAGAAAAAGGGTTAAGGCCGGTTAGGAAGCTCCGAGACAAGTACTTCAGAGAAGGATGCCAAGAGAAGAGACAGACGGTGACCTGCAAGCTCCTTCACAGAGGTCCCAGCTGCTGCCCCAGACCGGGTCGGAATCCACTAGCCTCCCCCAGTCCCCACTGACCCCACGATGCCCCCTGGGTCCCACACCTCCAGGAGCTCCGGACCTCCCTCTGGACGCCTGCTCATGGGACTGTCTGTCCTGGTCCAGGTGCCACATGGGCCTAGCCTGAGCTGAGCTGGGTGCCAGGGGTTGCAAGCACCTCCCCAGAGCTGGCCCAAGGCCACCACTGGCCTCCTCCTCTCAACCCCGCCCTCTCCCCAGCCTTGGAACCTGATATTCTGCTTTAAGCCACCTTTGGGTTGTGTCCCCAGGACCAGAGGACAGGAGACAGAAGGGCACGTGGGTTGGGATATCTTGGCCTCCACCTCCTCCAAGGACGGCAGCCGTTTGTGTTTCCCAAGTTGTGTGGCTCAGCATCTGCCCCGCAGGTCTAGCGGGCAGCAGACACCCCGCAGTGCCAGGCTGGAGAGGAGAGGCCGGAGGCACATTCATTGCATGGCTGCAGCGTTCTCCTCTGCCCTCTGCTAACCTCCCAGCATGCCGAATGGCCTTCAGCTTACCCCCCTCCACAAGCCCAACCTGCTCCTCTGGCCCATACCAGCTGGAGAGCCAGGGGGCACACTGGCACACCCATGCTGCCCACCAAGCCCAGGTCCTCAGGTGGGACAGGTCGGGATGGGCATTCTTTCCATGTCCATCCCAGAGCCTGGGTGCAGGTGGACCCGCTTCCTAGACCCTCCGTGGGCAGGGGTGGGGGAGATTTTACTAGTGGTTCCTGGGAACTGGTACATGATTCAAACCTTAGCCTGTTCAGCTGTCAAGATGAGGTTTTGCAGCCTCTTTAATGGACCCGAAAAATCCTACCACCCTCAATGAAGCGCAGAGTTAGCTGCTCCCCATTGCCTGGACCATCCCTGGCCCCGGCCCTCTCCAGCCCCTGAGAAACACACATCTATCCATGTTGGGAGGAGCCCCAGTCTCTGAGCAGAGACGACCCCCAGGGAAGTTGGAGGTCCGAGGCTGCTGGCTGCGCACAGCCCACATGCCCCGCCGAGTCTCAACACTGAGCAACCCGCCGCTCCTCCGCCGAGCAGCCCCCGTCTGTGCCCAGGGCCAGAGCTGTCTCCTCGGCCATCAATGCCCGGCTCCTACGGGCTCCTTCCCCCTCCGCCGCCACGTCCACCAGCCATGCTTATCCTGTGTCCAGCCAGCTAGAGCTCCCTGCTCAGAGAAACCCACTCACCCCATGGAACAAGACACTATGTGGAGGTTTCCGAGACAGGACCCTTCCGCTTTTCTGAACCCAAAGGAATCTCCTAAACATCGCTGGGTGTCAGGGTTCAGGGGAGACAGGCTAAAGAGTTGCAGGAAAAGCCAAGAAAGAGCTTAAGCCTCGAGAAGCCTCCAGATAATGCATGTTTTCTTTTGCACATGGCCAAGAAAAGTGGTTGGAAAAGGACCAGAACTTCCCGAATCTTCGTTGTTCAGGAGAAAGCGACATGGACTCAAGCCCCAATTCTGAAATCTGGCTGCCTGGGCTGGAATCCAGGTTCTGCTTCTCAGCAGCTTCCCAAGGTAGTACGTGACCTAACCTCCCCGTGCCTCAGTTTCTCCAACTGAAAACGTGCATGTCCACACCCTCAGCAGATTCCAGAACAGACGTCAGCTGCCAAGGAATGAAACTGGGGAAGAACCCACAAATGTAACCGAGCTACTTCAGTAACCAAATGACATCAGGGTAAAGAGGTTTCACCTGTACGGATGTGCGGCTCAAAGCAAGGACCAAGTGCCATCCTTTCCCCCTAATCATTCCCAGGGAGTGAGGGCACAGGGCCACTGCGTGGGTTCATTCAGAATAAACATCACCTGACCTCAACTACTTGTCTGGTTAAATTCTCCAGTGAACAGGACGATTTTTCGGATGTGGCTGCAGGCAGCAGACCAGACCTGGGCAGCAATGGATGCTGCCGCGGGTGCACGAGCTGCTGTTCAGCGCCCTCCTCCCTCCACTGGCCAGTGGTGGGATACTCTTTAGCCAGCCATGCTGACCCGTGAGCCAGCGTGTCTCAGATGGGGTTCCTGGAATCCCACCAGGTCTACAGGGGAGGCATCAACAGCCCAGGGAACAGAGACTAAACACAAGGTGCAAGGGGTGGTGCTACGTCTGCCACAGTAATTAATCCTGATTAAAAATGCTTGTGATTAGCAGCCTCGCTACCTTAGAGGGAAAAGAGAATGATTATTAATAAGAACAGTGCCTCCTAATGAATCTCAAAACAGACCCTAGAATCCCCTGGCCCCTCGGCGGAGCCTTTGGGTTCCACAACCGGAGGGAATGTGCTCTGCTATCAACAACTCCAAGAAGCAATTGCTGGGCACCGTGAAGCTGCGCGGAAACACGGCATCCTCCACGGAAGCTTCCGGTGCCTGGTGATGTTTACCTCGGCAAGGGAGACTATCTGTGATTTCACCTTGATTGAGCACACACGGAGCGCAAAAGCAACAGAATTCACGACGCGTCCCCCAGGAAGGCCCTGGGTCCTCTCAGGGCCGGTCCCTCTCCCCCGGCCAGCCCCCTCCCCTCCCCTTACAATACTTTAAAGCACTCACAGCCCTCTCCCCAGAGCCATTTACTGGCTTGCAATCGGATGGAATAAGATTCTCTTTTATAGGACACTGCAGTTTAATAATAAAGTAATTACCGTGACAAAAATCCCATTTTTCGAGCTTGGGGTTTTTTCCTCCTATCCTCTCGAACTTGCTCCACCGGATCCCAGGCCAGGGCCTCCCAGGGAGTCCTGCTGATGGTCTAGATTTTCAGATGAGCTCCTTCTTGCCCTGAAAGGTGACCAGTATCAGCCCCAACCCTCCTCACTGGCCACAATGCACCAGCAACAAAAACTTCAGGGTTCCTAGGAGGGGTCAGGTGTGGGGGGACCATGGCACTGGGCTGCCCTTCAGGGAGCTAGGCCGGCCCCTAAGTGGGGCTCCTGGAGGTGGGCTGAGCAGGCAGGAAAGCTTCAAAGGGCATGAAGTGAGTGCGGCCCAAGGTCACCCCTTGTGAGCTCTTAACAAACGCCAGAGCCCAATGCACAGCTGGAGTTCTCCTGGTGTCAGATGACCCAAAATCATCCCGGGATGGTCAGAACTCAGAAATATCACCTCCGCTGCTGGGAGAGGGGCTGAGAAGACAGAGGGACAAACAACAAGTGCCTCTAATTAATCACAGAACTGTTGTGTCTCAGGAGGGACACACCCCATCCCCAGCCTACCTAGGGTCCAACCCAAGGCAGCAGGAGAAGGCTAATGCGTCAGTAGAACGGAATTCTGCTGCGTGAGGTTTTAGTTGGTAATTTCCAGTTTGAAAGACTATAGGCTTACAAAGCGTGCCTGTTTAAATGCTGCATCTTAATGCGCCTCAAACTACGTCTCCTGTCTTGCTTGATTTCACGTCTTTTGCTCCCGCTCTTGTTATCAAATGTGCTGTTGAGATTGAATATACAGCCTACATATGGCGCCAACACTCACTCACGCAGAGGACCTGCAGCCCCCACCTGGGAGAGCGCCGCCAGCTCTCATTTCTACAGGCCTGGCCAGGTACAGCCCCAGGCCCCTCCTCCTGCGGCCTCTACCTCCAGGGGCTCTGGCTCATTCCAAAGGTGGTTTGGGATAAGTGGGGTCCCAAACTAAATGTCGTTATTTGTTTCGTAACGGTTCTGGACTGCCCCAGCTGTGTGTGCTCCCCTAAGAAACATACACCCACAAATAGCCAGGAATGGCTGCATTCTAGACCTTTCCGAAGTCCACTGAGACACAAGGCCAACCACCCCAGCAGAACAGCCGCGGGCGAGGGAAGGAAAGTGAATGCTCAAAACCCAGCACAACAGCAGGCTCTGGCTTTCCCCGGGACAATTCGGGATGACTATGGCTCCTTGGACATCTTTTTGCCTTCCCACTGCCCCTACAGAAAGCTCCAAATGCCACAAGTCAGGGATGCATTCACCTAGCCCTGGAGAAATCGGGGTGTCTTCCCCGTGGGTAATGTTGGTGGACTCACCCCAACTATAAGCACAGGTCTAAGTCTATCAAGACAGCGCCAAATGCGTGGCTGCCATTTTTCGGAGGCTTGCCTCTACTTCATCTTAACTCAGCCCTCACATTCAGCCTGTGAGGACTATGTCATCCAAGGAAGACACTGAGGTTCAGAGTGGTGATAACTAAGACAACAAAATCAATAAACCATGGATTGGTCTCCAGGCCAGGACCCTTACTCTAAATCCTACACTCTACCTGCAGAACCCAGAGCTGCACTTCCTGCTGCCTGGGACATTCCTGCCGTGCCTGGGTGGCTGTAGGGCAGATCTGCCCCCCAATAACCTCACCTGGCCACCCCAGAGATTCCCAAGTCAGTCCTATGCTCATGGAAAACCGGGAGGGGCTGGGAACCTGACCTCGGAGGCCTGTCCTGACTCCCTGTGATTCAGTGTCAACTGGGAATTTAGGGCAATGGCCATGGCCTGGGATTGGATGACTTCCTGCCTGTCAGTTTGGGAGCTCCCCAGTGGCTCCTGGGCTGTGTCCAGGAGTTCCCAGATGTCACAGGTGGTCCTGGGAAGGTGGCATCAAAGATCAAGGGCCCTGGGCTGCAGGCCACTGCCGGCCACCCTCTGCCACTGCCGGCCACCCTCTGCCACTGCCGCCACCCTCTGCCACTGCCGGCTACCCTCTGCCACTGCTGGCCACCCTCTGCTCCTGCATCAGCCTCTGCCACGGCCGGCCACCCTCTGCCACTGCTGGCCACCCTCTGCCACTGCCGGCCACCCTCTGCTCGTGCACCAGCCTCTGCTCCTGACCATCACACGGTCCCCCTGTCCCTCTGCAGCCGCTATGTTTGGCAGTCACTGATGCATGGGCCCTTGTAACTGGCTGACCCAAGTGCCCAGGGGCTAGCTGCCCTGGGCCAGCTCGGAAGGGCCCATCTTTGCCTTCTCTGTCCATTGCTCCTCCTTAAACCACCTTCTATAGCTCCTTGGAGGGCCAAGGGGCACAAACAGGTAAGAACCCATCACCCAAAGACCCAGACCCCTGGAGTCTCTCATTTCTCCAAGAAACACACACACACACTCACACACACACACACTCACTCTTCTCCATTCCTCCTCCAACGTGTGCATGGAGGCGGGGGTGGGGAGACATCTTCATGGAGACTCTTGGCCTGGCCTGGCCAGGTTCCTTGGGGTGGGCACCCTGTACTCTCTCTCTCCAGGCTCGAAGCCCCCAACACCGGGTGCAGAACGGGTCCTATGGGAATCCCTCTCACTGGGCCCTGCAGGCCCCAGGATGCAGCCTGAAGCGCTCACAATCCCACCAGGCTCCTCCAGCAGCCGCCCCCACCCCTGCAGGCCCAAGCAGAGGGTGAGGGTGGGAACCGAAAACAAGGCAGACGCCACAGCGCCGGGAGGGAGGGGCAGGCCCAGAGGTGTGGGCAGCTAAGGTGGGTGAAGCCAGGGTATTGAAGCCCGGGCCAGGCTGGCGCCGGGAACTGAGGCCCACAGAGGCCGAGGGGCCTGGGGGAGACGAGGGAGTCCCCCCTCTGTCCCCAGTGCAGGCCTGGGATTGCACTAATTCCGCATTGGGTGGCAGCGCAGGACCCCCGTCCCCTCCCCCACGGCCCGGCCGGCCGGCCGGCCGGCAGGCAGGCGGCTGCTGATGCTCTGTGAGCACCTCCCCACGGGGCATCCTGGGGATCTGGGGGCTCAGAGTCGCCGACTTTCCTGCCCCCACCCAACCCCAACTCGCCAGCCGGAGCTTCCTGCGCAGGCCCCAAGATTGCAAAAGTCTGGCCCCAGCCCCCTCCCCGGCCAGAGCTCCTGGGGCCTCCCTCGCCAGGCGGGTGGCCCGCCTCCCCCGCCTCCCCGGAGGCCCGGCGCGCGGTCTGCGCTGCAGCAGAGCTCGGCGCCCCCGCCGCCGCCTCCGCGCGCCCCCCGGCTTTCCCGACGCTGCCGGGGAGGATGCCCCGCTCCCCGCCCCGAGTCCCCAGCGGCCCGGCGCGAAGTTCCCCAAAGTGACCCGGGCGCCGAGAACCCCCGCCCCCTCCCCTCGGGCTTCCCCGGAGACTCCGCCCGCCCCCCCCTCCCGCGCCTTCGGAAAAGTTGCGAGCGACGCCCCAAACTCCGGCCCCCCCCCGCCCCGCGCCGCGCGCGCCCTGGGCGCCCCCGCGCTCGGCCGCCGCGCAGGGGCGCAGTTCCCCCTACCCCAGCCCGGGCGCCATGACGCGGGGAGCGCAGCTGGGGCCACCGGCGGCGGCGGCGCGGAGGCGGCCAAGTGCGGGGCGTGGGCGGCAGCGCGAGGCGCACGTGCGCCGGGCCGGGGGCCGGGGCCGGGCTGGGGGCCGCTTACCTGTTGGAGGTAGAGGAAGGCGGGCGGGCAGGGCACGGAGTGCGGGAGCATGCTGCCGGAGTTGGACAGCAGGAGGCAGCCCGAGTTCGCCATGGAGCACAGCATGGGGCGGCAGGGGGGCGCCCGGCGGCCGGAGGCGGCTCTGCGCTCGCTGCGTCCCTCGGAGTGTGCGCGCGCCCTGCCTCCCGGGCGCCCTCCCGGTCTCTCTCCTCCTCCTCCTCCTCCGGGCCTCCCCTCCCCCTCGTGGCGCTCTTTAAGAGGGAGGCATCGAAAGGAGAGCGGCGCGCCTCTGCCCGGTGTTCCCCCTGCCCGGGCGGAGAGGCCGGAGAGAGCGCGCGCGAGAATACGGCCAGAGAGTCTGTGCGCGAGAGATCGGGCGAGCGGGCGAGAGCAGGAGTCAGTCACTTTGGAGCCTCCGGAGCCCTGTCTGCAAAGAGTGGTGCGTGTGCGTGTGTGAGTGCGCGCGTGTGCGCGCGTGTGTAGCGGTGGGAGGGGGAGTCCCTGGCGTACTCCAACATCAAACGGAGCCCCGTGCGGAGGGAAGAGAATCCGGAGCGACAGCACAACAGCTGATCCCACACTTAACCCCTCGCCCGCCGGCGCCGGGGCAGCCCTCCCTCGCGCCCTCCCACGCTCCGGCCCCTGCGCGCCCGTCCTCCTCCCCGTTGCCAGCAGTTGCTCCCGGCCTGGGGGGTCTGGAATCTCCCTTTGCCCCCGCTCCGTCCTCCGGCCGCTGCGGAGAGGAGGAGCCACTCCGCCGGCTCTGCGGCCGACCGACCGGAAGGCGCCTCGTCCTGTTTGGCGTTCAGAGAAGCGCCTCTCCTAAGGGAGGCCGGCTTAGTGGCGGGGATGTCGGTGATGTAATGAGGGCATCTACGCAGAGGCTTCCGCGCTGGGGAAGGCTTCTCTGGCTGCCCAGGGCTTGGAAATCCAACCAGAGCCTCCAGGAGCGTCTCCTGCTCTCCTGCTGGCCCCCAGACCCCATCATACATCCCAGCCTCCTGCCACAGGCACCTGGTATTGTGGATACTTAGATGGGGGTGGGGGACACGGGCACCGGCCACAATGCATCCTCCCCTCCCAGTAGCCAGACACACTGGACTTGACGTGTTTCGCTCCCACGGGACAGGCGTGCATAGATCCCCACCTCCTTGCCCCATTCAGCATGTGGCAGAGGTCTCGGCAGTGCCCGTTTTTCCACCACTGTGACTGCGCACACACCTGCAGCTTCAGCGGCCACACACACCCACTGGCCTACCCCGAGTCCACACTCACCAGAGGCCCCCTGGATCAGGCTCAGTTTACCAGGATAAGCCACAGGTGAGCTTGGCTGCAAGAGGGATGGGCTGCCAGTGGCCACTGTCAGAGGCAGAGCCAGTGGGGTCATGCCTAACCTCACGCCTTCCAGGAAAGGGGCAGATCCCAGGCACCCAGTACCCATTCTGAACGCACCCGTCCTACCTTAGGGCACCTGTGACTCCCCTCCTCTCACTGCAGACAGTGAGCCCTGAGCTGGAGGGAGGCCGACCTGGGGCCACCTGGCATGGGGAGACGGCTGGCCCGGCAGTCATGTTGGACCCTCACTTGCTGTGTGATCTCAGGAAGGTCGATTGTCCCTTTGGGGCCTTGGTTTCCACATCCAGCCCGAGAGACGGGTCAGATGTTGTCTGAGATCCCTGTTGCACCCACTGCAGGACATGTGGCCTGAGGGCCATTGAGGAAGAGGGAGCAAGGAGGGGAGGGAGAGAAGGGTGGCTTCTCCATGCCCAGTTTAGGAGGCTCCATTTGAACAAGGTAGGTAGGTGCAGGCACCTGGGACCATTCTCTCAGGTGCCCCATGTTCATCTTCGTAGAGGAACTGGGATGTGGAGTCCGGGAAGGAGGCAGACGGGAGGAGACAAGGCTCAGGGGAGAGACGAGGCAGGCGAGCTGGCCATCTAGCCATGTGGTCTGACCTGAAATCCTGCTCTGTGGTCCCTCTGGGGTGGTGCTGGCACAGGACAAGGATAGGGGGCTTGTCTGGCTCCACAGGGTCTTGGCTATGGACTTGATGAGGCCCTCCCTGCTGTCAGTAATTTGCTTTCCCAGCCTAGGACAGTGGTGGGGGGTCCCAGCGCAAGGGTCGGGCATGCCTGGGCCAGGAGGATGAGGTGGGTTGTAGCATTTGCCACCTGAGCCTTGCAGAAGGGCTCCTCATGAGCGTGGTGCCCTGGAGTGGCTCTGGCTGTCTCCCTCCTGAGTCAGGTTGTTCTGGCTTGTTCCAGAAGCCATCCCTCTTTTGTCTTCTCTGGGCACCTGTCCATCACCACTGCCCCGCTGCACCTTCCCTGGAGGATGCTTAGGAATTCGAGACAGCCACATAGCATTCAGCCTAAACCCAGGCTCCAGATTTGCCCTGCCTTTGAATCATTTGCTCATTAATTTGCCATTATGACCATTATGACCAAGTATCTCCTGTGGAATCCGAGCCTCATCGCCTCCAGAAAGGGATTTGGGAGTGCTTCCTAAGCCATGCCTGACACAGAGCCACTCTTTGAGTCAATGCTACCGTTTTTCCTTATTGAGAACCACTATATGCAGACAGTGTGCTCGGTGCTGGGGCTGCAGAAATCAAGTTCTCTGCCCTGGAGTGAGCACACCGTCTAGAGGGGGAAACCAAGCTGGTAAATGAAGACTGTAGCCTAATCTACTGAGAGCTTTGACAGCCCAGGACAGGGAGAGCTCAGATCTGGGGTGTGGCCAGGGAAGGTTCCCTGGACCCCTGAGCTCAGTCATTGGCCCAAAGAAAGCCAGGGTGTTTTCCCCACTATCTGCATCTGCATCACTTCTGTCAGCCCTGCATCTGGTCACCTGTGTGCCTCTCTGCCTAGCCACCTGCCTTCCAGCCTCACCTCCAGATTGCACTGGGCCCAGGAGCATGTCTGGACACCTGCCTCCATCAGGCGGCTCATCACACCCAGCTCCAGAGAGAAAGGACTGAGAATAGCAGAATGGAATGAAAATAATACCTCCAGAAAAAGGATCTGAACGTGTGTGTTTGGCTTATTTCTTGGGACAGGGCCTGTGTGCCTGCTGCCTCTTATGCTGTGCTTCAGCACAAGCCAGTTACCGAATAGCATGCACCTCAGTGCTCTGCTGTGATTGTTTCAGAGTGTCGCGCAGGCCTGACTCTGCGGACCCCACCAGCAGGAACCATGCATGCCCTCATCACCTCCTACCTCCAGTACCTGGCACCAGGGCGGTACAAAGTTTTTCAGATTCCCCAGGCCCCGTGCAGCCCTCCTGAGTCCCCGGTGCCTTGTGGACTGGGGTGGGTGGCCCTGAGCTGAGGGTGGGGGAAGCGTGTGCTCCCGGTGGCTCTGCTGCCCCCGCTCCTGGGGCGGAGGGAGGCTGCGTGCTGGGAAGAGCTGTCACTCCAGTGCTAATATTCACTACTTAAAAAAAGAGGCAAGAAAAAATATCCCATTCGCCCTGAATCTGAGAAGGGCCTTGTTAGGCAGGCAGGAACTGAGCTGTAATTATTTCTGCGCTCCTGGGCACCACTATAAATATCAGGCAAGGGAGGCACCTCAAAAGGTTCTGATGGTTCCAAGGCTTTGGAGATCTCCTGGCTCCTTCCTGCCCCCATCCTATGTCACCTTCCCTGGTAGGGGTCCTGGAGGGTGCAGGCACTGCCTCTCCTCCAGTTGGGCAGGGCGTGTCTTCCCCAGCTTCCCTGAGCGTGCCTGCCTGGGAAATCCTGGCCCACGTAACCTTGCCACATGCCCTGAGTCTCTTCGGTGTGTACCTGTGAAATGGACACACAGGATTCTCCCTGGAAGAGCATTTGCTAAAAGGCGTGCAGGGGAATACTAGCCTCCAAGGTGGCCTGTGTTTTTAACAAAAGGTGGGCCAAATGAGTCCTGTGGTCAGATGACTTGGGGAAGTGTTTCTTCTGACCCCTACCCATGTCCTTTGGAAATTCCCAAGGTGGCACATGGCAAATCGCAGCAGAAAGGAAGCAACTCCACACTCCCTTTAGGGGAGGAAGGGGAGTGAATTCCTCATCCTCCTGCCCCTCTTTCCCCCTCCAGGCGCCCAGGCCGACCATCCTCAGGCTTCTCCCGCGCCATGAGGACAGTGTGCAGCTTGGCAGCGGCACTCCCAGGACAAGGAGTGAGCTCACAGTCTCTGGTTGCAGCTGTGCTCAGCCGCGCCAAGCCGAGCCTTAATCGACAAATACATCGTGCTTTCCGCAGAGCCAGACCTTCCTGCCCCAGCCCTGGGGTATTTGGCCTGGGCTTGGGCATGAGCACTGGGGGACGAAAGAGGCAGAGTGGCAGAACTGGATCTCCACAGTGGGGTGGGGTGGGCATGGCTCAGGGATGGGAGGATGTGTGCGTGCCTGTGTGTGTGTGATGGGGTGTGGGGAGAGCCAAGAAGCCACTCTGACCAGCTAGAGTCCTGTATCACCATGAACACTTTCCAGGAGAATTAATGTCCCAATTCAGCAGCCAGGGCAACAGGGTTGGAGTCAGGGAGAAGCTGCCACTGAGGCTTTCATGGGATGCCCCCAGCAGACACCATGGGGCAAGGTCAGGCTGGGGATGGGAAACTCGTCAGCTTTTTTTTTTAAACATGTAGAAATTCTCAGATTCCCAGAGGAGGCGACTTCCTTATATCAGGAGTCAGGGGCTGCTTCCACTTTGTTCTGGCCTGTTTAATCTCCCCAGAAGGGCAGAAAAGCCGGCTCCCTGCAAGCAGGGGTGAAGCAAGCCCAGGGATGAGCCGTCGGTGCAGCCCTGGCAGGTGAGGCCTCGCTGGAGGTGGCCAGCAGAGGGCCCACTCACACCACCATCACCGGCCCGCCTGCGAGGAAGGGCTGCTGGGGTGCTCCCCACCCCCAACCCCCTCTGCCAGGGTCCTCAGCAGTGCAGAGGGAAAGCTAAGCCCAGCCCAGGCTGCTGGGGCCAGCACCCACCTTCTGGCTCAGCGGGGGTCCCCCACCCACTGGCACTGTCCCCCTGGCCCCAGCAGAGACTGCAGCAAAAGTAAAAATCGGCGTGCAAAGGAAGTTTATTTATCTGTTTAATTAAGAGGCGTTTGCCAGCCACATTCGGGTCCATCCGTCTCACTTACAACCATGTCCCAGCAAAATTAAACATAATAAATACAGGGAGACTGAAAGCGAAGGGCACATTTGAGATATATGGGCAGAGCCAGGATTGCACAGGGTTGCAGTTATAAGCACATCTTTCTCTTGCAAGTTCCTCTCCCCTTGGGGGCCCAGGAGCCGGAGGAATGCGCTCAGAGAAGGGGCTGTGGGTGCCGCACACTCTGCTCCTTCCACTCAGCACTGTTGCCAAGCTTTATTTTAAATGAGCCCCCAGGACTTCTCCTTTCTCCTCTTCTGTGGAAGGGGAACGAGCTCTACACCAAGCAAAAGGAACATCTGAAAGCAGCCAGCACTGTGATGTTCCACCCCAGGGTTCGGTGGGTAAGAGGCCTTGGGAGCTGCGGCCCTGGAAAGCTCGTTGCAAGCTCCTGCTGCATCTGGGCCATGAGCTCCTGGCAAGGAGACAGCCTGGGCTGAGCAGAGCCTGGGAGAAACAGATCTTTGGTCTTCAGTGCCAGCTGTGGCCAAGCCACTGTTTGGCAAACTGGGCCCAGAATCCCACAGAAGCCAAAGGAAGAGGGGGGCACTTTGATTTCTGTCTCTCATCTGAAGGCTCAAGAGCCTGGCCATTTGCTTAAACTTCCCAGGAACAGAAGCACACAAAGGGGGAGAATGGCAATTTATTATTACTGATTGCTAACTGTAACAATACTGTGTATCTGCTCAGTGCTTTCCTAACCTTTTCAAAGAGCCTTCATGTATCATCACAAGTTAGGTAGGGAAGATGTAACTATGCCCATTGGATACATGATGACCCTTTTAGGATCACGGAGGTGGTCCAAGGTCACACAACTAGTTAGAGGCAGCATCTGGGCCAGAAGGCAAGACTTGGAACTTGGATTTACAGGAGCCCTTTTCTTCCCTTCGACTACTGTGCTGGGCTCATGCCCTTCTGTGAACATGCTCATCATTAGCCCTTTGCTCTCTCTCCTAACAGGATCAACCCCAAACCAAATCTGTTAATGTAATAGTCATTTGACACCGCTGCTCCGTCTGTGCAGCAATTATCTCAAATTTCCTGCAGGAGGTCGCGAGGACTCCGTGGGTTGCTGAGCCCTGTGATGATGCCAAGGAGAGGGGCTGCTGCTGGACCAAGGAAGCCCTTCCTCAGCATTCCTAGCTGATCTTCCATGCAGCGCCCAATTTCCTGGGCCCTCACCCCACACTCAGCTGACCCACCAGCCCCAAGCCCTCCTGTCCTGCCCAAGCCGGTGCATGTGTGCTTGGTACCCTTGTGCCCAGACCATGGATGGCTACAGAAAAGAGAGTCCTGAATGGCTTGGGAAGTTGTATATTTGCTTGAAGATGATGACTCCACCTCGGACTGGGTATCCAGTGAAGTGCCCTTGGATGGTTGGGCCCCCACTGCAGACATGACTGATGACAGCCTTTGCTCCTGCCAGGACAGGGATCACACCAGCCAGGGAAAACCCATATCACTCGCTGCTCCACGCAGCCCACCCAGGAGGCACTCACCACTAAAATCACTCTTGGTACCCCCACTTGCTCTCCTTCAGCATCAGGGTCAACTCCAGCCTCTTGCTTTGAGGTCACCTCTTTCCCCCAATCAAAAAACAGAGTGAAGTCCGGGCGCAGTGGCTCACGCCTGTAATCCCAGCACTTTGGGAGGCCAAGGCGGGTGGATCACCTGAGGTCAGGAGTTCGAGATCAGCCTGGGCAACATGGTGAAACCCCGTCTCTACTAAAAATACAAAATTAGCCAGGCATGGTGACACATGCCTGTAATCCCAGCTACTCGGGAGGCTGAGGCAGGAGAATCACTTGAATCTGGGAGGCAGAGGATGCGGTGAGCCGAGATCATGCCATTGCACTCCAGCCTGGGCAACAAGAGTAAATCTCTATCTCACCAAAAACACAAAAACAAACAAAACAAAACAAAAAAACAGAATGAAGAAGAAGAAAGGAGCCCTCAGGGACAAGAGTGATGGGGCTGGAAGGGGAAGTGGCATCACGTCGCCCAGTCCCCGGCCTTCTAGCTGGCAGACACCAAAGCCTTCAGAGACACGTGCTCTCCTTTTTTTTTCCCTTGAAGCTCTCCACTGGGGGAGACCCTGCTGTCTCTCCGGGGAGCCCAGTTAGGTTTTTATCACGCTGACTGCCAAGAAATTCTGCCTCATGTCGTACACAAACCTTTTCCGTCTTCATTTTATTCAAAGGGTGAAGGCTTTGAAAGAGTGACAAGGGGGAACTTAGACCGGAAGCTGAAGCCACTGCCACTCCCTGTAACTCCCAGGAGGGACTGGGGCCACTGACCAAAACTTGTAGAGCAAAGCCATGCGTAGAGGGAGGGGGCTGAGTGAGCACAGCTCTTGCATACTGAGTGGGGAACAGGAGCCCTGCACTCTCAGGGCTTCCAAAAGGGAAGATGGTACACACAATGTGGGTACAATTTGGGTAGCTCTCGTTGCTGTGGCTGGCATGAATTTGCACCACGTTCGGTTAGAATTGAACTGAGGAAACAGCGTTCGGGGTTCCTGAGTAGAGACCCGTGGGAAGAGGTCAAGGTTTGTTCTTCCATCAACAGCAGGTGGGTCTGAGCTGACCCCTGGGTGGAGGCAGCAAGGGTCCACCTCTAGCAATGAAGTGGCTGGGTGCTCCCATTTGCCATCAATTTTTAGAAAATCTTACTTAACAGAGAAACCAATATCCCTTCCTCCAGCACTGGGCAAGGAGAGGTCACATGGAGAGCAAGTGCAGCACTGTGGGGAGGGAATGGTGGCTCGGGGGTACCCCGCACCCCAGGACTGGGAAGTTAGGACCTCCAA
Source organism: Pongo abelii (assembly GCF_028885655.2). Taxonomy (NCBI): domain Eukaryota; kingdom Metazoa; phylum Chordata; class Mammalia; order Primates; family Hominidae; genus Pongo; species Pongo abelii. The sequence continues at coordinate 94,631,028 of NC_072004.2, forward strand.
ACTCTGAACAGACCCGAAAGACTGGATAAAGCATCTGCCTGTAGCCCCAACCCCGGCACTCGGTGACTCTGAAGCTAGGACCTTCAAACTCTGACCAAACCTGAAAGACTCTGGAAAAAGCAGCTGCCTGTAGCCCCAGCCCCAGCACTCAGTGAGTTAAAAAGCAACCGCAAGGCCTCGGGAAACAGAATGTGAGGGGCGGGCACTCTGCTCGTCTCCTGCCCCTGCATGCCCCCTAAAGCCAAAGCATCAGCTCATTAAAAGCTCATTAGGAGCCCGAGGCACACAAAGGCCCGGAGAGGCATTACTGTCCTGGCAAAGTGCGTGGCCCTAGGGAGGCCGATGCACTGCTAGGGAGCCAGTGCCAAGCTGCAGACGGGCTGGGCCACGGAGTGACGAGGCGGCCGGCGGCGGGAGGAGGGGGTGCAAGGTCCTTCTAACGAAGCCTCATGGGAGCTGAGCTTGTCCCAGGACTCGAGTGGGGACAAGCATATCTGCCAGGAAGCAAAGGAACAGATGCAGACAGTAACCTACAGACTCACCTCCCCACACCTCCACAACGACAGAGGCCAGATAAGAGTTCCTTTCTCAGGCTTTGAGAGCAAGAAGGCAGGGTTAGGCAGGACCCTGGGCAGCCTCTTCCCTCCCGGCAGCCTAAGATACACCAGGGAAGTTGTGTGAGTTGCTGCCCGGTGAGCAGAGATGGGGCAGTGGATGCTGATGTGTTTTAGTCCCTAAAAGTTGCCCAAGAGCAGGGGAAGTGCCTATCTGGTGGGAGTGTGGGAGCTTGTCTTGAGTTAGGTGTGAAGCTATTCTGAGGCTGCCACCCCTGCCAACCCCCTACCGTCTCCTCCCTCTTGATCCTGGGAGGAAAATCCGTCCCCTTTCCTGATCCACTCTAGCATTGGGGTCCAGCAATGTGTTGGCACCAACACAACTCTCCAGTTCCAAGGCATGAGGTTTCTGAGAATTCACTGGCAAGGAGGTTTGGGGAAGTTGGCAGCCAGCTGAGGGCCCTGTACTGCTCTTAGCAGCTCCCGGCCTTTCCTCCCACTGAGAGTTGCTGCATCAGGATGGGGGGGAGCCGTCTGTTCCTGCTCTTACTTCCCTAGGATGCTGTGACTTTTGATTCCTGCTTGATTAATATACAGCCAACAGAGACTGTATTTAAGGCAGCTTTAATTCTCTCAGGTCACCAAACTCGGGAGCAGCAAAACTGCAAGGAGCCAGCCCCGCAATAGATCAAACACCAGGACCTTCAAATCGCTCCGTGGCCCAATTTCTCATTGCTGCTGCTGCCTGATAACCCTCCCAGCTTGGAGCCAATAGCTCCTTTTTCTAGAGGTGGACATGGGGGCTGGATGTGGATGTCCATGGCTGAAACCCTCGTGGCAGTACAGAACGAGAGCTGGAAGGACTGGGCACGAGAGTGAGACCGTCAGCACCAGGGACAGCTCCAGCCAGACCCTGGAGCGGCCGTGGCTGCCTACACCTCTGTCTCCCTGGGCCCAAACAAGCATGGGTGTCAGTGAACTCTCTGTTTTGCAGGAGGTGGCCAGCGGCTAGCCCTGCTGATGGCCACCTTTTACCAAAACATCCTCGCCTGCTGAGTTAGCCTGCTGCTCCCTTTGGGGCCCTGCACACTCTCACTGGCTCTGTCTCCTTTTAGGAGATCCAGCTTTTTCCATCCCTGACCCCCAAAGGGAAGCAGGTTGCTGTGAGGACTATCTGTCTGGCCTCTGTGCCAGCCCCTGGTGCCCAGGGCTTCTGTGGGCCCAACAGTTTCCTTCCTGGCTGAACCTCATCTGCTTCCAACTTGCCTCATTAGCATCTCCTGAAAGGCAGGCTAATTCCTCTGCTGAGCACCTGGGTGTTCACTTGCTCGGTGGGGGCAGGGGCAGGCATGCGGGAATGGCTGCCATTTCCTCCAAAGCGCCTTTTATAGACCTGGTCCATGTTGCAATTTGGGAGGCACCGTGGAGCAGCACAATGTAGAGAGATTACACTCGGAAGCCGGGCTTGTAAATTACCTCCCAGTGGGGGCAGGGAATGTGCCTATTAACAGAGAACCTGGTGCACACAGCCATTCTCATTTAAGAGCAGGATCTTCCTGGATCAGACTCTGATCAATCCTTGCTGCCATCAACACACCATATATTAGGAAGAAATGTTTGCATCAAAGTTGGAGGAAGCCCCATACTCACCTCCCCACGCCAACCCTCTACTGCTGTTTTATTAGGATTTTCTCTAAACCCAGCCCCATTGGATTTATTCCCCTTGCTCTGCCTCTATCCACTTAAAAATATTGTCTATGGATTTTCAAATTATTGCTACACTTTCTAAGAGAAGGATGCAGTGGTTAAAAATTAACGGCAAATTTATGGGAATTCTATATGGCAATTACAGAATTATAATGAAGTGGCTGCCACTTGGCTGAGTGTGGGTAATTGGAAATCCACGCTGGGAAGACTAGAATCTTTACTGTATTGGAATTGTGTTTTTAAGAGTAAATGCTGTGGAAAGGGTCAATGGAGCCTTGAGTTGGCCAAGTTCTTCCCTAGAGGAAAAAGTGGTCTGCTCATTGCCTATTGGGAGACAATTTAGAAGGAGAATCACTTATGCTGGCCCACAGGAAGGTGGCTGGAAACCACTGGGGGAGGTAGGTGTTCCGGGCTAGGGGAGCAGGCCTGATGGTGGAGGAGGTGGGAGTGGGAGAGCATGAAGGGAGGAAGGCCAGGTCATCATCAGCAGAGGGAAGGCCCACTGTGGTGCAGATGGAGCCAGAACGAAGGCAGCACCGACACCCTGATGTTCTCCCTGCCCTGTGGGTTCATTTCCCTTGGGAGAAAATTTTGGTAAAAAAACAGAGATGATTTCGTCATGAAGACACCGATGCTGCTCTCCTTTCACATGGCGCTGTCCTTGCTCCCACAGCTGCTGTGGTAGAAATGGACTTTGCCTCTGATCTCCTCCGCAGCTCTTTAGGGTCTTAGTGGCTGAGAGGTGGAGCAGGAGTCTGTGATAAGGGAGCCCAGATTCCGAGCAAGGGAGTTCTGCCAGGAATCTAGGTACAAACTGCCTCCTGGAAGCCAGGTGCAGTGGCTCACACCTGTAATCCCAGCACTTTGGGAGGCTGAGGCGGGTGGATCACTTGAGGTCAGAAGTTCAAGACCAGCCTGGCCAACATGGTGAAACCCCGTCTCTACTAAAAATACAAAAATTGGCCAGGTGCGGTGGCTCACGCCTGTAATCCCAGCACTTTGGGAGGCTGAGGCGGGAGGATCACAAGGTCAGGAGATCAAGACCATCCTGGCTAACACGGTGAAAACCCGCCTCTACCAAAAATACAAAAAATTAGCCGGGCATGGTGGCGGGCGACTGTAGTCCCAGCTACTCAGGAGGCTGAGGCAGGAGATTGGCGTGGACCTGAAGGCGGAGCTTGCAGTGAGCCGAGATCGCGCCACTGCACTCCAGCCTGGGCGACAGAGCGAGACTCCATCTCACAAAAAAAAAAAAAAAAAACAAACAAAAATTAGCCAGGCATGGTGGGCATGCCTGTAGTCCCAGCTACCGGGGAAGCTGAGGCAGGAGAATTGCTTGAACTTGGGAGGCAGAGGTTGCAGTGAGCTGAGATTGCGCCAGCCACTGTACTCTAGCCTGGGTGACAGAGTGAGAGTCTGTCTCAAAAGAAAAAAAAACAAAAAAAACTGCTTCCTGGTTCTTCAAGAGTTTTGTGTAGACCTGGTGCTGTTGAGTGCAGGGGCCAGGGGCCACATGTGGGCATTCAGAGCTAAAACACGGTTGGTTCTAATTGAGACACTCCCTGTGTGTGTGTGTGTGTGTGTGTGTGTGTGTGTGTGAAATGCACATGGGATTTTGATGACTTGGGACCATAAAAAGAGTGAAAAAATAGTTTGTATCTAGATTACATGTCAAAATGATCATATATCAGGTATATTGGGTTACATAAAGCGTATAATTAAAATGAGTACCCCCAGTTTTGTTTGTTTGTTTTACTTTCTCAGTGTGGGTGCTGAAGAGTTAAGCATTTCCACGTGTGGCCTGCATTATGCTTCTATTGGGCAGCTCTGGTCTAGAGCATAGGCAGATGTCTTTCCACTCAGCCCCACCGACATCAGCTCACTATCATCCCCATTGCCTGTGCAGTGCCTGGCCATGGGTAGCCTCTCAAGACGAAATGCAGGCCGGGTGCCGTGGCTCATGCCTGTAATCCCAGCACTTTGGGAGGCTGAGGCGGGTGGATCACCTGAGGTCAGGAGTTTGAGACCAGCCTGGTCAACATGGTGAAACCCTGTTTCTACTAAAAATACAAAAAATAAGCTGGGCATGGTGGTGGCTCTTGTATGTGCAGTCCCAGCTACTCAGGAGGCTGAGACACGACAATCACTTGAACCCAGGAGGCAGAGGTTGCAGTGAGCTGACGTTCCACCACTGCACTCCAGCTTGGGTGACAGAGTGAGACTCCATCTTCAAAAAAAAAAGAAGAAGAAGAAATGCAAAATGCAAAGCCAGCTGGGTCTCTTCTTAGAGTAAGGCCGCACGCAAGCCTGTGTGGGCAGGAAGCCTGCCCTGATCTCCCCATCCCCAAACACAGACACCCAGCAACAGGGTCTGCTCCATTTCAGTCTGTGTTTCTTGGTTTCTATTTGCTTTATCCTGATATCTGAGACTGGGGCCTCCTTATTTTATCCTACCATTGCAGCCGTGCAGGCACAGAGTGTCTGCTGAGGCCCGTGGTGGGGTGGCGGAGGTGGCTTTCCTTCTGTGCTCCCTCCCCCACGACAGGACAGCACCAGGAAACCAGCACTCTGTTTTGGGGTTTGGGGATGAGCTCGCAGGCAAATACTTCTGCTTCCTAACCTGCGACCTGCGCTAGGAGAAAGTGTCCCAGCGGCCAGCTCCCATGCGGCTGCACTCGCTTGCATTTGGCTCCTGGGTGAGCTTATTGATTTTTCTCTCCAAGGTAGAAGGAGAGGACTCGGAAATGCCATTCCAGTGAAACGGGACATGGCGATAATTATCATCATCAGAATGCCTTGGATAGATCGGATCTCAGGCACCCAGAGCACCCTCAGCCTCATGCTCCACCCTAGCCTTCTCTGAAGGCAGAGAGAATGAAGTAGGAGGGTAAATATTATTCTTCCCATCTCGTCGGATGGAGAAGCTGAAACCCAGGGTAGAGGAGTGTCCCAAGATGGGAAGTGGAGGCCAGGACATGGGGTCAGAGTCATTGCCCCCTTCTACTGGAGGAACAGAAGCAGAGTGGAGCTTGGATTATCTTGAGCTCCTAAGAAGACTGTAGTCCCGTATCTCCTACCTTCTACCACACACCCAGCCACAGCTGTTTCCCACACCCTCCTCCAGCAGAAAGTGGGGCCCACTCCAGCCTGGGAGTCACAGACCTGGAGTCCAGCCCATCTCTGTCCCTGACCACCCGTGGGACTCTGAGCGAGCAACTAAACATCTCCAGTGTTGGTGTCTGCGTCTATAAGAATGGGACGGCAGTACCTCTCTCAGTATCGAGTTCCCACAATACCTTGTGGGGATTCAAAAACATGTCATATACAAACCAGCTGGCACATAGTAGCTGTTCAATAAATCATGGTAATTAATTCAACAAATACTTATTGAGTGTCCCCAAGTGCCAGGTTTTGTTCTAGGTCCCTTCTCTCTGCAGTGTCCAGATGAGACCGCCGATGAAATTTCCTTTCTCTTCACCCGGATGGACTGCACTTGCCCTGCTCATCTCCCAGGCCTTGGTACAGAAAGTACAGTTAACTCTCAATTATCTATGCAAATGGAGTAGAACGTTCCACTGATAATTCAGAAAGAGCAGAGAGTCTACAAATAATTCTTATTTGAATTAGGAATGCATTATGCTTATTTTCACATCGGGTTTACCTTCCTAATTACTGTTTGTTCTGGCTTATGCTCAAACTGGTTTGCATTCTCAGAACTCACATTGGTGTGGTGAGGGGCGTGCCGTAGAAGTGTACTGGGGCCCGCCAAGTGGAAACCAGCCACAGACCACCTCTCTGCACTGCCCCCCAGCACCCCGGGTGGACTGACACCCACTAAGAGGGAAGCCGTAGGCACTGGGGCTGCTTGGTATCTGCCCAGGAGGAATGGTGGCAGCTCCTTGCGTGTTGTTTTAAGGCTGTGCTCATGTGGGTGGCTGGGCATGGGTGGGTAAAATGGAAGGGGGCGCACCGGTTCCTGTGAGCTGTGATTCTCCCCAGGAAGCCAGGCGCAGAGATAAGAAGCATCCCCACATGCAGCCCTCCCTTGGGGCTGTCCACATGCTGTTCTCTGTTTCTCTCTTCTCTGTGTCTCCCGCTGCATCTTTCTTTGTGTGTGCATCTATCTCTCTGTCACTCTCTGCCTCCCCTCCACGCTGCCATTCACTGCACTCTTTTCTCTGGGACAAACCAGGAAACAGATATTTCTTTTCTTTCTTTCTTTCTTTTTTTTTTTTTTTGAGACAGAGTCTCACTCTGTCGCCCAGGCTGGAGTGCAGTGGCACGATCTCGGCTCACCGCAACCTCCGCCTCCCGGGTTCAAGCGATTCTCCTGCCTCAGCCTCCCGAGTAGCTGGGATTACAGGTGTGTGGCACAACACCCTGCTAATTTTTTTTTGTATTTTTAGTAGAGACGGGGTTTCACCACGTTGGCCAGGCTGGTCTCAAACTCCTCACCTCAAGTGATCTGCCCACCTCGGCCTCCCAAAGTGCTGGGATTACAGGCGTGAGCCACCGCCCCAGCCCAGAAAACAGACATTTCTTTCTACAGATACATCTTCCACGCAGCCAGGGCTGCAGATGGCCGGGGCTTGTGTCTAGCTGGGCAGCTCCTCCTTATGCCACTCCATTCCCCTTTGTACGGCAGGGAGGGACAGAGAAAACACCAATCTAACCTCCCAAACTACAGGCAAGCAGGGAGCCGGAAACCCAAAGAAAAGCCTGAGTCTCTGTGCCCTTCCTCACCTCCCCGGACTCCCGGCATGGAAGGGGGTCCGCCCTGCACCAGGCAACCAAGACAACATCTATCTGTGACTGTGGTGCATGCTTCTGATTTCCTAAGCATGCCGAATGAATCCACCCCGAGTGCCTCTGTCTGCGTCAGCAGAGTGTGGGGTGGGCTGTCATCCCGGAAGTGCTATGGTTGCATCACTGGACCATCCTCAACACTGGACCAGACCAGAAAGGGAACTCATGGATGACCACCGCCTCTGGCCAGCCCTCTGCCCTCGCCCCTGCCCTGCACTTCTCCATCCCACATGAGACGACTTTGCAGGCACAGGTGCGGACAGGAAGGACAGCCTGCACCTGGCAATGGTGACTCAGGGGATGTCTTTCCAGCTCTCACAGGACTCAGTGCTAAGGTGACAGTGGAACTCTGGCATCTGTGTCCCACCTGCCAGCTCATGGAGAAAGTTCACAAATGTCACCTCAGCATGCCTCACTCAAGCCTGTGGGACAGATGGGTACAGCTGGAGACTGAGGCTTGGAGAAGTTCACAGACTTTCCAGGATGTATTGCCCATGCCACTGGTCACTCTGATAGGATTTTTAGAGATGTGAGAAGCCTCCCTGCTTTTGAACTTTCTCTCTCTCTCTCTTTCTTTTTAAGGTGGAATCTTGCTCTGTCACTCAGTCTGGAGTGTAGTGGCATGATCTAGGCTCGTTGCAACCTCCACCTTCCGGGTTCAAGTGATTCTCCTGCCTCAGCTTCCCAAGTAGCTGGGATTACAGGCACATGCCACCACACCCAGCTAATTTTTTTGTACTTTTGGTAGAGATGGGGTTTCACCATGTTGGCCAGGCTGGTCTCGAACTCCTGACCTCAGGTGATCCACTCACCTTGGCCTCCCAAAGTGCTGGGATTACAGGTGTGAGCCAGTGCACCCGGCCGAGCTTTTTGATGCCTGATTCTACTGCTTCCCAGTGGTTAAAATACAAATTATCTCCTGCAAAGATGCTGAGTTTGTGAGGCTGAACATTGTCTGTAACTCAGTTGTGAGGCTGTTGACTGAGAACTGGTTTTTAGGGAGAGAGGGAGGAGACCCAGAAAACAGTGGGAAGGAAGTGGGGGCTGTCTCCATGGAGTGAAAGCTGCACAGCAAAGGGTGCAGCTGTGGTCATAGGATGGGGATGGGAAGGTACACTCTGGCTGGCTCACTCTGCCTTCTGAGAATGTAAAGGGCCTTTCAGAAAAGACCTCCCTAGCCCCCCACCCTCGGCAGCACCACCCACCAGCCCCTTCCGGTGGATTTCACACCTGCACGGCACCTCCTGGCTCTCATTCATCCTGCCCTTCTTCTTCCAGCAGGTGGGAGGGTCAGACTCAGAGGAGGGAGCATTCCCAGGAGCCTCCGACCCTCTGCCCACCACCCTACTGCAGGAGTTGCAGATCTTGGGGGTCTCTCAGCGGGGGAAATCAGCCCAGGTGGGACTTGAGGAAGAGGAGAAGGCCAGCCACCTGGATGGCCTGAACCCAGTCACAGACTTAGGGCCGCCAATGACCTTTGTGGTGGGAACAGATGACCTAGAGCACACTGGTTTGGTCCCAGTTCAAGAAGTAATTAGATATGCTCTCAAAGAAGTCCCCAAAGCTTTAATTAAACTTCAATAAAAGTGAGGCTCAGTCCCTTTGTTGCGTGAGCCGCATTTCCAAGAGTCACATGTGGCTCCTGGTGACCATATGGACACAGATATAAGACGTTGCTGCTGTAGGATTTCTGAAGCATGCTGAACAAACCCACCCTGATGCTCCAGTCTGTGTCAGGAGAGTGTCTATTCTACAGTCCTGCTCTAAAGCTTCCCACATCTCAGTTTCCTTATCTATAAAATGGGGAGAAAAGGGCCAGGCGCAGTGGCTCACGCCTGTAGTCCCAGCACTTTGGGAGGCCAAGGTGGGTGGATCACCGGAAGTCGGGAGTTCAAGACCAGCCTGGCCAACATGGCGAAACTCCGTCTCTACCAAAAGTACAAAAAAATTAGCTGGGTGTGGTGGCACATGCCTGTAATCCCAGGTACTTGGGAGGCTGAGGCAGGAGATCACTTGAACCCGGAAGGCGGAGGTTGCAGTGAGCCGATATTGTGTCACTGTACTTCAGCCTGGGTGACAGAGAGAGACTCCGTCTCAAAAACAACAACAACAACAACAACAAAATTGGGAGAAAAGTACCCTCCCTAAGTACTTCCCAAGGCCCAATGAGATGACAGATGGCAAAGCCGAGTGTACAGATCATCAACAAGGTGGCCTGTGCCCAAGCTGCTGGACAAACCTTCTTCACCACAGCCACTCCCAGGGAGTCAGAAGGTGGGGCTCCAGGGAAAGCTAAAGCCTCATGATCAGGCAGCAGGCACGGGGGCCACCAGCTGTCACTCAGGTGCCCTGCCTAGTCTAAGAGCAAATATAAGAAAAAGAAGAAACCAGCCCCACAGACAGAGTCACAAGACAGGAGTGGCCTCAGCACAGAGCCAAGAGGAGCACAGGTGCAGCCGGAGGGACCGCGGTGGCCGAGCAGAAGCCAGGGACCCCACACCACCTGGCTCCTTGCAGCGCCAGAGGAGGGCTGTTCAGGGAGGGCCTTGGCGGGTTGGGCCATGAGGTGTCTCAGGTCACATCTCTGGGGAGTTGAGATGCCAGGAGAGCTCTGCTGGGCTGCCAGGAACCCTGACGTGAACTCAATAATAAAAGCAAACGAGAACTTTGCACTGAGGGTACAGCTTTGCTGGGGAGGGGAAAAATCCACAAAACTGATGGAGGATGCGTCTGGACCCCTGGTCCCTCCTACCTGATGTAGTGACAAGTCCCCTCCTTAGGCCATATCTGGGAGGCCAAGGCAGAAGAAATCCACCCAGCCTTTCACCCTCTCCTGCGTCCTTGTCTCTGTGTGCGGCGGGCAGCTGGGCCTGGCCAGCCCCAATTCCCTCAATATGAGCCTGTCCTTCCCAACCCTTCACTGCCCTCAGCCCCTGCCTCAGCCATTCCCACATGTCTGTGTTCTCCCCACGACTCCTTCTCTCCTCTCTTCCCACCCCCTCCTTGTGTGTCCTTTTAGGCATCACTTCTTAACAACAACAACTACAACAACAACAAAAAGAGGTGCATCAAATCATCCGGATCCGATGGAGCTGTAACCGGATCCACACCAGAGGCTGCAGCATTGCCCTGACACACAGGGTCCCTCCTCCCCCTGGGCTGCTCTCTCCTGGTCTCCAGGTTGGAATAGATCTACACTTCTTGGCTCAGAAAGTAATGGGCTAAGAGAGGGAATTCTGAATACTTTAAAAAGGGAGGGTGGGGGGTGACCTGGGTGGGAGAGGGGAGGGAGGGAAATCAGAGGATGTTTTGCTCCCAGCACCCCCGGCAGTGGCAGACTCTCTGCCAGAATACCGAGAAGCAGGTGGCCTGCTGTGAGCTCAGAGAGGGCTTTCCAGGGCTAGGGAGCCCTCCCGGGCTTCTCAAGTCTGCCTGGGCTGCAGTTCCTGGTCCTGAACCTTCCTTTCTTCCAGCATTTTCCTCCTAACCCTGGGGCATTCATGATTTCTGTCCATCCTCTCAGGAGGGGACTGTTCACGATTTCTCTTCTCTCTCTTTGTATTTTCTGGACCATGGAAAGTGCTTCTGACAGGTGTATCACATCTTCTGCAATCATAACACTCCTGCCACTCGGAGGTGGTGGAGGTGGCCCACGGCCCCCATGCCCACCCAGTGCCAAGCTCACTCATAGCACCCCCTGCCTTCTCTGTCTTCACCCCTTCCCACGTGCTTTCTCTCCTCCACACTTCCCTGACTCCACTGGAGGCTGGGGGAGATTGACGAAGAGCCTGGGGCAGACTTGGGCAAACTTCTTGAAAAGTTGCCTTCTACTTTCAGGCCTCCTCTCTCTGCGTCTCCGCCCCTGCAGGAGAACCCAAATGCTTAGCTTCATGCTGACACCACCTTCTCTCTACATTACTGTCTCATCCTCCTCCTCCTGCCGGCTTCACTCAGAGCTGTCACAGTCCCGGGGTGCTGACACACATCTCTGGAATCTCAGCAGTCATTACCAGGAGAATGCCTTCGGTCCCCTGGGTGCACTGACAGGCTTCCCCAGCATGGGGGGTAGAGTAGGGAGGGCCCAGGAAAGGAGGGCTCTGGAGGAAGACACCCCGGGGTGTGGTGTGATCCCTGCATCTGAGCTGGACTGTGCTCCATCCCGCTGTATCATCTACAGGGGCCTCTTATCCACAGCAAAACGGAAGGAGCCTGGAAACAGTGGGATTGGCAGGAGAGGCAGACCCGGGTAACTTTGGGGCCATGTGGGGCCATGTATAATAACAGATGACTCTGTTTCCCCAGCCCCTGAAAGCTCCCCCTGTGCTCACGGCAGACCACTCACTCCTCTGTATCCTGGTAGAGTCTGCCACTGCTAGGGGTGCTGGGAGCAATCCCTTATACAAGCACAGAGCCATACAGCTTACGAAAATTTCACCGACACCATCTCACAAATTCTTACAACAACCCCATGGGACGGTTATGACTATGTCAGTGTTACACCCGGGAAGAGTGAGGCCCAGTCCAGGGGCTTGCCCCAGATCGCCTGGCTTGAGCCCACACAGCAGACACCACCCCAGTCCCACCTCCCTCCTGCTCTTTTATTCCAGCCTTGGCTGTGGGTGTCAGAGCACACAGCTGTGATCCAACAGCCCCTCGCCCTAACACGCTGCACAGCACTGCCTGCCCTGGGGCTCTTCTGTTACTGCCATGTGGGACCCCCGTGGAGCACACTCAGCCATGCAGATGCACTACCATGCCTGGCGGTGCAAAGGCGTTAATACTGCTGTGTGGGGCAGTCCTTGGCTGGATGGGGAGAGGACCTGGTGAATAAGCCATTCATGGAGCCCCGAGGGACTAAGCCCCCAGCGCCCACAGTAGTCTCAGCTCAGTAACACACCCTTGGATTCCTTCTCCTTTCCCTATTTTACTCTCCCTAGTGCCCCTCCCTCCTGTGCACGTCCCAAAATATGCTGCCTGCATGCGAGCACTTCTCTCGGGGCCTGGATTTTGGGGGCTCCCAAGCTAAGGCAGTTTGTTCCTAAGATGCCTAGAAAGTGGCCCCTCGGGATAGGATTCTGGAGTGGAGCCAGACATTGCTAAGGACCACGCTGCTGGTGACAGATGGGGCTGTGACAACCCCGGCCTGTGGGAGCACTGTGATTACATAGACCCTCACTGGCGGAGGATGGGGAAGAGAGGCAGGTGGATGTGAAGCATCTGGCTTTGCTGTTCTTGTGGCAGTGGTTTGAGGGTGAGGGGGCGTGTAAGGACTGTGGGGGTGGTTGGATTTATTAATGGACTTAGAAGCTTTGAAAAAGGAAAACAACTATCTCAAGCTAGCTGACTGTCAACACAGAGCCCCTGGCCTTCATGGAAATATGTAACTAGACCTTTGTCTCCTAAAGCCCAGGAAGTAATTGTCACCAATTACTTTTTGGTGTACCAATTGTACACCAATTGTACCAATTACAATTGACACCAATCAGAGTCACCAAGGAGCCTGAACCCACGGACATGGCACTTCTCCCCTGACGAAGTCCAAGCACCGTAGGAAAGAATGAGACCCTGGGATGAGAACATTTGTGTGGATGAGCCTGAGAACTTTGCACCCCTAAATTCCCTGAATGCTCTGGGCTGGTGGAAGTGGCCCCTTCCATCCTTGCTAAGAGAAAGTAGACTTTTCTCACCTGGAGAACCAGCAAAGACGTCAACTGAGAAATTTTCTCACGAGATAACACTTGTCCCCCACTGAGAGCTGCCCCTACTTCCCCTACTGCTATGACAGCAATAGCTAGAGTTGGGGTTCAGCACAGGCCAAGGGGGCAACAGCCCCAGCTCAGGAGGAAAACAGCCACACACCCAAAGAGCTCCAAGACCCAGTGGATACACACCAGTGGGCGCCGGGGAGTGGACACACACCAGCGGGCGCCGGGGAGCGGGTACACACCAGTAGGCGCCGGGGAGCGGACACACACCAGCGGGCGCTGGGGAGCGGGTACACACCAGCGGGTGCCGGGGGGCAGGGGGTGCGGGTGGGGTTGGGGCAGAATGTAAGTCTGAACAGAGGAGAGATTACTGACATGAAAGTAACTTCTCATGACTCGAGGCTTAATATCCTAGAAAGGACACGCGTACCAGTCCAATGAACAGCTCCTTGAAGCACACACATACTGACAGCGTTCAGTCAACGAGGTAGAGGCGCTGGAACTACTTTGGTGGAGTATTAAAGAAGGGGTCAGAAGGCCCCAGATGCTATGAACAGAGAACCCACTAGATGACTCTGTGTCCCAGAAGGGTACGGGAGACATTCCCTCCACTAAGGCAATAAGAAATGCAATTCTGGGGTGGGGGACCGCTGAGGCATTTGGAAAGCTTTGTGGTGAGTGCCTTCACTTAGGGTTGCCATTAGGAGATGCTGCTACTAACTGGGCTCCTTAGTATCCGTGAGGATGAGAAGATTCCAGAATAGCAGGGGCCAGATAGTTGCATTTAACCATCAGAAGCAGGTTGGAATTAAAAACCACTGTGGTCAGCCAGGCTTTGGAGATGACCAGCGTGCTTTGAACTACACAAGTCTGCGGCTAATAAGCCATGGTGTTCCTGGGGATGAAATGGATGGGTGGCCAACTAGGGTATTGCTTGACTTGTATAGCCAGAAAAAAATCAAGAGCTAGAGAGCAGAGGACTCCTCAGTCATCACAACGGGAAACTGCAGTACCATATCCAGTTCCAGGTCTAAGGCAGTTCTCCGGTCAGAGCTCACTGGTGGAAGGGAGACCAGGTAAGTCTTAGGAATGCACTGCAATATTTATAATGATAGCATCCCCATCCTTCCCCAGATGGACCTGTGGATACTTGCTAGAGAACCTGTGTCCTGGGGAAGGGGACTAGCAGAAGTTTTGCAGGCAGCAGGATACATGGTTAGAGCAGACACGGATACCTGTGAAATGAAAACACCATCATTTCTGCCAGTTAGAGTGGGGGTCCACGGAAACTCAGGGATATATGACATCCTGAACCACATCCATCTTACAGCAGGTCTATCAGGCTCATGGACCCATCCTGTGGTTTGTTCTCTGTTCTCTGAGTCTGCATTTGGATGGCTACACTTAGCATCTAGCATAACCTGAATATGAGTTCCCTGACGTAGGAGTGCCAAATGGGAGCCTATAAAACCTCCCTAACCCCCAGCTAAGACAAGAAATCAGAAAAAACAGTACACCCCAGGGAACTTGCAAAAATTATATCCACCATCAAATACTTAAAGGAAGCAAGGATGAGGTCCCCATCCTATCCTTGTTCAATTCACCTACAAAACAGAACCCTACAAAAACCAGATGAATCAGAGTGGGTGACGGTGGATTACTGGAAACTTCACCAAGCAGCAGCCTCCAATTATTCACAACAGTGTTGTATTTACTGGAATAGCTCAACAGAGCCTCTATTACTTGGTATATGGCGACTGATATGGAAAATGTATTTTCCAGTCCATGTCCATAAAGAATCAAAAGCAGTTTGCTTTTTTTTTGTTTCCTTAAAGTAATTTGCTTTTACATAGGAAGGACAGCAATACACATTTCCTATCTTGCTGCAAGGCTACAATCATTCTCTTGCTCTTTTCCACAATATAGTCTGCAGGGACCTTGGCCATTTTGACATTCCAGAGAATATGCTCATCCGATACACTGAGGAATTCAGGCTCATCGAGCTAGACAGGCAGGAAGGAGCAAGTCCAGCGAATGCCCGAGGAAGACCTGTGTGTCAGAGGGTGCGAGGTAAAGCCTAGCAAGAAAGTCTACGGCTTGCCACGTCAATGAAATATTTAGAGTCTGGGGCTTTCTGGAACGTCCCCTTGAAGATCATGTAAAAGCAAATCATTGCACTCCTTCCACCAAGAGAGGGGCACAGAACTTGGTGGCCTCTTTGGATGCTGGAGGCAGCAAATATTCCCCTTGGGAATACTGCTCTGGCCTAACACTTCCAAAAGCTATCCATTTTGAGTAGGTCCCAGAGCAAACGAGGGCTCTGCAGCAGGTCCAAGATGCAGTGACAGCATCCCAGTGGTGCCCGAGGTACACTGTAGTGGATAAGGCTGTGTGAGGAGTCTCTGGCAAGTCTCAATGAGAGACACAGCACTGAATCCTCAGGATGGTTGAGGCTGGCCGCCATCTTGAAGACTCCATGATGAGCTGGACATAGTACGGGGGTGCAAGAGGTGCGTGGTAGTGGATGCCTCCTGTGTCCACCTTGTCTCCTCTAAGCCCTTCTTTTCACTCCAGACTTTGCTGCGGCCATCAGCTGTCCACAGATGTAGCCTGACGACACCTTGACTTAGTGAGTCTCTCCAGGCCACCACTGCTCAGCTGTCCCCTGGCAGGAACAAACCTGAATGTGCCGGCCAGTTAATACCCCATGGTGCACCCTGCGCTGTGGGCTATGGCAGCTGGTGGACGCAGCCTTCCCTCTTCTATCCCTCAGGTGGGCAGCTCAGAAAGTGCCTTCTACACCACTCCTCAGAGAAGTCCTAATTGGATTGAGCCTTGGAACCACTCCCCATCTCATTGACTCAATAGTACACCTGGAACGGCTTTCTTCCTCCCCATTTCACTTTCCCAGCCCCCTTTCCTTTGGCTCATTTCCCAAAATAAACCTCCTGCATGTAAGCCCTTGTCTCAAACTCTGCTTTGGGGAGAAAACTCTAGCCTAAGACAGACAAGATTTGAAATCTGAAGTTTCCCACGCAAAGAAAAAAGCCACACAAGTTTTCCCTGTTTGCCCCAGTAGAAGAGTTTCCAAATGCTTACTGGGTTAAAAGTACCTCTGCCTAATATTATAATTAGTAGGGTTGTTTTACGATTCAGAAAACAGAGGAAAGTATGAAGAAGATTATTACCCATGGTCTAATGAGCTTATTGGGCTTAATGGTTCGTATTTAACAGGAATGAAATGCTCCTTTCCCATGTTACCAGGACAGGTACAGAGTTGAAACTTCCTCTCCATGTGCCCAAACTCACTGCTGGACCTGAATGAGGCCCCCAGTGTCCCTCGATTAGCCACCTGCTCAGTGGCCTGAGGCCGGAGTTAGGGAGCTACGGTTAGAGGTGCCTGGATGCTGCTCCACCCCTAGCGAGGCCTGGACTGTTCCCAGCATGGCACCAGGGTCCCTTGCAAGCTTTACCAAGAAGCCTCTCGGGTTATCCCCTGCGGCCAGGCTAGGGCTGGGTCCCTGGGCCTATGGGCTATGGGGTCAGCCCACTGGACAAAGGGATCTGGGATTTCTTGGGACAATCTCCAGAAACAGTACACTCTGGAACATGCCCTCCTTTCGTGGGCCTGAGCTCCCTTCCCTCTTCTAGGGGGGTTTCTGCAAGTCTCCGTGCTGCCCTCTGGGGAGGATTTGACTTCAGGAACTTTCCCGTTGGCCACTTGGAGACTGGGGTGCACACCAGGGCACCTCCAGGCAGTGCCTCCTGCACGCTCACGCCTCATTTTCCTCCTCTTCTCTCTTCTTGCTCGTCCTCAGCTCTTTTGCGGCTGGCCAGTGTTGCCCCCAAAAGGAGGAATATTTGTTTAGCTACACAATTAATCAATGTCTTGGCCCTTTCTTTTAAAACAATATGGGTCACAAGTCTGGGACTGCGGGAGCCTCGGCAAGCCTCAGCTGGGCTGGGTGAAAGGTGGCCCTTCTCTGGCCAGCTCTTGGTGTCTCCCTGCCTTTGTTCTCTCCTCACTCCCTTCTTCCTGCGGCTGGAGGGAAAGGCTTATTTACAGTCACTGCAGAAACACTCCCTCTCCCCTCTGTTGGTAGAACCATAACCGAGCGGATACAGCAGAGCTGAGATGCTGCTGGCAGTGTGGGTCTCCAGCTGTCAGCCCCGAGCTGTGGCTCTCAAGACAGGATTCAGGCACAGGACCAAGACTCTTGGTCCTTCCTGCCCAGCCAGGCCGTCTCTGTCACACACACACCTGGCCAGGCCATCCCAGCCAATAGCCAAAGGCTTCGACCACCTGGAAACCAAAGGGGCTCCCCTTGGCCCTCCAAGCAGCCCGGGGAAGGGGGTGGGGCTGGGGGTCAGTCGGGAAGGTTGGGTCAAGGAAAAGAAGAGGGGCACTTCCCTTCTGTTGGGGTCTCCAATCCCTGGCTGACTTCTCTCTTGGGATGACTTCCAGCTTCTGGCTGTTTCCCCAGGTGGTATCTTTGAAAACACGGTAAGCTGTTCATCTTCTCACGGAAGTGTGGGTGCCAGGCAAGTGGCATTGAGCAACCTTGAGTGAAAGATGCCCACCTGGCTGGTGGAGGCCCTTCCTGGGCAGCGGCAGAGGCAGAGGCAGAGGGGAGGCTCTTGGTGGAGAGATGTTGTCTGAAGCCAGAATTTTTCTGACCATGTCCCCACGCTTGCTCCTAGGGCCCTGCTGCTGCCTTATGGGGCCCCAAAGGACCCCACTCCCATCTCCACTCTGGCTGCTCTTTCTTATTTATTTTATTTATTTTTTTGAGACGGAGCCTCGCTCTGTCACCCAGGCTGGAGTGCAGTGACGTGATCTCGGCTCACTGCAAGCTCCGCCTCCCGGGTTCACGCCATTCTCCTGCCTCAGCCTCCCAAGTAGCTGGGACTACAGGCGCCTGCCACCACGCCTGGCTAATTTTTTGTACTTTTTTAGTAGAGACGGGGTTTCACGGTGTTAGCCAGGATGGTCTCGATCTCCTGACCTTGTGATCCACCCGCCTCGGCCTCCCAAAGTGCTGGCATTACAGGCGTGAGCCACCGCACCCAGCCCCTGGCTGCTCTTTCTGTACATGCCCATTCCTCCCCTCTCCTACCAGGCCACCCATGTGAGTTGTGGTTGGTGATGTGGCTGGGCCAGCCCTCCTGCACAAGGCCTTCTGCGATGTGTCCCCATCCCAGGAGCAGGCCAGTGCCTCCTTCTGGGTGCCCACATTGTTTGAACCCCATCACCATGTTTGCACCTGCCCTGTAACTATTAATGCACAGCTCTGGGACCTCCCAGGGGGCAGGGACAAGGCTTCATCCCTGTTGTGTCTCCAGGGCTGAGTGTGGCGAGCAGCACAGAACCAAACGGAACTCCCACTTTCAAAGCACCATGGAACAAAATGTGGCCGGCACCGCAGGTGTGGCCTCTCTTTCCCCATACTGGGGACTTGCCTTTTTCCTCCTCTAGGCAGTGAGCACCTCTGCAGAGCGATGAACCACCTCGGTATCCCAGTGTCCAGCATAGGTGTCTGCACATAGTACATGTCCCATAAAAATAAACACGACGAGGTTGCCTGCAGAGACACAGCAAGAGGTGGGGTGCATGGCTCACATGTGCTATGAAAGGACAGCATTGGCCGGGCGTGGTGGCTCACGCCCGTAATCCCAGCACTTTGGGAGGCCGAGGCGAGTGGATCACGAGGTCAGGAGATAGAGACCATCCTGGCTAACACGGGGAAACCCCGTCTCTACTAAACAAAAATACAAAAAATTAGCCGGGCGTAGTGGTGGCCGCCTGTAGTCCCAGCTACTTGGGAGGCTGAGGCAGGAGAATGGCGTGAACCAGGGAGGCAGAGCTTGCAGTGAGCCAAGATCGTGCCACTGCACTCCAGCCTGGGTCACAGAGCAAGACTCCGTCTCAAAACAACAACAACAACAGCAACAAAAAAGAAAGGACAGCATTTCTGCGTGCACACAGAGGCGCCTTAGCAAGTCCTGCAAAAACAACAGACACACAGGCTCAGCTTCTGCTTTGGCTAGATTACCTCTGGAGCCTGAGAGAAGAGTGTACCTGCCTGGGGGGAGGGATATGGAGGGGGGAGTGCAGGGGGCCACCTGGTTAGGGCAATGAGCAGGTGCCTGGTCAAGGAGGGAGGCTATTCTTTTGTGAACTTTTTTTATTTCTTCAGTATTTTCTCAGAGTTGGACCCCTGGCGTCTTCACACTAACGTCACCGTCTTCATTTCTCTCTGGCTGCATCTGCTTTTCACCTCCGTGCGGTTATAGTTTTCACCTCGCTGTAATCAGGGGTCCTGCTTTTTCACTTGATGATATACAGAGACGGCTTCCCTTGTACTGGGACTTCCTACCCATCAGGTCTCACGGCCGCACAGTATCCCATCGAGCGCCCGCTGCATACTTCATGTAACTATCCCTTGACGGCAGACAGGTAAGATGTTGCCAGTGGGGTTTCTTCTGCTGCTATAAATATCTTGGCACGTCAAGCTTTTTTCATCTTTTGAATTATTTCTCAGGGATATGGTCCCGGGGCGGGATTATGGAATTGAAGGGTTGGGTGGCTCTTGTCACGTTCTGCCAGTTGCCCCTTGAGAGATGGGGCTGGGGTAGGTGATGTGGAGGAGTGCCCTGCCACCCTCCATCTGCACGTCTGGTGCCCGGTGGGGGTGTGTGGCATGGGCAGAGGGTGCAGCCCGCAGCAGGAGCTCCCAAACACCATGAGAGTGCCGAGTTTTGGAGTTTCCGCCACCTTCTCCAGCGTCCGGCGATCTCAGTCCTGGTCTCCTCTAGGCAGCGAGCAGTGAGCACCTCTGCAGAGGGATGGGCCACTTCGGTATCCCCAGTGTCCCACACAGGTGTCCGCATATAGTTCTTGTCCCATACAAATAAACAGGAGGAGGTTGCCTGCAGAGACACAGCAAGAGGTGGGGTGCGTGGCTCACATGTGCTGTGGTGTGCGGCACGGGCAGAGGGTGCAACCCACAGCAGGAGCTCCAAAACACCATGAGGGTGCCGAGTTTTGGAGGTTCCAACACCTTCCCCAGCGTCCGGCCGTCTCAGTCCTGGGCCGCATGCCGAGGGCCACGGAGCAGACAGCGGGAACACAGGCTTCCTGGCAGGCAGCATGGCCCGATGCAGGTTGGTCTGGTGGGTGGCTATGGCTTCCGTCGTGGAGAGGCACAAGGCCTGAATCAGGATGCTCATTTTGGCACACGGCAGCCTGTGCCTCTGACCCTGCCAACGCCAGCCTCCGCCACCTCCTGCCCGCTCAGCCTCCGGAACCATGAGCAGGACGTTCCAGATCCGAGCTGTTAACAAGCCACAGCAGGCAGGAAAATAAATGGAAGGGTCCTTAATCCCAACTTCTTTCCATAATTAAGTTTTGAGATCATCGTATGCTGAACCCAGGTTTCAGCAGAGCTGCTGGGACTGGCTCCAGGTGGACGCTAGTGTGCAGTTAACAGGGATAGGGGCCATGTCGCTGCTGCCAGTAGCATGGGAGACCCTGCTACTCATCCCCTGCGGATGCCTCCTTCCCATGCTCAGACTCCGGGGGGCTGGACATACAGGCGGGCAGCTGCAGACACCCCAAGGTCAGAGCCCCAGGCTCCGGCAGGGCGGTACCCTGATCCATCTCCAGCCCTGCCTCCCCCAATCCTAATATGACTTCTCACTGCTGGTTGGGGCATTTCTAGATCCCTTTACCAGAACCACTGGCAACTCTCCTCAAAGCAACCACAACGCTTTGCCCTGGTCCTCCCTTAAACCCTGGACTTTCAGTTAGGCCCTCTCTTAGCACCTCTCCTGGGCACCTGGGTTGTGCCAGGCTGACTGCTGGGCACGGGGATACGGGGAAGAACAAGACAGATGAGACCCCTGCCCACAAGGAACACCCCCAGTGGGCCCAGGAGGTTGTGGCCAGGCCAAGCTCCCGAAAGCTCTGGTTTCCTGGGGTCTTGGAAGACAACCAGCCAGCACCCTCCCTCCTGGAATCCCGCTGCATTGGGGAAATTGACCAGCACCCAAAGGCAGGGGCCCACCTGGGGATCTTCGACCATGCCAGAGACAAGACAGCAGAAAAATGGCCCCAGGGAGAAGGGCTGGGGTGTCTGGACTCTTCCCCAGGAAAACCTTCAAACTCTAGACACCCTTGGCCACCTGCTGCCCTGGGTTCTCCCAGGCTGGGGCTGGGGCAGGGCTGCTCCGCCGGGCTCCTACGTGACCTCTTTCGCCTCCTCCCCTCCTTATTTGCCCAGGAGGAAGGAAGGGGCCGCACTTGCTCCAGCCTCTCTGGCTGCTCCTCCCTTCTCTCCTGGTGCTGCCTGTTCCCAATTTCTCCTTCCTGTAGGACCCCTGCAGGGGCCACCCTGTTTTTAGGGGGTCGAGTCTCACCCCTGGCCCCCCCGATCCGCAACCCCTGACTCCTTGTTCTGCACTTCCTTCCTTGTTCTTCATAAAGAGTAGATTTCAGAGCAACTTACTTCTTTCACAAGCAAATTCCCAGAGCCTGGTTCTTCCCCGGCCCTGGAGGGCCTTCTCATAATTGCAGGCCTTACTCTCCCTGCTCCTTTTCAATCACAAATGTTGCTGACAGTCCCCACACTACCACTTGTTTCCCCTTTTGTCCTA
The DNA here is from genome assembly GCF_028885655.2 of Pongo abelii. NCBI lineage: Eukaryota > Metazoa > Chordata > Mammalia > Primates > Hominidae > Pongo > Pongo abelii. The sequence goes on from NC_072004.2 coordinate 94,652,455, forward strand.
GAATGAGAAAATCAGGCTGCGGGGAGTGGGGGGAACGGGAGAAAGTACCTGGCTCTAAACAGAAGCCAGGCCCATTCCCTCCCTTAGGGGACCCAGACAACTTCCTGGGCCTGGACACAGATGTCACCTCAGCTAGTGTTTGAGTTGGAGTCTGGCTCTGTTGCCTAGGCTGGAGTGCAGTGGCGCCATCTCAGATCACTGTAACCTCCGTCTCCCAGGTTCAAGAGATTCTCCTGCCTCAGCCTCCTGAGTAGCTGGGATTACAGGCATGCGCCTGTAATGCCCAGCTAATTTTTTGTATTTTTAGTAGAGACAGGGTTTCACCATGTTGGCCAGGCTGGTCTCGAACTCCTGACCTCTAGTGATCTGCCCCCCCCGCCCCGCCCCTTGGCCTCTCAAAGTGCTGGGATTACAGGTGTGAGCTACCAGGCCCAGCCTGGACATGAATATTTTAATGACAATGAAAAAGAGGATAAAATTCCCCTGTTTCTCTTGTGAGCAGAAGAGGGTTGAGGGTCAAGGGTTTAGGGTGGTGCTGTTGGAGCAGGTGGCTCCCTCACCTCCCTGCCCTGCACTCACCCAGGAAGGGGAAGGACGTGGGGGAGCACCTGGATCCACAGCCCTGCAGATTCCACCACAAGGGAAGCTGCGTCTTCACCAGCAGTCCAGGCCTTGCCCCAGCAGCGTCAAGTACCCAAAATATGTACCTGCAACTGCTATCAAGTCCCCAAAATATGCAACCACAACTGCTACCAGGACCTGAATCCAGCAACAGCCAGACAGGGGAGGGTGAGATGAGGGCCAAAGTCAAGGGCTGGCCCTCCCCTTCATGGCCTCCCATGCCGCTAACCAGTGGGGCCCATCCAGAGGCTCCTCCCCCAGGGTCAGCCCCACTCTCCTGTTCCTCCCCCTTTATCCACATTCTTGTTTGGTGAGATTTCCTAAGTCCTTCCATCTTGGATGTCCTGAGCCTTCCCCGGGGACTGTGACCATTAGGGCCACTTTGCACCTAACAGGGTGTATCCACTCGGCACTGCCAACAAATGTTGACCAGCTGATAGCTCAAATCTCTCCTCCTGTCCTGGACTCCCACCAGATATAACTTTGGGAACATTTGTACCCCAAGGACAAAGGGCTGCGAATGTCACAGGAAACCTGACTTTCCAGCCGGCCACACTCCATGTACAAGCCCAGAGGGTCTCCTCAGCCATTCTGTACTGGGCATTGCTGGGTTTTGGGAATTGAGGATGTGGAGGAAGCCAAGACATTGTCTGCTGCCTGTGACCTGTGGGCCACAGCCCCTCAACACTCAGCGGATCAGACTTGGTTCCGTTTCCGAAGGTGGTGCCGGCGGATATTGGGAGGCCTGGTGAACCACAGCCAACCCTCGCACGGCACCGCCCAGCTCTGGCAGGAGGGGCTGAAATAAATGGAGTCAAGTGAACTTCTTTGGTAACCCATGATGGATCTCTCTTTAGGAACTGCCCCTCACCAGAGCTTTGCCACCTGTGGGTATTAGGACCCTGATAAAGTCGGCCTCTCTGGCAATGCACGGGGCTATGTCACTTACAACGTGAAAGTGGCTGTGTTGGTTGCCGGCATGAAAAAACACTTTGCTTAATGATTTTTAATAAAAATCAGACATGGTCATGGAGGTGCCTCACGCAGGAAAGCCCTGTCTCCTCATTAATTAGACAAGCTCTCCCGCCCGCAGGTCCAGCAACCAGGGAGGGTGGGGGCTCTCTTCTTGAGAAAAGTGATGCAAAGCATTTTGGATCAGTGTGACTGGGAGGACACTGCTGCCCACCCTGGCAGCAGGGAGGAGGAGGAGAGATGGGAGAAGAGGGGCTCCCTGGGGCAGGGCAAGTAGGAGGGACGTCTGGGGGGTCTCGGAGGAAGCGGGAAGGGTTGGCCTCTGTGGCTGTCCAGGGAGAGAGAGGAGGAGCCCAGGCTCCCAGGCAGGGCTGAAGCTGGGTCTGGACCAGGTGAGGGAGTATTCCCCAGGTTCCTGGGAGGGTGGCCATCTGGGAAGCCCAGGAGGGGAGGCTGGAGGCCCAGGGGCCCCCAGATACTAGGCGGCCCTAGGTAACAGACACTAAATCCTCATTACAAGGCTTTTTAAATGCACAGACAGGATATTAGCATTTAAACAGCTTCTATTACTCCAGGGCAAACTTTAAAAAACATAATATTTATAGAAAGCCTCATTCAGCTCACCCTGTTTATTCTTTATTTCTCCGGCAATTACCGCTAATTTGGAGATGTTCTGCCTTGGCATCTTCGCCTGGTGCCGGTCAATTATGAAGCCACCCGCTGGTGCTACCCCAACACCCGTCACTCCTGCACAAGACCCAGCGGCTGCAGGGCTGGGGGGAGTGACGTGAGCCCGCCCCCTGGCTCACTGCCCTTCCCCTTCCCGGGCAGGGCAATGTTCATACACCCGGGCCATCTTCCTGTGCCATCTGTTTGTCCCATCGGGTTGGCTCTGGGGGAAGTGGGAGGGAGGTGCTGGCCCCTGCAGGGCTCCCGGCTGAAGCTCCCAGGCCCCGGACTGCATGCTGACGCCCTCGTGCAGCTCCGAGCTGAGCCCAGCAATGCTGAGGCTGTGGGGGGCAGGGGGGTCCTCTGCTCTGGGCTGCAGCCCCGTCAACCAAAGAGTCACACTGGTTTCCAGACCTATGGATGTGACCCTGGTAGGAGATGCCTCTGGAAAGCACCCTGCTCATGCTCAGACATGTGGCCCCTGCTCTGCCACGTCGAGGACATACCACTGTCAACACGCTCCCTCTCTCCCTCCAACCTCCCTTCCTTTCTCCATCTGTTCCTTGAGTCCTTGCCAAGCCTCTCTCCCCTTTCCCGGGCACTGCTGACCGACCACTCAGACTCATTTCCTGCCCACATGGAGCTCACAGTCGGCTGGTGCCCTGGGTAAGACAGGCACCCCTGGTGTGCGGGGACTCACAGAAGATGGAAGGGCAGGGCTCAGGGAATAGCACATAGAGGAATAAACTGGTCCCTAAAGGCTGTGCATGGCTGGATGTAGGACAAGGTCTGGGGTGGGGCCGGGGGGAGGATGTCAGGGACAGAGGCCCAGCAGGAGGGTATCCCCCAGCCCTTGCTCTGCTGCGGGCAGCTGTGCCACGCTGGGCACCGCCCTCTCTCAGCCTTCCCTGAAGCGAAGCACCCAGTGCCTCGGTGCCTGCTGGGCACACGGCCGGGCTCAATGTGTCCTTTGCTTTTGTCCCCAAGGCAGTGGGAAGCCACTCTGGCGGCTGTGGATGCTGGTGCAGGCATTTGGACATCGTCCTGAGGTCTCCCGAGTAGAGGTCAGAGTCAGAGTCAGGTTTAACCCGATAGCCTTGCAAGCAGCGGTGTCAGGGCTGGAGCTGATGGTCTTGGGGTCACCCAGGGGTCCAGCACTTGTCCCCTGTCCCCAAGGGTCCTCAGCCCAGCGGGGGTCAAGATGTAACTGTCTGGGCTTTGGAGCTGGAGGCCAGGTTCTGGTCCTGGACATCACAGCTGGGTTGGTGACCTGGATATGTCACTGCCACCTCTGCGGCCCCCCAGCCGGGTGGGGAGAGCAGCCCAGCCTGTTTGCCTCCCAGGCGTAGGTGAGGCAAGCTGAGACGCCATCTGTGAGGAGGCTCTGAGAGCCACCGTGGTCTCTGCGGCGTGCGGCATTCTTGGGACATGGGGTCCACGTGAGGAAGTGTGCCCACCTGACGAAAGGAGGTGGAAACCATGGGGACCACGGAGCAGGTGGGGAGGGGTCTCCTGGCTGGGACCACCTGGAGGGCCTGGAGCGGAGATGGACTGGGGGGCAGGCAGGAAGGAGGGGTGGGGCATTCTAGGAGCAGCTTAGAGGTAGGACCAGCATGAGGCCAGGGGGCAGGAGTGAGAGGAGGGAGACGAGGAGCACGTTGGGCTAAGCCCAGTCTCCGGCAGGAAGGAAGGTACCATGGCCCCTCAGGCCCAGAGCACAGGCCCCACAGCTGGTGTGGGCTTCTCTGTGGCAGTGAGCAGAACCCAGGTGAGGACAGGGTCACATGCCCACCCATTCTGGTGTCTCCCTGTCCTGCCGCAAATATCCCTGTCCTGCTTGACCGGGCACAGAACATGCAAACAGTAATCCTCACCCAACCTGACCTCACTTTACAGATGAGCCCCCTGAGGCTCAGAGAGACTTGGTGACTTGTCCAGGGTCATGCAGCTGCCAAGTGGCAGAGCCAGATCCCAGAGCAGGCCTGAGGAACACAAGTCCCCCGCCCCTGCCATTGAGCCCACTGCCCAGACCCCAGCAGCCTTTTCACCCCCAGGCCCCTGTCTCCCTGCTGTGGTGGCAGCCCTCCTCCAGGGGGTATCCCCAGGAGAACCATCCAAAGGCAGAGAAGCCCCCAAAGCAGGCCGGGGCCCCCCACTCTGGGCCTCTCTCACAGAACAGCAGTGACCTCCACACCCTTGCCTAACCAAGGGGAGCCCCTCCCCACACGGCCAAGCTGAAAGGGCCTGGGGGCAGGTTCCTCCCTGCAACCCACTCTTGCTTTGCCAAGGCCAGGCCCCTTGGCTCTGCTGGCAACAGTCCCCTTCACAATAAGCACAGGAATCATTGGCCGCAAGTTTCAGCTTTGAAATGGGAGCAACAATATCTCCAGTGCTGCCCTTGAAAAGCTATGCCCATGCGAGGTGGAGACATGTTCACTCGAGGATGGGAGAGGAGGCTGCACAAGAGTGGGGAGCCCTACAGAGCTGCTGCTTCAGGGGATACCCCTGGCCAGGTCCCGTCCTGCATCTCGGAACAGACTCATTCTTTCAATCACTCACTCATTCATTTCAGTGTTCAGTGTTCCCAGAGCCCCAGCTGAACATCAGACACAGGGCAGATACCAGGAAGAAGAACTGAACAAGACCCAGCCAGGGTGCTCGAGGGAGCTGCAGGCAGAGGGGAGATGGCGCGGTGAATGGGTAACAGGAGCACCCAAGGATGAGGGTGGGGGTGCAGAGGAGGAAATGGCATCTGGCTGTGGGGTACTCAGGGAGGGCTTCCTGGAGGTGGTGACAGCTAAGCTGCCCTTGACTCCATGCCTGCAGCAGCCCCTCATATCTCTGCCTGGAAGCTCACCCTGAAGTCAAGCAGGAGCCAGTTATGGGGGTGGGGTGGGAGGGAGGGTGTTTTTTTAGGTGGAACAAGCCCAAAGGAGAACACGGCAGATGTTCAGATTAACCTTGGAGCAGCTCAGCCTCGCTAGGCCACGGGGCTTAGAGAGGAGCCGGAAGGAGGTGCGGGATGAGGTGGAGCTGAGAGGGCAGGGCGGGGAGAAGTTGGTGCTCTGTGTTACGAAGGTTAGATTTGGTCGGGGCAGGCGGGGCTGGGGCTGGGCCTGGAAGCTGAGTGGGAAGTCGGGGTAGAGGGAGGCAGGACCCACTCCGGGAGCTGGGGTCAGGTGGATGGTGGTACCCACTGGTGATCTGCAGGGCAAGGATGGAGAAGCCAATCTGAAGGAAACAGCAGTTTTCAAGGCTCATTTTTGAGTGTGAGTTTGAGGAGTGTGTGGGCATAAGGTGGACAACAGGAATCGAGCTGGCAAGGCTGGGAGGGGGTCCTGGTGGGGTGCGGACTTGGGGGTGGCAGCGTTTGGGTGCCATCTCCCACACTGGGGTGGGTGACATGGCTCAGGGAGGGACAGCAGGAGAGGAGGAGGATCCTCTTATGGGAGCCCGGTTCTCTGCCCAGCTCCAAATGCCAGCTTGGAAGTGGAGCCGGGGATCTGGCTCCTGGGAAGATGAGAAGGAGAGGCTCCCCGATCAGGTTCCATCCCATCCCAAAATAGCCTGGAAGGTAACAGCAAAGGAGCACTGGCCCGGCCCCCAGGGCTTGGCTGAGCGTGGCTGAGGACAGGCAGAGCCCCTGCTGGGGACAGGGGGAGTTCTGGGAGGAAGATCCCCAGAGGATCCCGGCAATCAGACCCCAACCAGAGAGGGATGCTACCTCCCAGTTCTGAAGGGGCTCCTAGGCCGGCTCACACATGCCAGGTCAGGGCCGGGAGCCGAGATGCGGGGAGGTCAGGGAACAGGGGTCCATTCTGCCTGCAGGCTCAGGGAATGTCTTTGGGGAACTGGTCGCTGAGGCTGGCCTTGAAGAATGAGGAGGGGGACTAGTGGGACACATCAGGGCATTCTTGGTAGAACCAAAGGCCTTGGTGCAGACATGGAGGCCGGAGCACCGGGCACATCCTTGCCCCAATTTTGCCCTGAATGGGAGCAGAGTCAGCAAAGCACAGCAGAGCTCAGCCCATGGAGTAACCAGCAGTGAGCTTGACCCTGACTATTCTGACTCCCAGGGGCCATCTGTCCCTTCTCCATGGCTGCCATGGCTCCTGTGGCCTCAGCCTGCTCTGCAGACCCCCTGCTGGGCCCACAGTCCAGCTGCTTGGTGCGGGCCCCACAGGCACCTGTGTGGGGTCAGGCCCTCCCAGTGGGGCTCCAGGGCTCTTGAGCCCTTCTCCTGGTGATGGGGCTGGACTGTGGCCCTGGAGTTTCATGCTGCAGGGTAGATTGTGTCTGGACCCGGAGGGCAGGCTGGGAAGGGGTACCCGGATGCGGGGTTGCCCCTGCCTGGGAAGTGTTCCTGGGCTGAGGCTGCTGGCTGGGCACAGGGGAAAAGTTCACCCTATACGGAAAGCACAACAAATTCACACAGATTTCCAAACCACTTCTGTGCAAGCCTAGAGGCTGATGATCCCAGGATATGCAGCCTTCTCCAAAGTGTGTGCGTGTGTGTGCACGTGCACACACACACACACACACACAAAGACACACAGACACACACACATACCCTAAACCTTTCCTTCTTCTCCCAGTTCCGCCCAATTGAACTAGGATGGCCCAGTCCTCCCCTCACAGTGAGGGCCCCTTCCTGCTTGGCCTCGCCTGGTACTGCCCCTTCAGGCCTGTCTGGCCCAGACCCTACCCTGGTCTTTCATTTCCTTTGCCAAAAGGTGTAGGGGCTCACAGACAAGGCAGGGGAGGCTGCAGAGCAGGGGCTCCTACTCCCCGCAGGGCCTCTGCAAGCTGCTCCTGTCTGGGCTCAGAGCTCCGGGGAGGTCAGCTGGGCCTCACAGCCATGCTCCATCACTCCTTCCCAGGGGCCAGTTTCCCACACCTGATTTTGTATGGGAAGCGGGAGGAGTGAAGGCACAGGATAAGGAGGAGGGGAGCTTGTGGGGCTGGGGCTGGTGTGCTGGGTTCCTGGGAGCCATCTGAAGTTTGGGCTGGGGGAGTTTGCCAAGGTTTTCCCTGAAGACCAGGCTGAGGAAGTGCCCAGAGAGGGCAGGGCTGGTGTATCTCCTGCCGGGTATTTCTGGAGGCTGGGCCCAGCCCCCTGTCCCAGCCCCACCGTCTGCATCCGAGGCCCACCTAGAACAGTCTGGCCGACAGCCAGCACTTCCTGTCTGGGGACACCTCCAACAGGCACCCCTGCCTGCTGGGTCCTGGGGGAAGGGTGGCATGGCCTGAGAAGGCACGGGGTGGGGGCGTGGGGGTGGGCATG